>NC_057386.1:46529720-46899884 GCF_019320065.1 Cervus canadensis | reverse complement strand
CTCACCCCAAGGCGTCCGTGCTTCAGGTCTGGTTCCAGAACCGACGCTCCAAGGAACGGAGGATGAAGCAGCTGAGCGCGCTGGGCGCCCGGCGCCACGCCTTCTTCCGCAGTCCGCGCCGGATGCGGCCGCTCGTGGACCGTTTGGAGCCGGGCGAGCTCCTTCCCAACGGGCCCTTCTCCTTCTACGGAGGTGGGTGCGCGGCCCGGGGGCAGGGCGCGGGCAGGCCGGGTTTCGTTTCGTTGGAAGCGGGCGGCAGCGCGGAGGCGCTTCTGGCTTTCTGCAGGAGAAGCGGAGAGGGCGGGAGAGAGGGGTGGAGGCTGGGGAGGAAATGAGGGGAGGCAGTGAGACCGGATCGCATTCCCGGTCCTGAATGAGGCCGGTGGGCAGGGAGGGAGCAGCTCCCGCGTTTGCACCCGGGCCGCCTCCGTGCGCCCGGCCGGGCACGGGAGCCCGGCGAATGGAGAGCCCCGGCGTTGCCCTCCCCAGGCCCGCTAGCGCGCCTTCCCGCCCGGTCACCCCCGCCTCACCCGGGACCCCGCCCTGACGTCCCCTCTCCCCGCCGCCACCGCAGATTACCAGAGCGACTACTACGGGCCCGGAGGCAACTACGACTTCTTTCCGCAAGGCCCCCCGTCCTCGCAGGCTCAGACGCCGGTGGACCTGCCCTTCGTACCGTCGTCCGGGCCTTCCGGGACACCCCTGGGTGGCCTGGAGCACCCGCTGCCCGGCCACCACCCGTCGAGTGAGGCGCAGCGGTTCACCGACATCCTGGCGCATCCTCCCGGGGACTCACCCAGCCCCGAGCCCAGCCTGCCCGGTCCTCTCCACTCCATGTCGGCCGAGGTCTTCGGGCCCAGCCCACCCTTCTCGTCGCTGTCGGTCAACGGCGGGGCGAGCTATGGGAACCACCTGTCTCACCCCCCAGAAATGAACGAGGCGGCCGTGTGGTAGCGGAGTCGCGCACGGCCCGCGGAGCTCGCGGCTGTACAGAAATGAACCTTCTATTTAAGAAAAACAGGAAAAAAAAACAAACAAACAAAAAAAAAAAATCACACACAAAACAGAAAAGCAAGTCATCCCCCGCCCCTCCTGCCTCCAGCCTCGGGGACCATTTTCCGTCTGGGGAGACCGGATGGGAACGGGGGACGCGAAATAGGATCCGGATCCGCCTGGAGGTAGGACCGGGATCCGAGCGCTGGCTGGCAAGGTGCAGAACTCGGGCACCCGCGGGGAATCCAGACCTCTCCCCACCTCCCACTGGACCCGGATCCTGGGACCGACGCTTCCGGAGTGAGCTTGGGGTCGGTGGGCCGCGGAAAGACAGCCGCGGGGGCGGTCAGCCAGGGAGGTGACGCCCGGAGCCGCGGGGAGGGAGGCTGCGCCCGAAGCCAGTTGAGCTGGGCGAAGTGGCCGGGGGGCGCTCCGGGCCGGCCACGAGACATCTCAGGCTCTGAGACATCTATTAGAGTTGTCTCAGAGTTCAGCAACAGCGACCACAAACTCTTAGAGCTTCAGAAACGCCGACCTGCTGTGCATCAGGTGGGACTATATATATATTTTTTGTCTATCTGGGATTTTTGGTTTTTTTTGTTTTTGCCAAAATTGCAAAATTCTAAATGTAAAGCCCTCAGTATCAACTCTTCTACCTTCACAAAGCTCTACACACACAGATACATGCAGATACACTCGATAGGATGGTCTCCAGCCAGACCTCTTAGTAATATGACTTGAACATCAGCTGTACAAGAGAAGTATTCTACCTTTACAAACACACACACAAAATTTAAGAAAAAAAGACTATTGAACTAAAAACAGTCAACTGTTTACGTATAATGTTAAATTCAGGAGTTCAGTGTTTTACTAATATATTCTGTTTTGAAACCTCTTGTTCAAAACAAAATGTTTTGAGCAATCAACCAAAATTGTTCATTTTCTTTTCCTGTAGATGTTCTGATTTGCAGGGCTCACAGCTCACTGTGCTGGTATGTAAAAAGGTGTTGTTTACACAAGGCAAAGAGAAAACATGATATTCAGACACTTGCCAAATAGAGTAATTATAGCACAAATACTGTAAAGGTGCCTGGCACCACAACCTGAGAAAGTGTTAAAAAAAAGTGTTACAAGGTTTAAAAAAAAAAACATCTTTGCTAATTTTTAGTCCTGTTGAACATTCATGGAATTGTTAATATGACTTATATAGACCCACACAGGTTTTATTTTTGTGTCTTCAAAATAAAAGTCCAGAATATTTAAATTTTATGGTCAAATATGCAGTCAACAGCTGCTACTTTTTTTCTTTATAAATTAAATTTCTCATATGTCTTTTATTGTTCTGATAAACCTAAGCTTGTGTGACCTCCAGTGCATATTAGACCATTCACTGTATGAAAGGAAACATGTTGAATAAATTTGTGAGTTTTTAATAAAAATAGAAAATCTGATGTTTAGATAATCGGTGTGTTATTTTATGTTTTGACAACTAGAATTGATCTGTGATGGGGAGTGGAATGATCCCTCAGAAACCAGGAGAGAGAGAGACAGGACCAGGGCAGGGTTTTTACCTTGACTGTGGTTGAACCCCCTCGCTAATGCCAGCCAAGCTTTTCTCTGTGCCTTCCTTCTGTTAGTAACTACAGATTTGCATTCTGTGAATTTTAATGGATACAGTTGAAGATATGTCTGTTGATAAGTTAATATAGAATTGGAAATAGAAATCAAATCCATGGCTAAAAATGAGTGGTCTCAGTCTGTGATTAAGCGTGAGACCCCATGCACTCTCTCCTTTTCCCCTCTAAACAGGCAAAACCTGACTTGTGAATGTCAGTTACCTGTAAATATGTGGTTAGAGGTGGTACTTTTCTGTTTCATTTCCCATAGATAATCCTGCTTTCTAATTTGGTGGTTTGAAAGATAACATAAAACGAAGGTACAGCACAGCTAGAAATGAAATACTTTAATCCCTTTCACAGAACTGATATGAAACAGTTGTTTTATAGTATTTGTTTCATTTGAAGTTCCCCAGAAGGAAAACTGTTTTGCTTGGCACAAGATACATATTACTTTCTCTGAAAGATGAGCAAAAAAAACCAATACAGAAATCAAATTTCAACGGAGAGTTGCCAATAGGTTCTGAAAAGTAGTTCAACCTCTTCCAAGCCTTCATTAAACATGGAAGGAATTTAAATATTTTATCTGCTGTGAAATACGTGTGTGTGTTTTACTATCAGACACTACTTAGAGTTCCAGAATTTCTTTTCCATTATCACCTAGATTTCAGTCTGGATTCTTTAGTTCCTTATTAAAAAGAAAAAGAAACAAAGGTTTTACTTGAAATGGTGTGCAATTTCCAGTGTTTTCATATTTTGTTAAGACACAACCAAGTGTATCTTTCTTGCTAAGAAGGCTTTAAAATAAGCCATATTTCACTGCATCCACATGACAGCTTATCCAAGGAGGAGGACTATCGGGGTGGAATCTGACAGTGTTCTTTCAGAAATCCAAATTTATGAAATACTAGGAAGACTTTTGAAACTCCTAGCCTCTGCATGCAGCACATTGCTTTATCTACTTTGTATGCAATCACTGGATCGCCTTGTTTTTGCCCTTTTAGCATTTATATACATTAAATCATAGCCAACTTATTCATTATAGCCAGCCTCCTTTAAAGACATTCATTTAACTGAACGTATGCTCATTGGGAAGCTGCATTTTCCTATCAAGCCTGCTGAATTATTTAGCAGTTTCATTGTGGAATCCGGTACTTGATAAGAAGCATTTTAGAGTTGGTGCTCTGGGTGGACGCAATTCTTCTCTCTATGACTCCGTGAATCCCAGCAGCAGCTTAGTCTTCCCACTGGGTGCTGTATCCAGAACCCTAAAGGAGACCCTGGACAGGTGGCAAAGTTTAGCAGTCAAATTTGGAGCCGCGTGAGAGGGGGAGGTCTAGGAATGTCAAGGATTGTTCTCATGCCCATCAGAGCTGTGCCCCCCACCTCTGGCTCTGAGGTGCAGAGGAGCCCAGCACCATCCCCAGCGTGTTAGGATGCCTTAAAGGCAGGAGGGTAGTGCCGGGAGGTCCCCTTCCGCCCTGAGAGCTGAGAGCGCAGTCTCTTCTTCCTGGGCTTGGCAGCCTGGTTTCTCCCCGCGGCCATCTTAGAGCTGCCACCTCTGGCCACCTGTCCTCAGGGTTCCAGCCTGCCCTGGGCGAGGGAGGCAAAGCTCACCCACCTCTCTTTTCCAGAATGGAGGCAAGTGGGAACTGCTTTGGGATGAGATGAGGCAGGGGAGGAATATTGGACAGGCACTGGCAGGGGCCTGGGGCCCTTGAGAGTATCTGAGAAGAGAGAAGGGTAAGCACCTGGTTTCCCTAAACTCTTGAGCTCCTGGAAGAGATATCTGATTGGGACAATGGGGTAGGGGTGGTATCCAATGTCACCCTTGCCTATCGTCTGCTTTTCCTACACCTGTCTGCCACTTTGCCGCTCTGAGGCAGTAGGCAGAGGAGCCGTGAACTGGGAGATCCTTTGACCTTCTCCAGACAGGATTGTTCTTTTGGGAGCACGCTCTCATTCCCTTGCCCGTCCTCATCTCTTTTGCTCACATCACTAGGGTTTACATTTACTAGCCAGGGTTTACATTTCTTCTAAGAGGTAGAGTCTTTAAAAATAGCCCCTCCCATAGTCCATCTTCCATCTCCCCTCCCACCCCTGTCAGGAAACCCCTCCTCCCTTCTCAGGAAACCAGAATCAAGTCAGGAGGGCCCCCCCTGAGCGAGACTTTTAGAAGGTTGCTGCCTTGTGCATCTCCATCTCTCAGCGGCATCTCAAGTCTTAGGACTTCTTTCCTCCACTCCTGGAGTCCCCTCCCTATCCTCAGGATGGGGGTAGGATGGCAGGGGAAACATTTTGGGGGCCCTGAGGTATGTGAACAGGATTAGGGTGGTCTTGATTTCTTCCTCAAAAGGCTTCCCAAGTCAGTGGGCACCTGGCCAGGAACCAAAGAGTGGGAGAGCAGACGTTTTCTGCCCAGAATTATCCAGCAGTGTCCTGTTTGCATGACAGCTTAGACGTGGTCTCTGCCTTGATTCACCTCCTCCCTCCTCCCTTTCTCTCCCTCACCTTTTTTTTTTTTCTTAACCCCAAGACCAAGTTTCTGAGCTTTATCAGTGTCCCAAATAGGAAGGGAAGAGGACTGGGGGAAATAATTTCCTAAATGTGGGGTGAGGGGAAACATTTTTGTCCTTCAAAGCCCAGGGCGATGGCTGGCCCAGCCCACTGAGTATGCTTTTGCTCTGGAGGCCCCAGATGCAGGCGCCAGACTGCAATTAAAGGGGATATGTTATTTGTGTTTTTGCTTTAAAGCTGTTTTCTAGACTGAATTCTATTGCAGGTGATAAAAAGCAGTTCTCCTTGCCTCAGTGCCTTGCCTAGGGTGCTCCCATCCTAGGCTGGAGTTCCTTCCCTTCAGAGTCTGTGAATGTCTACCCTGAGGGCTGTCCTTCTTAGGAAGCAGCGGACATGGGACAAGTGGCCTTTTATTGTTCTTGACGCTGGTGGCATATGAAGACCAGGGAAGTCAAGGACCCACACTTCCCTTGGGTTACATGGGAGACACTGGAGAATTGGGGGCTCCCCAAGCTGTTCAGCTGTGGGATCCAAATGGCCCGGGCTGCTTCTAGGAAGGGCAGGAGGCCACCCCTAACCCTGTTTTCTGGATCCATTTGAGGCAGTTTCTATTTAGGAGCTTCAAGGTCTTTACAGGTAACCTCAAACAGACACTATAAGGAGAGACCACTTTGTTCTTCCCTGATGACCCCTTTTTCCAGCTTCTGTTTACATGTTTGTTTGCCCTCCTCCGCTGATCACCACCAGGGGAGAATCTAACTTACTATCTTTGTATCTCATTTAGCAGTGCCTGCCACATAGCGGGCAGTCAGGGAATGCATGATGAAGGAAAGTGCATATAAACGGACTGTATTTTTCTATGTACCTGGGTGCAGTTAAATTGATCCTATTGGGTCTTTATATTTTGAGTCCATCTCTGCCCCTCTAACTGTTGATTTGAGTTTTTCCCCACTTGTGCACCAGTTTCAAGTGTATGCCCTCATCTTTGAATAGCAAGGTTATCAATCCTGATGGGTATGCAGTAGAGTAATCCTCACGCCGCCCCCCTTTCCCTGCACAGACAAGGCTACTTGGAAAAGTTATAGAATTGATCTTTATTTATGCACAGCCATAGCACTTTCTGTAATAATTATTCCTATTAATAAAGATGCCAGCAGTCCACCGCACACTTAACACCTGCCCATCCCTTACGTAGGATTTCCAAATCAGGACTACCGCTGGGCCAGAAGCGTGTGCCGAGCCCCAGACTCCTCCAAATTGTGAAATGCCAAACCTGCTCTGGATCCCAGTCTGTGCTTGCCCTAAAGTACACGTGAGGCTCGAGACGCTTACCCTTTACTCCTCCTGTTTTCCAAATGAGTCACCGCAGGTCATGGCTACACTACACTTTATTCCCAAGTAAATCTCGGACAAATCTCGAGGCATACTTTACGCAAGAGGACGCGAGCCGCGCTTCACAGAGTCTCGGCTCTGGGCCAGCGGCAGCCACGTGCCCTTGCGCGCTCCCGCGCGGCCCAACCCCTCCCCTCCCCCCGCCCCTCGGCGCAGGCGCACACGCACACGCGTCAGCCTTCCGGGCGCGTGCGCCTCCGTCCTAGCAACGCCCGTAGTGACGCAAGCCCCGCCCCCTCCCGGGAGCCTCCCGGAAGTTGGCGACCCGGAGCCGGGCGCGCAACTCGGCGCTTCCCTGACGGTTCGCGGGGATCCGTCTCTCAGGAGAGAGGACTTGGCAGGGGGAGAGCAACGTTCAGGAGCGCGGCGCCGGGCGAGGCCTTGGTGACCATGGCGGGACCGCAGTCTCTGGCGCTGCAGCTGGAGCAGTTGTTGAACCCGCGACCGCGCGAAGCGGATCCTGAGGCCGAGCCGGAGGAGGGTGAGGCCTGACGGGGGCAAGGCCACGTGCGGAGCGGCGGGCCCGGCCCCGGGAGGACTTGGGCGGTGCGTGAGGGGCCGGCAGCGGGGCCTTGCCGCCCAGCCTACCTTCCTTTCCCCCTGCGCGGAGGAAAACTCCTTCCCGGGAAGGGGGACCCCCGGGACTCGGGGAGGAGAGGGTCGGGATTCTCCTGACGCGCTTTCTGGACTTGGTGCTCGGGTGGGCGGGGCTCCCGGAGCACAGATTTGGGTTAACTGTTGATCCAGGGCTGTGGCGGACAGCCAGGTTGGCCTCGGATTGGTAGTCATCTTTCGGGATGCCCTTACTGGCATCGCATTAGAAATGAGGAGAAGGAAGTTTAATTCTATGGAAAAAAAAACAAACTGCCTACCTCTGATAACTTACTTGGAGGATTGAAGGAAGAAGTAGGCGTTCGTGGTGCCCCTTAAGCCTTTTCAGGCCTCAACACGCTTGCTTAGTGGTTGACGAATAAGGCTGCCGTTCTGTAAGCTGCTGTTCAATGTCTAGTTGAGAGTAATCCTGCTTTAGGCTTGAGTCCGAGAAGTGCGAGGAAGGGAGAATACAGAGGGATAAATATGAGTGCTGGACCGTTTCTTAGGAATAATCAGTTGAAGGAACTGAGGTTGTTTAGCCTGGATAAGCAAAGAAAACTCCCGAGGGATGGGCTGGAGTAGGATACAACATGATGATGGCTGACGAAATGTCTGAGTGACTGTCGCATGTGGAGGAGGAATTTAGACTTAGTTTTCTATGTTCCAAGGCCTGGAAATACATCTTTCTAGTAGATGCAGAGAGTCAGCTTTCTGTTCAGGAATAGCAGCAAGGTAGTAAGTGGTCTGGAGATAGTGAGGTCCCTGTTCTCAGAAGTTGGTGGGGATTTTGCAGAGGACGTTCAAGCATGAATTTAAAGGGTTGAACAGGGTTGCCCTTAAAGTTGGTTCTAACTAGGAGGTTCTGATTACTTTTTCCCCTCCCCCCACAGCCACTGCTGCCAAAGTGATTGACAGGTTTGATGAAGGGGAAGATGGGGAAGGTGATTATCAGGCGGTGGGTAGCATTCGAAAGCTGGCATCAGCCTCCCTCTTGGACACAGACAAGAGATATTCTGGCAAGACCACGTCTAGAAAAGCTTGGAAGGAAGACCAGTGGGAGCAGCCTCCGTCAGGCTCATCTGGTGAGTAGACCTATTTGCATGTCTTTCCTAATTTTGGGGGATTAAAATCTTTTTTTTTTTTTTTTTTTTGTGATCTCTGCACAGCCAGTCTGGATGCCCCACCTACTGTCATTGATTCGGCATTAGAAATGGCCCTCTGAAGTACTTAATTTCACTTTGTAAGGAATCTAAAGCCTAGAGCTATTAAGTTGCTCTATTCCTAATGTTTACACTAATGGTTCACCCTGAAATGGAGTGACAGAGAAGGCCTTCTATATTTAGATTTTGGAGAGGGCTATGTGTTGGGCTTCCCAGGTGGTGCTAGTAGTAAAGAATCCGCCTGCCAATGCAGGAGACGTAAGAGATGTGGGTTTGATTCCTGGATCAGGAAGATCCCTGGAGAAGGACATGACAACCCACTCTGGTATTCTTGCCTGGAGAATCCAGTGGAATGAGGAGCCTGGCAGGCTGTGTATAGTCCATGGAGTCACACAGAGTAGGACATGACTAAAGCAACTTAGCACACATGCACACACGATGTGTTGGAAAAAGCATTGTGTCTGATGAGCATGCTACTCATAGATTTTCCTTTGGTTTGTCAAGTCTTGCATTGAGTCACTGGATAATATTAATTCGTGACACTCATTTCTTTGCCGTTGTAAAATTTTCATAACCCTTCCCTGTTCCCTGCAAGATTTAGGAGGATGTGGGCTTATAGTTTTAAAGATTGTGAGTTTCTCTGAGTGGAAGAAGGGGGCTGGATATGGTGATTCGTGAGTGGATGCTATTTGTTTTCCTGTAGAGAAGTCAGAGGGACCATGTTGAGAACCCACAGATAATGTGAAAGAAATAATCAGACATGCTCTGATATCCCTGATTTAAGCCTTGAAACAGTTCTGGGTACACGATCATCTTGTTTAATCTTCCCAGCAGCCCTGTGAGGTTGCTACTGTTTATCCCCATTTTGCAGATAAGGAAGTTGAGGGGCGTATTTGTTATGTAACTTGCGCAAGGTCGTATATCTAGTAAGTGCAGCCCAGAACTCAAATAAGGCAGTCTGACTCTAAGTTCTATGCTTTAAACTACTAGCATACATGTAAAGAACTTAAAGAATTATTTCTCTTTATTGTTTGGAACTGTATAGTTTTGACAGTCTTCTGTGTCTTGAGTCTATGTATCAAAGTATATCTGATATTCACTTAAAGAAGTACTTAAGACCTATTATGTTTTCATAAAATCTTTGTTTTATGAAGAAAGTTGTTGGTAACAGGCCCCTGTGCAGTTATGCTTCCCGTATGTGGGATCTTTGTGTTCTGCACTGGAAGAGATTGGATGATCAATGATGACACATAAAGACCTGTAAGTATCAGAAGTAAAAGTAATTTTTTCTATAATTTCTATAATATAATTCAGATTTTTCTATAAGTAAAATCAGAAGCCATAACTAATATTCTGTATACTGAAGGATCAAGTTTAGACACCTTCCCATGGAAGACAAAACCCCTCCTGGCGGGACTTCTCTGGAGGTCCAGTGGTTAAGACTGCGCTGCTGTTGCAGGGGGCACGGGTTGGATCCCTGGTCAGGGAACTAGCATACTGCATGCGTTTGTGCTAAGTTGCTTTAGTTGTGTCTGATTCTGTGCGACCCTATAGACTGTAGCTTTCTCTGTCAGTGGGATTCTCCAGTCAAGAATACTGAAGTGGGTTGCCATGTCCTCCAGGGGATCTTCCCAACCCAGGGATCGTACCCATGTCTTTTACCTCTCCTGCATTTGGCTGACGGGTTCTTTACCACTAATACCACCTGCGAAGCCCTGTATGCTGCATGGCATGGCCTAAAATTTAAAAAAAAAACAAACCTTGAATAACTCTCTGGGCTCATAACCCAGCATTCTACACCTCAATGTACTTTTTTTTAAAATTTATTTATTTTTGGCTGTGCTGGGTCCATGTTGCTTCATGTAGACTTTCTTTAGTTGCAGTGCATGGACTTCTCATTGTGGTGGCATCTCTAGTTGCAGAGCAAGCTCTCCAATGCACGGGCTTCAGTAGTTGTGGCGCACAGGCTTAGTTGCCTCTTGCACCAAACAGCATGTGGAATCTTCTGAACCAGGGATCGAACGCTTATCCCCTGCATTGGCAGGCAGACTTGCAAGCAGTGGATCCCCGTAGAATTCCCTCAGTACACTTTTGTGTGCTGGACCTTTGTTTCTGCTGCTTTTCCTTTCCTTCCCTTTTCTCTGTCTGATGAGCTGCTATTTATGCTTAATAAGTAAAACTATAAGGTATCTTTCACCTGAAGCCATCTCTCACTGTACTAACGACCCTGCAGTGTGGTTGTTGGTTGTGTGTATCTACCACTCCTAGCAGACTGTGAACCCCTCCCCACAGATACTACATTCTATTTGTCAGTCTCTAGTATTTATCCAAGGCTGGTTCATAATAAAGTATTTAATAATAAGCATCACTAGTGTGATAGGGATTGTGCTATTGAGTTGCATTGAGTACGGTAATACTTGTGTTGTTTTTTTTGGACAGGTGCCATAATCCTTTAGGGAATTGAAAGATATGGCCAAGTATTTGTTTCAAGTTTTTCCTTTTCCCTCCCTTGTTTAGATAAAGAAATATCTGATGAGGACAGGTCTGCAGATGGAGATTCAGAGGACCTGGGCCTGGAGGAGTCTGATGAGGAAGCCATGAGTGCTGAGGATCAGGAGGGCGGGGACGAAGGGGACAGCAGCCTGGCCTGGAAGAAGAGGAGTGGGAGCCACTCACGGACGTCATCGGGCTTCAGTGTCCAGAGCATCAGTGACTTTGAAAAATTTACTGAGGGAATGGATGACCTTGGTAGCAGTGAGGAGGAAGAGGACGACGAGGAGGAGAGTGGTTTGGAAGAAGGGGAAGGTGAGGAAGACTTTGAAGATGTGAGTGAGGAAGACAAGGCCGAAGACAGGGCCAGTGAGGACGACGGGGTGGTGATGACCTTCTCTGAGGCCAGAGTTTCTGAGGAGGTGGAGAAAGGCCGAGCTGTGAAGAATCAGATAGGTTTGTATGTATGCTATTTGCTTATTTTTCAGAGTGTCTGCATTTGCTCTCCATTTTGTTTGTCTGTTTTAGGCAGTTTGCTGTCTCCCGTGTATGTGTGTGTGTATGAGTCACTCAGTCGTGTCCAACTCTTTGCGACCCTATTGACCGTAGCCTGCCAGGCCCCTCTGTCCATGGAATTCTGCAGGCAAGAATACTGGAGTGGGTAGCTGTTTCCTTCTCCAGGGGATCTTCCCGACCCAGGGACCCAACCCACGTCTCTTGCTCTGCAGGCAGATTCTTTACCGACTGCGCCACCAGGGAAGCCCTTGCTCTCTCCTGTGTCTTGTGTCCTGCCAGTTCCTTGGTGACGTGCCCCACTTACCTAGAGGCCTAAAGCACCATTCCCCTGTGCTTGACCCACCCCTGCTCCCCTCACCTGGTTCACTGGCTCTGCCCTAGTACTTCGGGCAGCTGAGGAAGGTTGAGGAGGAGAGCATCTTCTCTTGTTGGGCTGTAGCATCCTTTCTCTAATGTAGCAAGTCAAGATACTGGATTTATCCAGATATCTCATGCGTCCAGATACTGGATTTATTTCCTGTAATAAATAGAGCGTTCCATGGTGTGAAACTGTGATAAAGCCGTGCTGCTTAGAGGCTGTTTTGATTTCCGGTCCCTCCCCTACTCCTCACCTCAGGAAGATTTTATAACTGAGAAATGCAATTCTATTTTCTGTCTCAGCACTGTGGGACCAGCTCTTGGAAGGAAGGATAAAGCTGCAAAAGGCTCTGCTGACCACCAATCAGCTTCCTCAACCAGATGTTTTCCCTGTCTTCAAGGACAAAGGTGGCCCAGAATTTGCCAGCGCCCTGAAAAACAGTAAGAGTACTCACGCTGCACTGGGATGCTCAGAACCCCGGGGGTTCATTGGGATCTACTGGGATTGTATTCACAGCACCACGGAGTTGAGAAGACTTGGCTTTAGTGATGATAGAAGATAGTGATTTTTAACTTAAAAGAGATGGCAGTATAACCCTTTTGTCAAATTAAGGCAACTTTGATCAAGACAGATGGAGTTCTGTCTATTCTTATTTCTACCCCTGATCTCACATGCCCTCCCCCTCCCCTTGGTTTTGAGTTACTTTTTAAAAATTTTATTTTAAAATCTTTAGGTTTTTTGTTTTTCTAAATATTCATTTATTTGACCATGCTGGGTCTTAGTTGGGACACTCAGGATCTTTGATCTTTGTTGCACAATGCTGGGTTCTTTAGTAGTGGCATGAGAACTCTTGGCTGCAGCCTGTGGGATCCAGTTCCCTGACCAGGGCTCGGACCTGTGGACCGTGCACTGGGAGTATGGAGTCTTAGCCACCAAACCTTGAGGGAAGTCCCTGAGTTACTCTTTTAATGCTCGGAGAGAACCCGCTAGTACAAAACGAAAGGGAGACAGTAAATAACTAAACTCAGTTGGTTTAAGTTGTATATCATGTGCTTAAAGGATGCCTTGCTTTGTTGGGCAGTTTCTAGAACAACATTCAGAGATGACCTTACTTCTGTCTTCCTCTGAGTTGCATAGAGTGAGGAGAAGGTGAGGACCGCAGGAGGAGGAAAAAGTTATGAAGGAGAACTGCTGGTCTGTGAAGTCCCAGAATTTTAGGAAAGAAAAGGAATTTCGTAATTATTTTCCAGATGAGAGAACCAAAGCTCAGAGAGAATGAGTCGCCCATAGTTACATAGCTGGATCCCGCCTTGCAGAAACAGACTCCTCCTGCCTTTCTGCCTTCTGATCTAGGAGCTGCCTGCTGTGTGCCCGTGTGCCCAGCGGCACTGAGGACTGGGGCTGAGGGAGGCGCGGGGTACTGGGATTACCATCCCTTGTTTGCAGGCTGAGACTTAGTGGGTTTTTTTTTTTTTTTTTAATATTGATTTATTTGGCTGTGCTGGGTCTTAGTTGTGGCATGCAGGATTTTTGGTAGTGGCATGTAAGATCTTTACTTGGGGCATGCGAACTATTAGTTGTGGCATGTGAAATCTAGTTCCCTGACCAGAGATTGAACCTGGGCCCACTGCATTGGGAGGACGGGGTCTGAGCCACGGAACCACCAGGGAAGTCTTGAGGCATACTGTTGTCATTTGCTCTTTCAAGCTTGTTTTTATAATATCAAGGAGTTTGAATGAGAAGGTTGCTGAGGAGGACATCTGATTTGGTATCTGCCTCTTGGTAGAATCACCTTAAACCGTTCCAGATAAAAGTGTAGGATTTCTAGGGTAGGGAGTCCTGTGAATCTTTCTCAGAGGGGACTACCTTGTTTAGTGGGGAATGACTTCTAAGTGGCCAGTCTTTAGATTATGTGTCCTGCCACACTTGAAGTCAGGAACCTGCAGATACTGTGAGGGTGTGTCTTTTGTAAGTGGCTTCACAACTCTTCCTCCCCTCCTGCCTCAAATAAATGATAGCTTGATGGTTTCCAGCATTTTTGAGGTTTTTGGAGCATTTCTCTGCTATTTTTAATGCCCTAGTGCCCTAATTTCTGATATGGAAATTTGGAAGGACACCTCAACTGCTCTAGATAAAATGTTTTCAATGTTTCGTAATGAAGCTTTTTCCATTTTGTTACTCATTACTCTTCTGGCTTGAGCCAACCCTCCCTCCATCCCCCATTTTGGGATTTATCTCAAAATGTAGGTATTTTAAGGGTTAGTCAGTGCTTGGTTTAAGGGACACATTCTTACTCTTGGATAGAGTTTCATTTATGTAACTTTTATTTTTGCAACAGTTCAAGTCTTTTTAATGTCTCTTTTCCTACTTAACCAGTTGCTTCTTTGCCTCACTGGTGCATTCTGGTTAATTTGACAGATATCTCTCAACCTGACTGAATGGGTTGCAGAGGAAAAGGGAGAAGAAGGGAATGTTTGTTTGGTATCACATAGTCTAAAATGGGAGGGTGGAGAGTGTTTTTTTAACTTTTATTAGAGTATAGTTGATTTACACTGTTAGTGTTAGTTTCATGTTACAGCAAAATGAATCAGTTATACATAGACATATATCCACTCTTTTTTAGATTTTTTTCCCCATATATTATGGAGTATTGATTAGAGTTCCCTGTGTTCCACAGTAGGTGCTTATTAGTTATCTAGGAGAGTTTTCTAATTACCAGAATTTCTATGCATCTGAAGAGTAGCTAATTTTTGTTTTTACCTTTATGACTATATAATATTCGTGTGTTTCCCTATCTTGGTGAACAGTTTAAGAAAAACTTCTTGGTTACGTTACTCTGGATGAACAATTTATAGTGTGTTTTACATATATATATATAGCTGGTGTGGAACATTTGCTGAATTTTTACTGACCCCAAAACAAACACTGGAACTTAACTTTCTTCAATTAAATCTCTCTTCAGTTTGGTTGGTCTTCCAGTAAGGTCAGACTGCCTGGGTTTAGATTCCATCTCAGCAGTGGATTAGCTGAGTGACCTTGAGCAAGTTACTTAGCTTCACAGTCAGATGGGTAATATGATTGTGAGGATTAAAGAACGTGATCTATGTGAAGCATTAGCATGGTGCCTGGCACACCGCACACCACAAATGTTAGGTACACGTATTCTCTTTTTCTGCGGAAGGAGCTGTCTGGTAGTGTTCCACCCTCTGGATAGTGGTCATCAGGGTAACTAACTGTCACCCCTGCTGTCCCAGTGTTGTTTTACTGTGTTTGGTTGCCTGGGCCTTAGTCGCAGTCCCCAGGGTCTTTCCTTGCAGCGCGCCGACTTTTGGCATGGGGGCTCAGCAGTTGTAGCGCGTGGGCCCAGCTGCTCTGTGACATGTGGGATCCTGGTTCCCTGACCAGGGATCAAACCCGTGTCCCCTGCGTTTCCAGGCAGATTTACTGGACCAACAGGGAAGTCCCTTCAGTGTTTTTTGACTTTTTACTAGTATTCAAATTCCCTATACAATTTATTTTTTCTAGTTTTATTTATTTATTTGGCTGTGCCAGGTCTTAGTTGAAGCATGTGGGATCTTAGTTTCCTGATCAGGGATTGAACCCAGGCCCCCTGCATTGGGAGCGAGGAGTCTTAGCCACTGGACCACCAGGAAAGTCCCCTTTATATACTTTAAATGAACCATTTGTTCTTGAAAATGGGTACTGTTATATTCTACTGTGATACTTACAATTCAGCCTTGGCCTCTTATGACTTATGAAAAGGTGATCAGAGATTTCTTTATTGCCAAGCCCAGTTACTACCTCCCTGGAGCATTCACCCTTTCCTTGAAATTATTTCTCTTTGGTTTTGGTGTTCCCACATGTGATGTGTGGCTTCTCCTGCGTTTCTGGTCCCTTCTCATCTCAGCCTCTCTTTTATCCTCTCAGTGTCAGTATCACTGCATTTAGGATCCTCTTCTCAGGCTGTGTTTTCTTGACGTATTCTCTCCGTGGCACTGTCATTTACTCTCATAGTCTTAGCAACATTCTCTAAAACGGAGCGGACTTCCAGCTGTATTTAAGCCACAGTCAAGTCCTGAGCAGTGTGCCTTTGTACCCTAAGCACCTTAAACTCTACTTTTCAGAAACTAAGCAAATCTCTCCTTTCTTCCCCAGCGCTCTTGGTCCCCCATCATGCTGGTATTACATGTTAGTGATTATAACTCTTGCTGTTGAATAATTTCAGAGGCATTTCTTTGGGATATTTTTGTAGTTGCGTAAGTGGTAAGTAATGAAGTAACCATAGCAAAATTAAGAGATTTTCCATGCACAGAACCATTTCTCCAAAGAGGTGAGCTTTTTCTCTCAGATTTTCTTTTAGAAACTTCTATCTGTAGCATTAGGAGATGGTTCCTTTGTGTTGCTGGCAACAATATATAAAGAAGAAGGCAAGGTACTTAAGGAAACCCCCAGCATGAGTATATCTAAAACTTTTCATTATGGAATATATCAAACCTATATAAAAGTAGAGAGAGTTGTACATACTGTGAACCTATATACCACTACCAGTTAAGCAGTTATCAACTCATGGCCCATCTATGTCATCCGCTTAAACCAACTTTTCTCCTACTTCTGCTTTATTTTGAAGCAAATACCAGACAGCCTATCATTTTATCAGGGAATCAGCATGGATCTCTGAGAGTAAAGGATTTTTTAAAAAATCGCAATACCATTATCCCACACAAAAACGCTAACAGTGATTTCTTAAGCACAGCTGGTTTGTTTGGAGGGGGAACTGAGAGAGCATTCCTGTTACAGGCTCTCTCCTGTCTTTTCCAGAGTTTGCACTGTAGCTTTAGATGAAGTGATTACAGGAAAGCCAAACTTCAGCTGTAATAAGTTGACCTTTTAGCGAAATGCATGTTATTAATGTATTTAATGAGATGCATTACAAACTGCAGTGAGCAGCATGTTTCATTACAGGTCCAAAATGCAATATCATTAAAGACCTTTAATAGAAACAATGGTTGACATTTTGATATTTCCTGTAAGCAAAAGCCCCCCCAAGAACACAGTATAACGTGATACAAATATAGAGGAAATGTTGAGTTTTTTTCTTCACTTGCTTAAGAGTGTGACAACAAATTCTGCAATTAGTAAATTAAATTTTCTTTGCCCTGCTCTGCCCTATCCTCCCAGTTCCCATTCTTACCATCTTCTAGTTCACGTTCACCCTCATATCTCTCTGTGGCCCTTCCCTGGGCCCCTCAACTATTTTGACTTGAATAGACTAAATATTTTAATACCAATTTGACCACAGCACTAATAGACACCTTAAAGAACAACTTTTAAAATTTTGAGTAAGTTATGGCAATCGGAATCTTGATAAATATGGTTTCTGTTTTGGTTTTTATAAATTTTATTTATTTTTAAGTAGGCACTGCATTCACATGGCTCAAAATTCAAAAGACACTAATGACACTATAGAGAAAATCGTCCTTTCCACCCCATACCCCTGCCACCCAGTTCCCTGTCCCATAGGCAACCAGTATTGTCAGCGAAATTCCCCCTTTGTTAATTACTTAGTTGCCTTAGGTGACAAATCCATGAACATCTATTTCAGTGTTCTCTCAATTAACACTTTATGGGTTCATGGCAGAGTTCTCATGAATGATCTGTAGAACCCTGGAATACTCTTAATTACTTGGGATGGGTTTAAGTATTGCTTAGGATGAAGGCACCCTTAAGCTTCTCCAAGTGTAGTGCTGGGTAGGATTAAGGACCCTTATTACCCCAGACTTCATCTAGCCAAACTGGCGTGAGGAAGATTGATCTTTTTGTTTCAGCTGATGGCTATCATTTTTTAAAAAATAGCTTTACTGTTCTAATTATATAATTATGTCATGCTACTTCAAAAATTCAGAAAATACTTAAAAGCATAAAGAAGAAAATAAGGATTACCTGTGGTCTTACCGCCCAGAGGTAACCATGGTTGTCATTTTGATGTATATCCTTTCAAACCTTTTTCTGTGCTTACACACACATACACACACACTTTTAAAAAACATAAAATCTTATGTACTATTTTATAAGCTTATTTTTTCTACTTAATATATTATTTCATGTCACTGTATTTAGATGTATATCAGCATTTTCAATGGCTATAGAATATTCCATTTAATAGATTTATTGCAGTTTATTTAGCAAATCCATATTGATGGATGCTCAGGTTTATGTTAGTCTTTCACTTTGATAAAGCATGCTTTGATAAACACCCTTGTACATACATATTTGTGCATTTTGTCTAAAAGTAGTATTGTCCAATATAAATATAGTGCCAGTCACATACATAATTTCAAATTTCCTAGTAATCAAATTTTAAAAAAGAGTGAAAAGAAACAGGTAAAATTAATTTTTGTTGCATATTTTGTTTAATGGAGTATATTAAAAGTGTGAGTTTAACATATAGTCAATATATAAATATTAATGAGATAGATATCTTACATATATATGTATTTTTTATGTCAGGTCTTTGAAATTCAAAGTGTACTCTGCATTTACAGCTCATCTTGGTTTGGACTAACCACATTTTGAGTGCTCAGTAGCCAGATGTGACGAATGAATACGGTATTAGGCAGCATAGGTCTGCATTCCTGTAAATTGGATTGCTGGGACAGAGGGATTGTACTTCTGTTTCTTTTTTAGGCTTTTGGAAGATTCTGCCAAACTGGCCTTCAGAAGAATTGTAACCATTTAAATTCTCATCTGTAACAGTTGTTTTCCTCTAGCCCTGCCACCAGAGTATTATTGATCCTCTTATTTTCCCTAAACTCTAGGTGAGAAATGAAGGCAGTCATTTCTTGATAACTTTCTGTTTGATATTTACACAGTACCTGTTGACCTAGCTTTGAAATCTATGCTGTGTTTGGTGTGTTTTTTAGGGAATGAGTTCTACATAGCAAGACTTTTGGTCCCTATTAAGCTACTCCCTAATTTGTCCAATGTGGTTCATTAGGCATTTATACTATGTAGAGAGTCAAGTGGGGTCAGCAGAGCTAGTGCTTTTCCAACGTGACCAAGTCAGAAACCAGGCGGAGTGTCATGTCTCACACCATGATTCCACCCACCCTGAAACGATGAGCCCTTCATGGCTTATGGAGCTATGGAAGCTTGAAAAACTACTGCAGCCAAGCTGGTCAGAACACTTGTTTTATTGTTGTGGGTTTCTTGGGAATTAGGGTTGTCTTCAACCCTAGAAACAATCTTTAATGGTGATGAGTATTTAGATAAGGAAGCAGCCCAAACTAGTAGTAGTGGACGTAGTAGTGTTGGTGGTAGTAGTTAGTAGAAGTCATAGTAAGTGGTAGTAGTTAGGAGTAGTCGTAGTAGTGGCAGTAATGTAACATATGCAGTAGAGTCACCTTATCCACTGGATTCACGGTGAAGTTGGACATGTCCGTGTATGTCTCAGCCCCTTTGTATGGACATTTCATGAACTCACTTTTAACCACATTTGCCTGACCAGAAGAAAAAGGGAGAGAGGAGCCGCTTAAGTAGTGCCTGTGGTTCTTCTAGCTTAGTGCCCTGGAGGAAGCGTGGGTGGCAGGCGGAGTCTTTGGCCCCTGCAGTTATTCTTTGTTCCGGTACCTCTCCTGTGAGCATCTCGTCAGACAGACTGTGAGTCTAGTGTTTATAGTTGCAGCCTGCAGGCTTCGTCCAGCATGGTCCCCAAATGTAATCATCCTGAGTTTAATGGATGAAGCGGCTGTCGTGTTTGAGGGGAGAAACCAACCATGTTGAACTTGCAGAGAGACTGTGGTGGTGTACATCCTGGGCAGTTTTAGGGATTTGTAAAGTTGTTTTGTGAGAACTTGATTTTGACTTTATGCTCAGACTTTATTTTTCTTTATTTATTTTCAAACTTTAAACTTTTTATTTTGTATTTGGATAGAGCTGATTGACAATGTTATGATAGGTTCAGGTGAACAGGGAAGGGACTCAGCCATACATATACATGTATCCATTCTCCCAAAAATGCCCTTCCCATCCAGGCTGGCACGTAACACTGAGCAGAGTTCCCTGTGCTGAACAGAAGGTCTTTGTTGGTTATCCATCTCGAATATATATGCTCAGACTTTAGAACCCGGCCACTGCATAAGATACTACTCTGTTATTGTTATTTATGTCCCAACATCTATTCTTTTTTTTTTAATGTGGACCATTAAAAAAATCTTCATTGAACTTGTTACAACATTGCTACTGTTTAATGTTTTGGTTTTTTTGGTTGTGATGCATGTGGAATCTTATCTCCCTGACCAGGGATAGAACCCACACCCCCTGCATTGGAAGGGACCACCAGGGAAGTCCCTAACACCTATGCTCAAATCTTCTGGTTAAAATTATACATGAATGTGATAAACAGAAACATTCAGGAAGACAACAGTCCTTTGCCTTGCGTTCAGTCTCATTCTATTTCATTTTCCTTTTGTAATATTAAATAACTTGTTTATATCTATTTCTTGATTTCTTTATCCTTTGGTATGAAAGATTAGAATGCTACTGACAGGTTAAGATGAAGATTGAGTGTTGACCATTTTATTTAGCAACACGGTGGCCATCTGTGACCTTGCTGAGCAGTTTTGGTGGGGATGGAGGGACACAGGCTTGACTGGGATGTGTTTGTGAGAGGATAGGGAAAAGGAATCTGAGATAGTGAGTATAGACAATTGTTTCTAGGAATGTAACTTTAGAGGGGAGCAGAGAAATTGGACATTGGAGGGAGAAGGATGTGGAGTCAAGAGAGGTGTTTTGTTTTTGAGATGGGAGGAATAACAGCATGTTTGTATATTGGTAAGAATGATGCAGCACTTCCCTGGTGGCCCAGTGGTGAAGAATCCACCTGCTAATGCAGGGGTCAGGGGTTCGATCCCTGGTCCAGACAGATTCCACATGCTGCAGGGCAACTAAGCCCATATGCCACACTTACTGAGCCCATACTCCATAACAAGAGAAGCCACTGCAGGGAGAAGCCCACACCTAGAGCGTGGCCCCACTCGCCACAACTTGAGAAAGCTGAGGCACAGCAAGGAAGACCCAGCACAGCCAAAAAACCATGTGCAGAGGGGAAATTGATGCGGTGATGAGGCGGGTGGGGGGCGGTGGGGGACAGCTGCTGTAGCAGTGTCCTTAAGGAGGTGAGTGAGATGGACTAGGGCCTGAGAATGGTGGCCCTTGCTAGTCGTGGGGGCACTTTAAGTGTAGTGACAGGTGGGAAGACAGTGTATAAATAGACACAGATAGTTAGGGGTCTCTGAAAATTCTCTTCCAGCGGTTCTATTTTCTTTGAAAAAGAAACCAAGGTTGTAAGTTGCAAGTGAGTAATAGGGGAGGAGGTGGTAGAAGTTTTGAGGAGAGTGTCTGAGGTAGTCATCCCATCCTTTTTCCACAACCCTGTTACATTCTGTCCTGCAACCAAGGTTTCTGTGCTCTAGCTCAGTCGGTAAAGAATCTGCCTGCAGTGCTGGAGACCTGGGTTTGATTCCTGGGTCGGGAAGATCCCGTGGAGAAGGAAATGGCAACCCACTCCAGTATTCTTGCCTGGAGAATTCCATGGACAGAGGAGCCCAGCAGGCTACAGTCCTGGAGTCGCAAGAGTCTGACACAACTTTAGTGACTAAACCACCACCACCCATATGTTGAACCTAGGAGTTGAAAATAACCAGCATTTGCCTTTTTTCCCCATTAAGAAGCATTTACAATGTGTTGCTGCTGCTGCTAAGTCACTTCAGTCGTGTCCCACTCTGTGACCCCATAGATGTCAGCCCACCAGGCTCCCCCGTCTCTGAGAGTCTCCAGGCAAGAACACTGGAGTGGGTTGCCATTTCCTTCTCCAATGCATGAAAGTGAAAAGTGAAAGGGAAGTCGCTTAGTGGAGTCCGACTCTTAGTGACCCCATGGACTGCAGCCTACCAGGCTCCTCCATCACGGGATTTTCCAGGCAAGAGTACTGGAGTGGGGTGCCATTGCCTTCTCTGTTACAATGTGTTACTATCCTGTAAATAAGGGTGTAACACCAGGATGGGGAAGAACTGCAACATCACTTCCTGTGTGTTTAGGGGCCTGCCTCCCCAGCTACACAAAGGAGAATGTTCCTAGTTTGGCACAAGTTTGTAGTTCAAGTAGATCTTTTATAAGCCTCCATCAAGTGCTTTAAATCATGCTGTATTTTAGTTTACTTCACATTTGGACTGTTTATTATATCATTTTTTTCTCTGTGTCTCTATATTTCCTTTTTCCCCCGCTTAGAGCCTGGTTTTATCCTCTCAGTCATTTCCCCCCAATCATGCTGTCTCTCCTCTTACACTTTCCCAGTTTGTGTGGGTTGTTCTCTGGGACCAGTGTGCTGGATCCTCTCGGGACTTCCTTTCCTTGCTCTTCTCGGGCGGGACTCTCCTCTGGCTCTCTTGTGTGGCTGTACAGTAAGTCCCCTGCACACGTACAAGTTTGGTTCCAGCAGACTTAGCCTAGGTACCCAGCTGACACAGTCGGCTGTATAATACTGTACTGTAGTAAGTTTATAATACTTTTCACATAAGTAATATGTAAAAAACAAATAAAAATGAAAACATTTTTAATCTTATAGAATGGTACCTTGAAAAGTACAGTAGAACAGTGCAACAGGGACTTCCCAGGTGGCGCAGTGGTAAAGCAATTCGCCTGCTAATGCAGGAGATCCAAGAGATTCAGGTTTAACCCCTGGGTTGTGAAGATCCCCTGGAGGAGGAAATGGCAACCCACTGCAGTATTCTTGCCTGGCCAGTCCCATGGACGGAGGAGCCAGGTGGGCTACAGTCCACGGGGTTGTAAAGAGTCCAACACAACTGACTCATCACACATGCACAGTGCAGCAGCTGGCGTACAGGGGCTAGCACACGTCTGCATCTTTGAAAGTTTGCAACTTGAAGGCGTGTATGTAAGGGGACTTCAGTATTATATTTCAGTTTGTCAGTTTGTTGCCAAATAATCATGGGGAGTCAATTATCTGATTTCTTGTAGGTTTAAAAATGCTCTGCTCCCATTCCTTATTGAGATGTTAATGGATGGCGTATACATTTCTGGGTTGAAAATTACTTTGTCTTAGAACTTGAAACTACTGCCCTGTATGAATTTCCTGTTGTTACTGCCAGAAATTCCCACAAGCTTGGTGGCTTAAAACAGCATAAATTTGTTAATCTCATGTTCCTGGAGGTTAGAAGCCCTAAAACCCAGGTGTCAGCAGGGCTGTGCTTCTTCCAGAGACCCTAGAGGAGCTCCTGTTTCCTTGCTTTCTCCAGTGCCTTGAAGCTGTCAGCATTCCTTGGCTTGTGGCTCCCTTGCATCTTTAATACCAGTGATCCCATCACACCAGGTGCTGCTTTTCTGACTTTGACCCTGACCCCCTCTCTCTGGTAAGGACCTCATGTTTCCATTGGGCCCACCTGGCTAATTCAGGCTACTCTCCCCATTGCAGATCTTCGATTTAATCACACCCACGAAGTCCTTTTGCCTGTAAGGTAACATAGTCACAGGTTCTGGGGATTAGAATGTGGACATCTTTGGGGGCCATTGTTGAGCCTACTGTCTGTCATCCAGGTATTGTCCAAGAGACAGTGGTTGCCCATTCGAGTCTCATTGCTTTGCAGGTGACTTGTTTTTGTTCTCTGGAAATGTTAGGGATCATCTCTTGATTTTCTGAAACTGCCTAAAGTGTTATCTAGCTATGGTTCCTTTGTTATTCATTGTGCTGAGTACTTACTGGGCCCCTTTAGTCTGAAGACTGTGCCGTCCTTCAATTTGGGGGAAAATGTCTTTAATATTTGTTGAATAATTTTCTTTCCTCCGTTATGTCTGCTCTCTTTTAGATACTAAACTGGATTAGGGTTTTGTCTCAGGTTTTTTTTCAGTAACATATTCTGTCACTTTGTGATTTTCTGTGTTTATGTTCAGAAAGATTTTGAGTTTGATTCCCTAGTGTTTGTGGGGTTTTTTTGCAACTATATTTTTAATAGCTAAAAGTTCTTTTGTTTTCTGAATGTTCCTTAAGTATGTTATGTACATTTAAAGTTGTTTGTTTTATATTCACTTTAGTTCTTAGAAATATTCGTATCTCTACCAGCTTTTCTGTTTACTCTGAACTTTTTTCTTCTCTTTTAAATTTTTATCCAAGTTATATCTGTATATAATTTAAAGAGTCAAGTAAATCTATAAATTCTTATTATGAAAACTAGTATCTACTGATTGTACACTCCACCCCCCTGCCATCGCCCATTCTCCTAAAGCAGCAATTACATTTTAAATTATTATTATTATTCTTTGAGTTCATGAATTTATCTCTGAATCTCTAGTTGACATGTTTTTGTTCCTATTCGATCTTTCAGTTTTAGGCATTATTTATTGACTTCTCATTATGAAAATGAGGATTTAGCCCTCGCTCCTTCTACAGTCATGCACACTATCTGTCCCTTCCTGGTTATGTTGTAATTTGGTTAGATCAATAGTCAGTGTTTACATTATTATGTCTGTGTAAACACTGTTCACAGCTGAGCCATGTAATATATATACCATGATTATTTTTCCTCTCCCACACACCATTTTGTTTTCTAGAGTTAATAATTGTTACATTTCTGTTTATTTTGTTTTCTCTGCATTCAAGCCTGAACTTTTCTTTAGTTGTCTCAGTCTCCTCTCAAGATACTCAGTTACATCAGATCTCCTGCTAGTTTTTCTTCCTAAAGAAGTCTTTCCCAGAACCCTTTGTTTTGTCCCCTGTAATTTGATGTATTTATTTTTTGGCTGCACTGGGTCTGTGTTGTTGTGTGCGGGCTTTCTCTTGCTGCTGTGAGCGGGGCTACTGTTGGTTGTGGGGTGCAGGCGTCTCACGCGGCGGGCTCTCCTGTGGGGCGTGGCGGGCTCTGCTGTGGGGCGCGGGCTCGATAGTTGTGGTGCATGGGCTCAGTGGCTCCACACCATGTGGGATCTTCCCAGACCAGGGATCAAACCTAGGTCTCCTGCTTTGGCAGGCAGATTCCTTACCACTGAGCCACCAGGGAAGCCCTCCCGGAAACTTTTGACCTGCTCTAAGCTGGATCAGTGCCCTTCTCCAGGGCCCGGCCATCATGCAGGGATCCCTCTTCACCACCATCCTAGGGATTACCTTCGCTTCCTGCTTCTGTGGTCTCCTAGTCAGGACTTTTCTTGGCTTGCTCCCTTACTTTGGTGAAGCAAATCCTCAAGTAGCTTGTTGAGAAAGAGTGGACAAGAGGAAAACTTTTTTTAGACCTTGATTGTCTGAGAGTCCCTTTACTCTATCATCACAGTTGATTGACTTGCTGACTGTGTATAGAAGTCTATAGAATATTCCCTTGCCTTCCACCTTCTGAAGTTGCTGTTGATGAGTCTGAAGCCATTCTGATCCCTGATCTTACTACTGATTTTTCCTCCCGGTAAATTCTTTGTCCAAGGAATCCTGGAATTTCATGATGCTCTGCCTTGGTGTGGATGTGTAGGCCTTTTCAGTCTGGAGGCTCGTATCTTTCAGTCCTGGGAAATTGTCTTGAAATTATTTTGTTAGTGATTTTCTTCCTTCTGTTTTCTCTTCTTTCTGGAAGGCCTGTTGTTTGATGTTAGACTTTTCCTCTGATTTTCTTTCTTTTTTTCCTTCAGTTTCCTACTTCTTTTTGTCTTTTCTTTCTTCTCTCCCCTCTCCCCACTTCCTAAAACATTTCTTCAACTTTATTTACTCATCTACTGAGTATTTTTATTTCTTCTGTCATACTTTAATTTTACTGTTACTTCTCTGGGGTATACCTGGTGTGTGTGTGTGTGTGTGTGTGTGTGTGTGTGTGTGTATTTTTAAGAGTTTTTCTGGCATAGTCTGCTTCCTCCAAGCTGTTTTCTTTTGTCTTACCCTGGTTGTAATATGTTAGATGTTTTCCTTAAATACTCGGTGATCTTTTGTCTGCTGTTGACTTTCAAGAGTGGGGTGCTCAAAAGCTGGTGAACAGTTTTGTATGTTTGGGCAGGGCTCTTTGTCTGTGGTTTCTGCCGTAAAGTGCTCTGTCTGGGCCGTGTGGGGAACACCCGTGTCAGCATCTTCACATCTCAGCTCCTGATGGGCTCTTAGCTGCCAGAGGGCTTCTAATCTCCTGCCTGGCTGCCAGCTTTATCGGAGGCCGGTAGGCTGGGGGTCTCAGCATTCAGTCTGGAAACTACAGCTAATTCTCCCTGTTTTGAGAATTATGCCCTTGCCTCATCTGTGTCTGGTGTCCCCCTGTCCAGAGACGCTGATGTTTAACTCTCTTCAAAGGATAAACTTCTCAACTTCTGCCTGAGTAAAAAGAGGTGTGTTGACTGTAGTCCTGCCTGCCTCTGCTCATCTTGAGGTGCTAGTTCTTCGGTCTTGTGAGGTTGTGTTCGTGGACCGTGGGGGGAATGTTGCCTGTTCTCTACAGGCACCAGAGTCAGCTTGCTCAGGTTTGCTACGTCAGTTATTTGTCCATCTGCTTTTTTTTTTAAACTGCTTTATTGAGGTATAATTGACACATATTGAACTGCGTGCAGTTCCCATTTCTCCTCTCCCCTATAAAGTATTCCTGGAAAGAGTCGTCTGTACTTACTTTCTTGAATCCCTTTCTTCTACTCTCTCATGAATGCATTCCATCAAGCCGGGTCCTTCTCACTCTGCCAAAACTGCCCATCAAGATCACAGATGACCACCACGTTCCTGAGTTAAATGGTCAGTTCTCAGTCCTCGTCTTATTTAACCTGTCAGCAGCTTCTGTACAGTTGGACCTCTGTATACACTCATGAAGCCATCACCAAGAGTCGGACATGGCTGAGCACACAGATGCATGAAGCCATCATCACATCAAGATGATGAACGTATTCCTCATCCCCAGAGGTTCCTCAGCTTCTTTGTAATCTTTCCTTCTGCTCCTCCCATCCCTCGGCAACCAGGAGTCTATTCTGTCACTGTAGATGGGTTTGCATTTTCTAGAATTTTGCATAAAGGGGATCGTGCAGTTTGTACTCTTTTTGTCTGTCTTTCACTCAGTGTAGTTGTTTGGAGATTCAGCCATGTTTTTGCCTGTGTCAGTAGTTCGTCGCCTGTAATCGCTGAGCAGTAGGATATAGCATATTTGCCTTGTTTTGTTTCTAGTTTTTAGCTGCTATGGATAAAGCTGCCGTGAACATCTGTGTGCATGTTGTATGGATATATACTTCTGTGTCTCTTGAATGACTAATAACGGAATGACTAGGTCACATGGTAAATGTGTCTAATTTTCATAGAAACTGCCAAGCTGTTTTCTAAAGTGGTTAGACCATTTTACAATCCTACCAGCAGTGTATAAAAAATTCCACTTGCTTCACATCCTCATTAACACTTGGCATGGTCAGTCTTTTTAATTTCAGACATTCTAGTAATCGTATAGTCCATTGGCTTTTTAGCTTCCAAAACTTAGTTGCTGTCATTCTGTCTCATCCAGGCATATCTTGGAGATATTACAGGTTTGTTTCCAAAGTGCTGCAATTCACTTAAAGTGAATATTGCAATAAAGTGACTCACATGAATTCTTGGGTTGCCAAGTGCATATAAAACTTCAGTGCAGTTCAGTTGCTAAGTCATGTGCAACAATTTGCGACCCCAGGGACTGCAGCACACCAAGCTTCCCTGTCCTTCACCATCTCCTGGAATTGGCTCAAATTCATGTCAGTTGAGTTGGTGATGGTATCCAACTATCTCATTCTCACTAGTCCCCTTCTCCTGCCTTCAATCTTCCCCAGCTTCAGGGTCTTTTCCAATGAGTCAGGTGACCAAAGCTGCAGCTTCAGCATCAGTCCTTCCAATGAATATTCTGGGTTGATTTCCTTTAGGATTGACTGCTTTGATCTCCCTGCTGTCTGAGGGACTCTGAAGAGTCTTTTCCAGCACCACAGTTTGAAAGCATCAATTCTTCAGCATTCAGCCTTCTTTATGGTCCAACTCTCACATCCTTACATGACTACCAGAAAGTTATGTATGTACTATACTATTAAGTGTACAGTAGCATTATGTATTAAAAAACTGCATATCTTAATTTAAAAATACTTTAATGCTAAAAAATACTAACCATCATCTGAACCTTCTTTTTGCTGGTTAGGGTCCTGCCTTGATGTTAATGGCTGCTCCCTGATCAGAGTGGGAGTTGCTAAAGACTGGAGTGGTTGTGGCAGTTTTTTAAAGTAAGACAGCAGTGAAGCTTGCCACATCAATTGACTTTTCCTTTCACGAATGGTTTCTCGGTAGCATGCAGTGCTGTTTGATAGCATTTTATTCACAGTAGAACTTCTTTCAAAATTGGAGTCAGTCCTCTCAAACCCTCCTACTGCTTTATCAACTAAGTTCATGTCATATTCAAAATCCTTTGTTGTCATTTCAACAATCAATTAATTCCACCGTCTTTTATGGACATGGTTTGTAGCGCCCCAAAACAATGACAATAGTAGCATCAAAGATCACTGATTACAGATCCCATAACAAATATAATAATGATGGAAGCATTTGAAATAGTGTAAGAATTACCAAACTGTGACAGAGACACAAAGTGAGCAAACGCTGTTGGGAAAATGATGCTCAATGCAGGGTTGCCACAAACCTTCAAAAACACAGTATTGGCAAAGTGCAGTGAAACAAGGTATGCTTGAACGTGATCCTTCTTTTGTGGGTTTATTCCTTTTAAATTTACTTTTAGCCAGTGGTATAGAATAGTGAGTCCAAAATTAGAGTCACACAAATACAGGCAATTGGTTTTTTACAAAGGTACAAAGTCAGTGAGTGGGGAGAGAATAAATAGTCTTTTCAACAGATTATGCTAAAACAGTAGTACATTCATTGGCAAAGAAAAAAAAATGAACTACAGCTCATACTTTATACAAAAATTAACACAAAATAGGTCATTGACTTGGGTGTAAAATGTAAAACTATATAGTGTTTTGAAGAATACATGGGAGAAAAATCGTCATGACCTTTAGTTAGAAAGAGTTCTTAAATCATCAAAAGCTTAATCCATAAAAGAACAAATTGATGATTGGGCTAAATCAGAATTAAATCTTTTGCTCTGTGAAAGACACATTAACAGAATGAAGAGACAAGTTACAGACCAAAAGAAAATATTTGCAAATCACACGTGATAAAGGATTTATGTCTAGGATATATAAAGAACTCTCAAACTCAACAATAGAAAATACTCTTTAAAAAAAAAAGGCAAAATATTTTAACAGAAACTTTACCAAGGAAGATATAGGATGACAAATAAGCACATGAAAAGATGTTTATTTAACATAATCATTAAAATCACAAGGAGATGTCTCTGTATACCTATTACCATGACTAAAAGCAAATACCTGACAACATCAAGTGTCAGCAAAGGTGCAGAGCAACTGGATCTTCCTTGCATTGCCGGTGGGAATACAAAATGGTCTAGCCACTTTGTAAGAAAGCTTAGCGGTTTTTTTTTTTTTTTAATAAAGTTAAATGTATATTTACAAGATGACCAGCAGTCCTCCTCTTAGATATTTTCCCTAGAGAAATGAAAACATACGTCCACACAGAGACTTGTATGTATGTGTTTATAGCAGCATTAATTATAATCACCAAACACTGGAAACCACTCAGATGTCCTTCAGTAGGCAAATGGATAAACTGTGGTATATTCTTCAGCAATAAAAAGGAGCAGAATATTGATAAAATGCAGAATTGTGGATGAATCTCAAAGGTATTATGCTAATGAAAGATGCCAATCTCAAAAGATTATTCCCTCTATATGACATTTTGGAAACGGCAAGACTAAAGGGACAGAGAACTGATCAGTGATGGGAGGAGGTTAAGGGTGGGGGAAGGGTTTGACGGCCAGTGGGGCGACCTTGCTTTCTTCTTTGTTTCCTGTATGTTTCTGTTCACCTCTTCAGTAGCCTCATTGCTTCCTTTTAAAAATTATTTATCTATCTGTGGCTGCATCGGATGTTAGTTGCAGCTCGGGGTTCTCTAGTTGAGGCAACCAGGCTCAGTAGTTGCAGTGAGCAGGCTTAGCTGCCCTGCAGCCTGTGGGATCTTAGTTCTCCATCCAGGGGTTGAACCCGCGTCCCCTGCACCGGAAGGCAGGTTCTTAACCTCTAGACCACCAGGGAAGTCCTAACCTCATTGCCTTAGCGTGTTTCCCACCTGTTTTGCCAGTGGCTTGCTTCTGAACACTTCAGCTTGGCTGGTTTGAGAACATTTTGCTTATATTGAGGGAGTCGTATAAATAGTTGTCTGCTTATTCCCATATAACTCTGGGAATATCTCTTATGGTAATGGGTACATGATACAGTACTTCTCGGGGTAGAGGAGTGGGCTACATCAACCTATAGTGTCATTTTCGCCTGAAAAATATATCTCTGGTACTAAAAACTTACCCAGGAGAGAATAATAGATGACGCAGAGCTTCTAGATTTTGATGTGGGTTAGAACTGAAAAATGAGATGTCTTTAAACTCCTTTCCCTTCTCTTCTCTGATAAGTGATATAATGTGGTTTGGACACTCAGAGATTCCTGAGATTCCAGGTTCTGGTTGATGATTTACTGCAAAATTGCTTATAAATTGAAGTAGAAAATGTTTTGCAGACCTGGCAGCTTTCTGGCTTCACACCCATTTGTCACCCAGCATTTCCCTTTGTGTATAGAACAAGAATTAATTAGGCTGCACTGCAGGAAAAGTTTATGGCTATAATTTATATAGGATGAATTTCTTTTTAAAGAGACAGCATTGTTTTGTTACACCTATATACATATAAGTGTGTGTGTATATAAAGTGGGTTTTTTCCCCTTAAAGCAGTGTCTGTGAGCCTTTGGAGTGAACACTCATTTTTCTGCTTAATGCTAGACGTTGGTGGAATAGATGCTTTTATGGTGATTGCTTTCTGATGAAACCGTTGGGTTTTTTGTTTCTCATTTTTAAAATCATTGTATAGTAGGGAGTGGGCCTCAGTTTTAGGTTTGTGTTTTTAGACATTGGTCAGACTTGTCTGGTTTCCAAAGCTTTATGTTCTTTTGGTTTTTTCGAAGACTTAGGATTCTTTTTTTATTTTTTTTTTTAGGGTCTTGCTCATTCAATTAATGTTTTCATAATCAATGCAAGTCAGAACTTGCAATTTGTTCCTGATTTGCACATTAAAGAGCTCCATTAATTAAGAATCCTGGTGTTTGGCATGTTCCCGCAGGATCTGTGCATTATTTACATGGTAAAAGTGCAGGATGCAAGTTTCCCCGTTGTAGTGGCAATTGCGGTTAATCCTGCCTTTTCTTTCTTGCCTTTTTTTTTAAACCACACCCCCCCTTTTTTTTGGCTTTGGACAACAATTCACAACTCATTGAAAATCCTTGGGGATACATTGTACCAAAACACGAACAAGTGATCCAAAAGAGGGGCCACAGGAAGAGCAGAAAGTAAATCCTTTGTTTAAAGTGGGGGGGGTGGGGACGGACACGGACGGACACCTCTGGAAGAGGTAGATTCTCTGTTTGGTTTTTGTCGGATGTTTTGTAAAGGTGGGAAGTGTACTTCTGTTTACTATGAATCTGCAGATTGCACCCCTCCCAATAGTAGTTGTATTGATAAGTGTGGTTGCCTTTCATAACCCAAATAACCCAGACATTTAGATGAACGTACTCCCTATGTTTATGTCAAGTAAGCTCTTTCATAATATTCCAGTTTTGAGTTGCTTTTTCATGAAGTCACTTTCCAGAGTTCCATGGTACCATTTCTTTTGGCAGCCTTGGTCACAGCCGGAGGTGGTCTCCACCCTGTACATTAGATGGTGTAAACGCAGTTGGAAACGTGAAACCAGATCACTGGTTGGCAGGTTCCTGCTTTCCAGTTTTAACCGTAGCTAACGCTTACCCTACTCATAATTTATTTCCCCAGGAGTAGCTAGTCCATCTTTAAAAGTACTGTGAGAAGCTGCAAATCATTTTTCGAGTTAGTAGAGACATTCTTCTTCCCCTGGTGTTTATGAAACTTGCTGGGGATTTTATGAGACTTAATTTAATTTGTCTTTTATTACTCTTCCATTATAATATATATGTAAACTCTTTACATATATCTTTGCATATATAAGGTATATATAAAATCTTCACTTAAAAAAAATGCATAAACAGTGGAGATGTAGGTAAAAGAAGTTGAAAGTTCTTCCACTCTCCCAAATCGCTCTTCCTCCTTCCCAGAGAAAACAATGGGGGGGGGGGGTGTAGTCTTCCAGACATTTTAATATTTATATATTTTCCTCTGCTATACTTATCTTTCCATTAAATGTTAATGGATGTTTGACAAGGAGAAGAGATTGGGGAGAATGTGGTATGGGGGAAAAATGCTATTATGCTGTTTTTGTTTAGTTGCTCAGTGGTTTCTGACTCTTTGCAACCCCATGGACTGCAGCCCTCCAGGCTCCTCTGTCCATGGGATGCTCCAGGCAAGAATACTGGAGTGGGTTGCTATTTCCTCACCAACTGTTGTTACTCATAAATTTTTTTAGAGAAAGTCATTATGTCACAATACCTTTAAGATATAATTCTCTCAAAAAAAAAAAAAAAAAAGATATAATTCTCTCATAATTATTATATTTTTTATTGTTGCTAAGTTGTATTTGTCTCTTTGTGACCCCATAGACTATAGCTTGCCAGACTCTTCTGTCCATGGGATTTCCCAGGCAAGAATATTGAAGTGGGTTGCCATTTCCTTCTCCAGGGGATCTTCCCAACCCAGGAATTGAACTCACATCTCCTGCATTGGCAGGCAGGTTCTTTACCGCTGACACACCAACAGGTGTGTTATTAGCTATCCCCGAATAAGTTTGCACATATGAGTTGCTTTGAATGTTTGTTATGCTTGGACTGCACCTGACTTTAGTGTGAGTTCTTTGGTAATTTTTAATGAGCTCTCATGTAATATTGATTATTTTGCTTGGCATTTAGTCTCAGATCTACCAGATTCTGTTTTTCTTGAGGCTGTTGAGTAAATCTGTCTCTGGCTAAATCCAAAGTGCTGCTATTTTAAGAAGAGTTTTTACTAGCTATTCATACTCTCTCATGCAAGGAAAATTTTTACAGGTAGAGAGGCTGTTCAGATAATCTTGAAGATTCTTACATCCTTAAGAAGGCACATGGTCCATGCTACATCCACGTCAGCAGTGGTGAGGGTTTGGAGGGAGGGCAGAGACAAATGTGCTAACTCAAGTAATGAGAAAGCATTTCCAGTGACCTCAGTAGACTCATGAGATAGAAGAGAAGAGCATGAGTGAAAAGAAATCAAAAGCGACGTTTTGAGAAACAGGATGCTTAATTTACTTCTATTTTGGTTTTTATTGTGCGGGTACAATGCTAGATGCCTCTGTCCTGTAAAAATAATAAAAATACCTCCCATTTGTTAATTGGCACTGTGTTGTTTTTTAAAACATTTGTTTATTTATTTGACTACACCAGGTCTTAGTTGTGACTTGCGGGCTCTAGTTCCCTGACCAGGGATTGAATCTGGGCCCCCTGCATTGGAAGCATGGGGTCTTACCCACTGGACCATCAGAGAAATCCCTCTGAAGTTCTTTATCAATATCTCATTTAGTTCTCATTCTCATTTAGTTCTCTGCAGCCTGTGAAATATAATTGTGTTGTACAGAAGAGGAAATCAACTCTTTAAGAGCTTGAGTGACCTGCTCAAGGTCACACAGTCAGAGGCAAGGCCAGTAAGAGGTCTGTTTTGCTTCAACACCTCTGCTCTAGACCGTCACTATGCATATAGTTTAATGCTAAACAGTGTCCCCCCCCCCCACCACCACCTTTTAAAAGAAAGTATGAGGGAATAGATAAAATGCCAAAGCTTAAAGGAATTAAGGCAGGAGAGATATGGAGATGAATTTGTAATAAAACAGAAGACTTAGAGTGAGTAGTAAATGTAACCTTCAATTTTTCTAAAGATAACTTTTTCAGTAAAGAGTTAGGAAGGCCCTTGGTTAATCAGCTGATCCACTCCTTCCCCTTACACAGGTAAGCTTTTTTTAAGTGATGAAGAAATAGATAAATGTGTTTTTCTTGTTATATATGTGCTACTTATTCATAATATAAAATTTAGAAAATGGTCAAGTGAAAGTAAGGAAGTATTCTTCCTCAGTCTGAGCAGTAGAGTTATGTACTTTTAATATTTTGGTATATGGTATAAATATTTTCTAGTTTTCTCCCCGCCCCGTGGGTGTATGGTTAGGACAAAAGTGAAACAGTGTTCTATATTCTGTTTTGCAGTCTATTTTCTTCTACTTAACAGAGATCATGAATATTTTTCCATGTCATTAAATATTGTTCTACAGCATTATTTTTAATGGCAGCATAGACTTTCCATCATATGGGTAGTTTAACTAGTTCTTTATTGTTGGACATTTGGATTGTTTCTAGTTTTTCATCTTTATAAATAATGCAGTAAACATTGTTGTTAGTAAATCTTTACTCACATCTGTGATTACTTTGTTTCATAAAATAAATTTCTAGATGTGAAATTAGTATGTGTTCCAAGGATATACACAGTTTTAAGGCATTTGATCTGTATGGCCAAGTTGCCCTCCAGAAAAGTTGGATCAGTTCACATTCTCAGCTTCTTTATATGAATGTCAGTTTCCCTTACCAACATTGGGTATTATGGTGTTGTTTTGCTTTATCACTTTGATAGGTGGAAAATGGTCTCTGCTTTTTCAAATTTACATTTTAAAAAATTTACATTTCCCAATTTTTAATGAGGGTAAATCGTTTTCTTTCATTTACTGGCCCTTGGTATTTCTTTTGTGAATCATGCAGGGAAAATCTTACTTTATTTTATTTTTATATTGTTATTTGAAAATTTTTTTATTTTTTGGGTTGTGTCGGGTCTTCATTGCTGCACTCGGGCTTTCTCTAGTTGCCGTGAGTCGGGCTGCTCTCTGTTACGGTTCTGGGCTTCTCACTGTGGTGGCGTCTCTTGTTGGGAAGCACAGGCTCAGGAGATGTGACCCATTGGCCAAGTTGTTCCTTGGCATGTGGAATCTTCCCGGACCAGGGATCCAACCTGGTTCTCCTGCATTGATGGGCAGATTCTTAACCACTGGACCACCTGGGAAATTTTTAAATTAGTTCTAAGGATATGTGGTCTTCCTTGTCAGTCAAATATATGGCCACTTCTAATTTTCTCCTGCTTTTATTTTAATCTGTTTCTTTTCATTTGATTATCTTGTTGATAGGAAGAATTATATCTACCTCAGAAGACCTCTTTGTATTCTTGAATTTATTTATTTAGTCTTTTTTTTTTATTTGTTTTGTATTTTGATTGTGCTGCACTGCATGTGGAATCTTAGTTTTCCAACCAGGGATCGAACCCACATCACCAGCAATGGAAGCATGGAGTCTTAACCACTGGACTCCCAGGGAAGTCCTTATTTCATCTTAATCAGTTTTTAAAGAAAATTATAGAAGTGAAGTTTGTTTCTAGTAAAAAAAATTTTTTTTCAAACATTGCTGATTATCCCTCTCCCTGTGACCTAACAGTTCTGAAATATGTAACAGAGACTGTGAAAGTCCTTTTTCCCCTTCCTATTATTAGTGCTCTTCACAGAGAACTGTCTCTAGAAGTTTGGTGTATATCCTTCCACATATGAGTGTGTTTAGTTGCTCACTTGTGTCCTACTCTTTGTGACCCCATGAACTGTAGCCAGACAGGCTCCTCTGTCCGTGGATTCTCCAGGCCAGAACACTGCAGTGGGCCGCATTCCCTTCTCTAGGGGGTCTTCCCGACCCAGGGGTTGAGCCTGGGTCTCCTGCATTGCAGGCGAATTCTTGACCATGTGAGCCATCCGGGAAGCCCTGTTCTTCTGGATACTTGATGTCAATTTAAAATTTTTTAAATTATAAATGAGATCATATGGATACATTGAACTAAAACCATCCTCTCATATTGATAAATATATCTTACCTGTTCTTTCTTTAAAAAAATGCTATCTTTATTTTCATTTTCTTTTTCCTGAAGTACTTCAAGGTAATCATCAGCATGTCATTATACTTCTAAACACTTCTATAAATGGCTCTTAAAAAATAAGACTGTTTCTTATATAACACTATCATCTCCTCTAACCAAATCAATACTTTCTAGCAGTCCTAAATAATATGTCCACTTTGTGCTTAAATTTTTTCAGTTATCCCCCAAAGTATTTATGATTAGTATATTCAAACCAAATTCAATTTATACTTACCCTTTTCAGCAGCTGCCCAGAAAGTTATCTGGGTAAACTAAATTGATTTAACCAATCCCCTATAAATGGGCACTTAAGATGTTTACCTGTTTTTACCTATTATAAACAGTGCTAAACAAATAACATTTTTGTATCCATCTCTGCTTTCTTTTCTGATTATTTCTCTAGGATTAATTTCTAGAAGTGGAATCATAGGGTCAGGAGGTGTGTGAGTGTACAACTTTGATACATTTTGCCAAGTTGCTTTCTGGATCTGCTGTGCTGGTTAAACGTTTATCAGCTGTGAATGGGGAGGGCCCCTTCCTCACATTCGTGCAAGCATCAAGCACGATCAGAAAGATACCATACTTTTAATTTTTTTTTTTAAATGAGACTAAGTAATTTTTTTTAACGTATTTGGCCATTTGAATTTTGGAGACTGTTAATCCGTTTCTTAGCATCTTCCTTTTCAGGGTAAGCAAATATTCTTATATCTTGTCTTACAGGACCTGCTTTCCGTCTGTATGATCTAGGCCTTCTTTAGTTTCTCCACTTTGTTTTTTTCAACTGTGGGAATCAAATCTAGATATAACATTTTAACAGAAACTCACTAATTTTTTTTTTTAATTGTGCTGTGGTAACTGAGGAGGACAGTGATGTAATTTTTTTGGAATTGAAAATTTCCTGTCACTTTGTCTCCCAGTTGGCTTAGATACTTAACCCATATGGGAACATTGATCTAGAAAATGAAAAATGTGCAGTTTCTTTTATTTATTTATTTTATTGTTTGCAGTTTCTGTTTTAAAGCTTGTAGTAGTGTTCATTTCCTTTATCTGAGTGTCAGACTTTAGTTTTTAGGGCTCCAAAATCACTGCAGATGGTGATTGCAGCCATGAAATTAAAGGACGCTTACTCCTTGGAAGGAAAGTTGTGACCAACCTAGATAGCATATTAAAAAGCAGAGACATTACTTTGCCAACAAAGGTCCATCTAGTCAAGGCTATGGTTTTTCCAGTGGTCATGTATGGATGTGAGAGTTGGACTGTGAGGAAAGCTGAGTGCCGAAGAATTGAGGCTTTTGAACTGTGGTGTTGGAGAAGACTCTTGAGAGTCCCTTGGACTGCAAGGAGATCCAACCAGTCCATCCTAAAGGAGATCAGTCCTGGGTGTTCATTGAAAGGACTGATGCTGAAGCTGAAAGTCCAGTACTTTGGCCACCTCATGCGAAGAGTTGACTCATTGGAAAAGACCCTGATGCTGGGAGGTGTTGAAGGCAGGAGGAGAAGGGGACGACAGAGGGTGAGATGGCTGGATGGCATCACTGACTCAATGGACATGAGTTTGAGTAAACTCCGGGAGTTGGTGATGGACAGCGAGGCCTGGCGTGCTGCGATTCATGGGGTTGCAAAGAGTTGGACACGACTAAGTGACTGAATGGAACTGAACTGATAATGGTAATATAATAATAGTGCCCACCTGAAAAGATTGTCATGAGGACTTAAATGAGTTAATACATGAAAAATGCTCAGGTTATTGCCTGGTCCTTAATACGTGTTAGCTATTGATTTTAGTGGTGGTGATAGTGTTTTCCTAGGCTGTAGCTCCATGGCCATAGTGTTTGTTTCCCTCTTCATAAAAGGGTTATATAAATAAATACTGGTACTATACTTATAGTCACTGAAGTGACTTAGCGCACACGCACACACACTTGTAGTAAGTTCTTTGGAGATTTAAAGTACACACACAAAGTACATGCCAGGAAAAATATTAAGACATCATTTTTCTTCAGTTATTCGTTCAACAACCTGGAGTCTGCCATTTGCCAGCACCCAGTTTGCCAAGGCTGAGCAGTTCAGTCTCTGCCTCAGGACATTCACAACGAGGTGTGGGGATAGGTAAACAGCTATTAAAGCATCATTTAAATGTTAGTATATGAAAGCAACCTTTCAACATGTTTCATTTTGGGGTTTAAATAAACAATGCTTACCCTCACTAGTATTAAAAGGGACTTAAATAACATAATCTTTTACTTTCTTGTTTTTTTTTTTAATGAATGAATTTGGCTGTGCTGGGTCCTAGTTGCAGCCTGCAGGATCTTTAGTTGTGGCATGCAAACTCTTAGTTGCAGCACGTGAGAAACTAGTTCCCTGACCAGGGATCAAACCTGGACCCTGTACATTGCAAGCACAGAGTCTTAGCCACTAGACTACCAGGGAAGTCCCTGTCTTTTATATAAAAATAAAAGTCATCATCTTTTACTTCCTGGGCTTCAGTTTATTCAAGTGGCGATAATGACAGTTTTCATGGGAGTGCATTTAACGTGCCTAACAAAAATTGCTAATTACTTTCACATATGTAAGTTCTGAAATCTGATACAGTGGTTTTGAGACCCAGGAGTAGCCCATACATCTTATAGTTGATATGTTCAAAAGAGGGAGAAGTTAAGTTTCATTACCTTTCTTCCATTAACAGAAGGGCAGTTTACTGAGGACACACAGTTATTGAAAACAGCAAACAGGAAGTCCACATTTTGTCAGCATCCAGATTTGGAAATGGTAGTGTAGTTAGATGTTCTTTCATCTGACTTGGGCATCATTTCTCTGGAACTGAAATACTTGTAGAGGGTTTTTCATGGCCAAAACGGTGAGTTAGCTGCTAAGGTGACAGTGTGCACCCTGTGTCTCAGGGAGCTTACAGCATACACAGCACAGTACGTGTTGTAGCAGTGATGTGAAGGGTCCTGGGGGAGGAAGGGTTAACTGCCTGGGAATCCGGAGACTTTGGGCACTTGGCTCAGGACAGTTCACTACCTAAAAGGCTGTTTATTTAAAGGCTTTTTTAATATGAAAGGATCAAACTGTTTTACATGAAACAGAAGGTTACTTGCATTGTGGTCCTAATTTTATTTTTAATACGTTTCTTTATGTTTCTTTACTTCACTTTACTTTAAACTTTAACTGCATTTTAAACTGTGAGAGTAATACGTGGTATCAAAATATTCAAACAGTTCAAAAGTGTATCAGATAAAAAGGAAAATATCTGCAGTCTCCCTGGGTGACTCCTATTAGACAGTTTATAAACAGTTCCTTGTAAATAAAACTTGGATTTTAAGTACCTCATGCTCTGAGTATTTCCCCTTTCCGTTTACAGGGGAAAGATAAATTTCACTTTTCAGGGAAGTCCTCTGGAACAATGGAGGTTGTCTAGGAACGGTGAAATGGAAGGTAGCTAGTAGATTTCGGGAAGTCCATTGATCAGTCAGATTGCTGTGTCCTGTAGGGCTTTTTAAGGATTTATTGACACACTTCATCAAGGTATTTGAGAGAGCATTCAGGGAAACCTACGAAATTCTGCAGTTCTTTTCCCTCCCTTATAAATTCATGCCTGGTCAGAAATTACAGCTTGAGTGGGATGTCCCTCCACAGAACTCAAACGCACACTATCTATCATGTTACTTAGCACGGCAGTAATGTAAAATGGGAAGGATTTTTTCCTTTCGGTTTCTTTCTGTGAGGGGGCTCACCCAGCATATTTTATCCTCTGTCTCTCCATCTCTCTCTTATTTCAACTTCCACTTACTCCCCAATTCCCCACATCATTCTCTTAAAAGAAAAAAAAATAAGTTTTGTCCACCGAGTCCTCTTTCTTATTTGATTTAAAAGGTCTTGGGTTGAATGTTTCTCACAAAAACACTTTGCATTCAGAATTAGCCCATCAAATCGTTTCCGCCACAGACCCCTGCACAGGCTGCGTGCCTTCCGCTGTGGGGCCCCCCGAGGTCGGAAAACCCAAGTCTGCCTTTGGTTTAGTTGTCATGATTTTAGAATATAAGTCCCCATGCTCTGCTTTGAAAAGTTATCCTGGTGGTGATTTTGTACCATAAAAAAAAAATCCTACTTTTGGTTCACACAACCAACCAACACAGTGGGACAGAACTCCTGCTATTCCAGTCAAAACCACAGTCCTCCTAAGAGCACATTCATTTCTCTAAACCAGGGGGTGTATATATGCCCATGCCTAGGAGCCACAGGAGACATGGGTTCAATCCCTGATCCCCTGGAGGAGGAAATAGCAAAGCACCCCAGTATTCTTGCCTGGAGAATCCCATGGACAGAGGAGCCTGGCGGGCTACAGTCCATGAGGTTGCAGAGTCGGACCCGACTTAGCAACTAAACAAAAACAACGACACATCTATATGTGTGTATACCTACATGAATGTATAAAAATTCTACTTGGGCTCACGTTGGAAATGATATCGACTCATCCACATGGTGGGTGTTAAGGAATCTGTAACCTGCAGTGCTCTGTCTTAGTGGTAACGCCATCCTGCTTGTGGAATATAGAACAAGCCCAAACAGTAATACTGACAGAATTTGGAATTATGATACAGTGGAGCCTTCACGTAATTCTTTGTTGAAGAAGTTAGGGCCTAAATGTTAAGGCTTATTGTTATTCCGAGTTGATAATCTCTGCCTTGCTTTAATAATTTTTCCTCATGCCTGGGTAGCCCGCGAGTTGCACAATAATCACTCACACAGCTTTGTAATCAATGCCCAAAGTAATAGGATTCCTCTGGCCACCGGCAATTAATAAATTTGTGTCTTTTTTAAAACACTAGCAAGTCGGGCCTGAAATACGACTGACTGGCTCTCCTCATTTGCATATTTATTGCAGTGGAAAAATTCTTACCAGATGATTGATGCCGGGCCTGCCTCTTGAATTCCAAGCAGCACGTTATTATGAAATGAAAAATGCTGGCCATACAGTTGATTAAAGTTGAAGACAGTGGAATCGGTGTTTTTTAAGATTGTGGGAGAATTAAAGGCATATTTTAATAGATGTTGACAAGAAGTGAACTAACAAAAGCAAAGCAAAGGATTTGCTTGAAAAGATTTAATCAAACGTCTTTCTGTGGGGATTAATTGCCGGGGATGACTAGTGCAAGTGGCAGGCTTGTGTGGATTTGAATGAAAAGTATTGTTCTCAGGCCAATACAGCGTGTGTCATTTTGACCTATAGTTTAGCTGTAGTTCTAGAGTTACTTTGGAAGAAGGGGAGGAAAAACTGCTCTTGTAATCTGTACCTTCTAGCTTAATGTATATATCCAGGAATAAGAGGAATGTAGGAGTTTATACATACTCGCACATAAATAATTGTATGTTTGCATATTTGCTTTAAAAATAATGGTGTGGATATTTAAAAACTGATAAGGCGAGCTTTATTTTACTTTATACATTTGCTGTCCCCATTGCCCTCCATCTCCTCACCAGAAGTTTTACTTATTGGTTTATAATCTAATTAACGAACTGTGTGCCCATGTCCAAACTTATTCTCTGCCTCCAGTTTTGTTTATGTCGAACAGCCTAGATGAATCAAGGAAAAAATAAAGCTGTTAGGTGAAAATGGTTTTTAGATTGGTGACATTTTATATATAGAATGCTTGCATATGGGCAGCATGTAAATGAATACTTAATGTGGGAATGTATGAATACTAGTTCTGTCTTAGCACTGTAGATCACAGCAAGCAGAGCCTGAGATTTTCGCCGTGTGAAGATGCCGATTTTGTGATAGTAATATACTTTCTATTATATAGCATTTAAACATTTGCAGCATACCTTAATATATACAAGCATTTGTTATTTTTCGCATTAGTTCTGCAAGATAACCAGGTTAAGGATTATCTGCATGGTGTAGATGAGATCGTTGAGACTCAAAGAGATTAAATGGGGGGGGGGGTCCACTCAGTGGAAAATGACTAGTTAGGGATAGTTTCTGTTAAAATCCAGGTCTCTTGGCTCTTAGTAAAGTACTTTTTCCATTTATTCTTTACTTGGGAAATTATTTCTACGGCTGGTGCCCGGGTGCTTAGGTTGAGTCTTGGTAATAAGGTCAGTCACGTGTCCTTCTTAATCTCCTCTTAAGGCAAAGGCCTCTGGAAATGGACCAGGTAGGACAAAATAAACATATATGTCCTTGGCAGTCTCCGCTTGTTTTGTGGCCACGTGCCAGGAGGGAGAGAGAGGAAAGGGTGTGTGCATCTCTGCTGCTTTTCTTAGCTTTGAACTCTGGCGGTAATTGGGAGAGAAACTGGAGGTGAATTAGAAACCGTTGATTCCATTCCCTTGATGATTCATAGGGTTGAACAAATGGAATTCAACTTTGTATGAGTGATAGAGTTTTTTGGTTTGGTTCGTTTTGGTTTGGGGCTGGGAAGAACTCATTGTGGGATGTGAGCCTTCAGGAGAGCATCTTTCCTCACCCTGGTCAACTGTGGCTTCAAGGGGGCCTGCCACATCCAGCAGAGGATTGCTCACTGTTTCTTCAGGTTTTACATGAAACTTCACTGGAAGGAAATGTGGCCCTGATACTGCAAAGAAACGAGAATTGGGTTCTGGCTTCTAATTCTCTTTACAGGAAGTTGTCCATATATTGACCACTGATGACTTGACTTTGATAAACATTTTTTTTTTTTTTTTGGGTGGTGGTGGTGGTTAGAAGCACAGAATTGCAGATTTCGTCTCTGGTAGGTCTCCTGACACTTTGATGCATGGTGGTGCTATCCCTGAATGGAGCTTAAATACTTCAGGGCTACTTTCTGACTGGGTGAAGGGGTGTATAAAATGACGACGTATGAGAGAGTATTAACAGAAAGGCACACTTTGATTTACTGATATTGGCTCTCTGCCTTCTTGTTGGATTGATATGCTGTCTAATATATCTGCAATGGATTTTTTTAAACTGACTTGAACAAAATAAAAGGGCTTGTATAGCTACTTGAAAGTGGCCCTTAAAAGTAGTAGTTTCTGTGTTGGATGTTTTCACAATTCTTGGTTATGTTACATGTGAGAGTCAAATTATGACTTGCTTGTTGGGGGCAAGCAGCCATAAACATTATGGACTGCTTTGCAGCTTCTTCTCTGCATGGTTCTTGATCTCCTATTTTAGATCATGGACATGTGGTACCTGGAGGAAGTAAGGGACGGGTACTTGTTTTTCCTGTGCTTATAATTATTTTTTATTGTGGCAAAAAGACACATAGCATGAAAATTACCATCCTAAGTGTACAGTGCAGTAGTGTTAAGTACATTTACATTGTTATACATCCAGTCTCCAGAACTTTTTGATTTTGTGAAACTAAAACCCTGTACCCATTAAACAACAATTTTCCGTTTCCCTCTTCCCCCAACTGCTGACATGCACCATTCTTCTCTCTGTTTTTATGAATTAGACTACTCTAGATACCTCATATAAGTGGGATGATACAGTATTTGTCCTTCTGTGACTGACTTATTTCACTTAGCACAATGTTCTCAAGACTCATCCATGTTGTGGCATGTGTCAGAATTCCCCTCCTTTTTAAGGCTGAATGATACTCCGTTGTTCTTTCAGACTAGGCTCCAGACTGAAGGATTGTAGATGACTTTTTCTGTGTAGAGATAGACTGAGGAGGAAGAGTTATTATTACTTCAACCTTAGGAGTTAAGTATTTCTAAAAATTGTGGTAAAATAGATATGGCATAAAATTGTTTTTAACCATTTTAAAGAGTACAACTCAGTCGAGAGTACATTCACATTGTCCTACCACCATCACCACTGTCCATTCTGAAAACTTTATCATCCCAAGCTGAAACTTTGTACCCATTAAACAGTAAGTCCCCATCCCATTCTCCAGCCACTCTTCTGTTTTCTGTCTATGAATTTGACTGTAGTTTTAGGTTCCTCATATAAGAGTAATCATACTGTATCTGTTATTTTGCAACTAGCTTATTTCACATAGCCTAATATTTTCAAGGTTTAGTCTTGGGAATTTTGAGGACCACTTTACAGATGCAAAATTGATTTGTGGTTTCACTTTGGAGAACATGGGCTGTCTTACAAATAGCTGTTTCTAGAAAAGGAGTAAAAACAATGGTTCATACTTGCATAGAATTGGGATGAGATGAGATTTCTGTTTTCATGGGCTTCCTTACAAGTGTTAGTGTCTCTTCTATTTTCTTAAGTTTCTTGCTATAACATACTTTCAGAACCTTAGCTATTATGGGCTCTCTGTTTATAATTCTCATTTGTTTTCATAGATGATCACTTATGGTAACATAGAATTTGTAGTTACCATTTTTATTCTTTGCTTTCCTCATTATTTTAATTATTTTCCATATATACACATAATTTTGTATTATTCTAGTTACACACTTGCCACGTGCATGTGTGCTAAGTTGCTTCAGTCGTTTCTAACTCTTTGAGACCCTATGGACTGTAGCCGCCAGGCTCCTCTGTCCATGGGATTCTCTGGGCAAGAATACTGGAGTGGGTTGCCATCTCCTCCTCTAGGGGAATTGTCCTGATCCAGGGATCGAACTGGTATCTCCTATGTCTCCTGCTTTGAAGGCAGATTCTTTACTGGCTGAGCCATCTGGGAAGTTACACACTTAGCATATTTAGACTTTAAAGTAATTCTTGTGTTTAAAATTGTTATGTCTAGGACTTCTCTGGTGATCCAGTGGTTAAGACTCTGTCCTTGCAACGCAGAGGGCGCAGGTTTGATGCCTGCTCAGGGAACTCGGATCATACAGACTGTGTGATGTGACCTAAAAAAGAAAAAATTGTTATGTCTTTATTCTTTTTTTTCTTCTTGCCTATTTCTCATCTACTTATACTTAATCCATTTCCCCAAAACTATCAGTGGAATAATTCTGTATTATTTTTTCTTCTTGAGAATAATTTTTTATTGTTATATTTGGTGGAAAGTTTTGTTAAGATTCAGAGCAACGGGTTGAGAATCTTGGTTTGGACCACAAGGCACTTTGGATTTCTTCAGATATTGAAGATCCCCCCAAGTGATATGGATATGTACTGATTATAAAAGGATTAGAATGTGGAATTTATAAATGATAAATGGATAAATGATCAAGGATCTTATGCTACTTATAAACAGGGCAGTTGTATTTATATAGTCTTATATGGAGATTATTGGAGGAATGCAAAGTAGCTGCTAGGTCATTGAGTTCCTTCTGGCCAATCCAGGGGGGCTTTCTCAGTAAGCTTAGCCTTATAGTGAAATGGAACGCTACAGCATGATCTGTTTGGAGAACTGCTCTGAGTCATGTGTTAGTGTCCCAGTGGTAAAATAGGTTGGGATGCAAAATAGTGAGGAAGTTATTCAGACTGGACAATGCAGAAGCAGAAGAGTTAGAATCAGATTTGTAAAAGTCAGAGAAACTGAAGTCTGTGTGAGCGGGTTAGTCTGGGACGTAAAACAGAAGTGAGCGTGCTGCCGCTGCTGCTTAGTCACTGCAGTCGCGTCCGACTCTGTGCGACCCTGTGAACTGCAGCCCACCAGGCTCCTCTGGCCATGGGATTCTCCAGGCAAGAATACTGGAGTGGGTTGCCATGCCCTCCTCCAGGGGATCTTCCCGACCCAGGGATCAAACCTGAGTCTCCTGCATTGCAGGCAGATTCTTTACCGATGAGCCACTAAATGAATGAATGAAATGAAGCCCAAGAAATGAATGGAGGGTCTGCTAAATAAGTCAGGACGCTTGAAAGAAGATCACGTTTCCTTAAGGGAAAGAGGGAAGGACTGATAGAAGCATCAGTTCAGTTCAGTTCAGTTCAGTCGCTCAGTCGTGTCCGACTCTTTGAGACCCCATGAATTGCAGCACGCCAGGCCTCCCTGTCCATCACCTATAGCCAGAGACAAATGGACAACTCTTAGTGATAATACATATGGAAAACACAGGATTTAGCCACTGATTGAATATACTGAATACCAGCACCAAAATGTCAGTGATCACCTATGAAAATTAAACAGAGACGAGAGAAGCAGACAAAGGAGAAGTATTGGATTGGAAGAAAAAACTTGTTTCTGACATGGTGTGTTTGAGGGAGTGATGGAGCATCCATGTGGAGCTTTTCTTAGTTGCTGGAAATGTGAGAGTTTGATTATAAAGAGACGTCTGAGTGCTATCAAAACATAACTAGTAATTATCAATGTCTAGTTAGCCCCTTCAGTAGGATTAGTAGGATTATGCTGATAAGGAAGGTAAGAGTTTCTCAGAGAGCCAGTTTTTATTCTGAAAGCTCTTGGTCATAGACTTTACACTTGATCCCAACCAGCTTTATTACGAACACATCCTATTGTCTGTGAGGAGAACTGGGTGAGAACATACGTCTGATGAGCAGATTTCCAATACACGATTCAGTGCACTGGACCCTCCAGATCCTGGGGTTCCACATCCCCGGATCCAGCCAACTTTGAACCAACAATATTTGGAAAGAAAAAAAAAAGAAAGTTCCAAAAATCTGCAGCACTCTGACAACCATTTCCATAATATTTGTATCATATTCACACCAATTTATGTAGCATTTACATTATACTAGTTGTTGTAAGTAATCTAGAGGTGATTTGAAGTATGTGTGAGGATGTGGGTAGGTTACATGGGTTATATGCAAATACTAAGCCCTTTGATATAAGGAAGGGACTTGAGCGTCTGTGGGTTTTTGCTATCCAGGGGGAGAGGCCCTGGAACCAATCCTGTGAGGATACAGAGCGATGACTGTATTGCGAACAGGAAGTCATTAACTTGGGTTTTTGTTCGTGAACAGGAACTTTCCATGAGGATATACGCTGAGAGAGTGAATGAATGAGGTGGCAGCTCACGCCAGGGGCAAAGAAGATCTCTCAGGGAAGGGAAGTGGTGGTGATAGGAATCCCAGGACTAAGTTGTGCTTTTGGGGGGAAAAGAGAAGGTATTGCTTAAGGAGCCAGTTGATAAAGGGATAATCTAAGAGGTAACCTGTAGAAAGGTAACTGAGAGAGTAACACCAGAGGAAGAAAATGATTGGTTATGATGACAGACAAGGAAGGATTTTGTCAAACTTAGTAAATTTAAGAACTCAGAATTTATTGCAGATGTTTTAAGTTTCTTACACATGTTTCCTTGCTTGTTCTCCACAAGGACTCTAGGAGGTAGGCACTGTTATTTTTTCCTTTCAGAAATTCTGTGTTTCAGAGAGTTCTTAGGCCCAGCCTATCCTTTATACCCCCCGCCACCGCCCCCCGCCAGCCAGTACTACTCAGGAGGCAGGCGTCAGAGGCATCACCTGCTTTGGAGCACTGTAGGTAATTAACTGTTCCTTCTCTCTGCTTTATTTCCCAGGTCACAAGGCACTTAAAGCACTGTTGAGGTCATTGGTGGATCTCCAGGAAGAGTTGCTTTTCCAGTACCCAGACACTAGGTATCTCGTAGATGGTACAAAACCCAAAGCAGAAAGGTAAGGAGGAATGGAACTGTGGAATCTCTGTCTTTTCATCTGAATATTTTCCCATTTTTTACAAAGTCAGGTCCTTTCCGGAAGATATCAGATTTCTTAATGTTAGTAAACTATCAATAGAAAGAGCCTCTCACATTCAGTTGGTAGCCAGGATGGCACATAAATTGGGGATTATCTTTCAGACTTTTATGTGTAGTTGTGCCTAACTGTGTTTGTGCATGTGTGCATGCTCAGTCGCTAGGTTGTATCCAACTTTTTTGTGACCCTGTGGACTGTAGCCTGCCAGGCTTCTCTGTCCATGGGATTCTCCAGGCAAGAATACTGGAGTGGGTTGCCATTTCCTCCTCCAGGGGATCTTCCTGACCCAGGGATCAACCTGTGTCTCCTGCATTGCAGGTGGATTCTTCACCACTGAGCCGCCTGGGAAGCCCAATTACCTTTGTAAGCTTCTGCAAAAAACTTGCCTTTGGGGGTTGGGGGCTGTACCTCTCGGCTTGTGGGATCTTAGTTCCTCGATCAGGGATCAAACCCAGAGCCCTGGCAGTAAGAGCACTGAGTCCTAACCACTGGACCACCAGGGAATTCCCCAAACTTGCCTTCTTTTTTACATCTAGTGAAATTATTGGTGAAAGCACATTTTTAGTATGAATGCTTCATTGATGTTTATGAAGCCCTTTGTTGCCTATACATGGAATTGCCAGTTGCAACCATTGACTTTTTAGTAAGGGAAGAAGCAGTTATTTTGAAGGGTGGAAACATTTTGGAAAATAGCAGAATAAACCTTTTTTTCCCTTCCTGAAATGATCACATTTGATGAAGGTTCACCCCACTGTTTGACCTCTCCCTCTGGCTGAGCCTGCTGCAAGTGGTACCTGCCTGTTGTTTTCCATTGTGCTTCTCTTCTGCTCCACTCCTTTCCACTGAGTTAGTCTGAAGGACAGAGGAGAGGAGCTCAAATGTAGGAAGCGCTTCCTGTGTGTTGGGGTCGGCAGTGCACAGAGTGCAGCTGGTTCTAACTGGGGGCTCCGGTACGTTCTCAGGCGGTTGGGGGCATTGCAGTCTAGCTTGGGATCTGTGGCCTATCGCTTTGAGTGTTCTTCATGTTCTGCCCCTCTTCATTTGGTTCAACTAATATTATTCAGCTTTCCCGAACAATTGGTTACAGAGAGACATATTTCCCTTATTGATTTGGGGATTAAGGTCATAAAAGTATGATTATGTGTTTAATTTTTAAAGACCCTCCTATAACAGTATAGGCCTGGTTCATGTGCATTTCTAATAATGTTTTTAACAACCTCATTTACTTTTATGGTTTTCTTACCTTTTAAAAATATTTTTGAAACCACCTATTTTTATATTTATTTGAAAAAGTACAGAAGTTTTTGTTTGACCGCATGAATGCTCTCTTCCAACAAGAAAAAGGCCATACTCTTTTAAAAAAATATATATTTATTTATTTGTTTGGCTGCGTGGGATTTTTAGTTGCCACACATGGTATCTAGTTTTCTGACCAGGTGTCGAACCCCGGCCCCCTGCTTTGGGAGTGCAGAGTCTTAGCCACTGGGCCACCAGAGAATACTCCTGACTGCACGTGGGCCTGGGTTTTACCCAGGTAACATTTATTTACATTGGACTCTTACTGGGTTTTCCAGTGAAGAGGAGATTTCCAGTGACAATGAAGAGCTCATAGAGGAGAAGCAGCAGCCGCAGAGGAGGGGCCCAGCAAAGAGGAAGCTGGAGATGGAGGACTACCCCAGCTTCATGGCGAAGCGTTTTGCCGACTTCACTGTCTACAGGAACCGCACGCTCCAGAAATGGCACGATAAGACCAAGCTGGCTTCCGGAAAACTGGGGAAGGCAAGCGTGGGCGGGTGTGTGTGTGTGTGTGTGTGTGTGTGTGTGTGTGTGTGTGTGTGTGTGTGTGTGTGTGTGTGTGTGTGTGTGGCGTGTGGCGTGTGTGTGTGTGTGTGTGTGTGTGTGTGTGTGTGTGGTGTGTGTGTGGTGTGTGTGTGGTGTGTGTGTGTGTGGCGTGTGGCGTGTGTGTGTGGCGTGTGTGTGTGTGTGTGTGTGTGTGTGAGAGGCAGGTCGTGGCAACCTGAAGCAGCTGTGAGAAATTGGAGCCACAGCTCCCTTATATGGATGATGCCTTGATGTGGTAGTCATCCGTCATTTCTGTAGAAAAATTTACTGAACTCCTACCACTGAGGTTTATACCGTTCAGGCATGGATTTTCAACTTTATTAGTGAGGAGTGTTTTAAGTCTAGAAATGGTGGCTTTGTAAGTGTTGGAAAAACAAAATACCTTAAAGAAATGGATTTTACCACAATTAATATTAAAGGAGCAGAAGTTAATCTCTGGGTATAGGAAAGTAATGTGACCTGCTTAAGACTAATATTTAATTTTTTTCTGAGAACAGTCACCGCCATTCACACACTCAGCCTTTAACTGAAAGTCTCTCCTGGAAAGAGGATTGTCTGTTTCTCTGCTGACACAGAAAGATAGAGAAACCAACGTCACTGCCTTCTGCAGAGACTGCACGTTGTCTGACACTGGTTGATATTGTTGCAGGGATTTGGTGCCTTTGAACGCTCAATCTTGACTCAGATCGATCATATTCTGATGGACAAAGAAAGATTACTTCGAAGGACACAGACCAAGCGTTCTGTCTACCGAGTTCTTGGCAAACCTGAGCCAGCAGCCCAGCCTGTCCCGGAGAGTCTGCCAGGGCAGCCGGTAAGGACTCTGATGCATGGTGATTACGGGAGCAGTTCCTAGGAGCCTAATTAACTGGACGATCTGCTCACCTCCTTGTAGGTATTCCTCGAATACCTACACGAAATACCTACCGAAATACCTAATACCTAAATGAAATACCTAAACGAAAGAAAGGGGGGAAAAAAAGCACTGCTTTGTTTGAGAAAGTGAGATGATGTGGGAGGGGAAAGTTTTTAAAAAAATAAAGCCATTAGGGGCACAGTTCTTGAGGTGCTAACCTACTGTGTTACCCTTTTGCCTGGCAAAGAAATAAAGCCCCTCTTTCTCCTAAACAAAAAATAATGAATAAAACTATTATTAACTTGTGTATAGCCTTCTCTTAATTTTGAGTTAGATATGAGTCTGGTCATGGAAGCATTTGTAATTCAGTTTTTCAAATTCGGTTTTAAAGCTTCTTATTTAGAAGCACTGTTACTGAGTTGAGTGTGTACTTTAGGCTTTCCTTTGCATGTTTATATGCTCCAGAAAAGGATCCAGAATTGGAATAGGCAGATTCTTCTGTCTAAAGGAAACTCTTTTATTTATAGTAGAAATATATATTTAATATGTATTTCTTAAGTTCAGAAGAATTTAAAATGAAAAGTAAAATTCCCTTAGTCTGAAAATTCTACTCCTCAGGTTTAACCAATGTTCGTAATTGTAACAGGTTTTTCGGTATTTTCTACACAGACACAGACACAGACACACACGTATATAACACACGTGCATTCATAAAAATACGGTTTTTGGAACTTTCCTGTTGGCCCAGTGGTTAAGATCCCATGCTCCCAATGCAGTGGGCATGGGTTTGATCCCTGGTTGGGGAACTAAGATCCCACATAGCCTGCACGGCATGGCCAAAAAAACAAAAAAAGATTGTCTATTTTTTTTAACTAAATGGGATGGATATATATATGTGTATAAATATATAAATTATATATAAAATCTTACAGCTTTCTAAATGATTCTAGATATTTTTCCAGGCTGTTACATAGAGATCTACCTCATTTTTTCTAATGGCTAGAGTATTCTATTGTATGGATGTGTACTATAATTTGTTTGAACAGTGGATATTTATGTTTTCTCTAGTTTTAGAAACAGTGCTATAAGAAACATTCCTGAGCATTTATATATTTTTGTTTTAATGTGAACATGTGGATACACTTCTTAAAGTGGAAATGTTAAGGAGAATATGCATTTTAGATAGATGTAAAATTGCCTCGAAAAGGCTGCTGTGTTTTCCATTACTGAAGATTGCCTGTTTTAGAGGTGAAAAATGATGTTTTTTCATCTCAATTTGCATGTAATATAATGAGATTAAATATATTTTCATATAACCATTGAGTATTTGTGTTTTTTTCTGTCAAGTGCGTATTAATGTTTTGCCCATTTTTCAACGGCATTATTTTTGTCCTTTAATTTTAAGAGCTCTTTATATCTTAAGGAAGATAATGCGTTTACTGTTCTACACATTATTTATGGTCACTGCATTACTTTGGTAACTTCATTGGGATTCACTCTTTCCTTCTCGTTGATGTAGGAGATCCTTCCTGAGGCCCCTGCCAATGCCCACCTGAAGGACTTGGATGAAGAAATCTTTGATGATGATGACTTTTATCACCAGGTATGATTTTTACACTCTTTTCTTTTGTTATAAATCAGGCTTTAGCATTTTAAGACACCTGATAGAATTCTCTGACCTAAAGGTAGCTATCTTACTTTGGAAGGATAGAGTCAGACAGGGTTTCTGAACATGTACTCAGAATCGACTTGATGTACTTGATGGTTGTACCATCAAGGTAGACTAAACATCTGGGCTATTCTAAAGAACTAAAATAATTTCCTCTAATCCTTGGTCTCTTTTGTCAGTCATGCATCTTAATGAAACGTGCTGTAGGCTGTCCCCTCTCTAGCTCTGGAGAGCCAGGATGCTGTTCAGTTTTGGTTGAGTCATTTGTCACAGTGATCTTTGTTAACTTTTATGGAAGACTTTGCGAATGCTTGTTGGAGGTGTAGCCGTAATGACAGTCCTATGTAGTATATGGAAGTACAAAGGAAGGAACATAGGAAAATTATACTGTGAAGAAAGTAGAAAAAGTGATTCTGTGTTGAGGATACCTCTGGTTTTGCCCTAAAAAAGAGAGATTTTTAAAAATTAATCTTGCTGTTCACTCTGATGTTCCATAAAATTATTGCTGTGAGTCTTAAAAGTAATGATGAGAGAGTGGAGGCAAGAGGATTGGTGTGTGGCCCCAGGTGTTCCCAGTCAGAGGTCTTGATTCTTTTTTCCTTTTTTTCTGTTATTATGTCCATTTGTCAGAAGAGTGGGGAACTCTATTTTGCTCTAGAATGTCTAAGAGAGTACCCGACATGGGATACTAATGCTGTGTGAGTGTGTGAGATCATGGGAGACAATCCAGAATGTTCCAGTCTTCATTAATTGAAGTGTACATTGTTCGATAGAAAGTGCATCATAAATTAAATAGGCCTAATGAAATAAACTGAAATTACTGGGGGAAGCTGCTTCCACTGGCAATCCTTAGTCTGAAAGATTTTTTTTTTTTTTTGGCCTGGAGGTCTGCTTAAAAAGAAATAGCATTACTTGATTGGCTCTTCATCCCAATTAATAATTTTAACTTCGATAAATTCTGATTTCAGTTATGACTAGTCACATCTTCGCTTTTCCCCTTGCTGGTTAATTGGGGTGCTGGGGTTAATCTAAATTAAAACTTAAACTAATAGAGGTCAGCGAGGCAGCTGAAACACCTGAGTGAAACAAATGGGGCTGCCAGGCACAACTTTATCTTGGCTGTTTCCCAAGAGGGAAGTGGCAGCAAATTGGAGTTGTTTCAGCCTTCTGTAAAGGTGAATGATGGGTGACACTTGTTAATGTACGGCATCTCCGGAAGCATTCCAGATTGCTTTGCTGCCGCACCAACTGCTGCCATCCACGCACAGTCAGTAGGAACTGGACCAGTTGCCAACATCTGGCAGCACAGCAAGGAATGGGTGCAAGGCTTGAAACCCCGCAGATTCTAAATATGGTGCTTAGAAGTGTGCAGGCTTTAATCACTTACCACTCTTTGGCAGCCGGCTACGACAGCTTATCCCAGCCTCGTACATCACAGTCGACATCTGCTGAGCCGCCAGGCAGCTGCACATTCATTTTCTTTTCTTGCCTTTTCTCTTTGCCTCCTATTCCTCTTCTTCCCACTACCCCCCACTTCCCCTCCCCCATATGCTTCTTGGGAGAGATGATCTGTAAAGATTACCACTTCATTGTGTGCAAGTAATTGTGGTGATGCCAGGCCCTTGACAGACACAACGTAGCACCTGTTCTGCTGACCTGGTTAATTTCTTCTGTTGAGTGGGATTTACCAGAGATTGGAGCTGAAGCCAATTCAATGATAAGGCTAAAGAAAATGGCTGTATGTTTTCTGTCACCTCCCAATTAAATTGGCTTCATAAAGTGCTTTCCTTTATTTGTCAGGGTAGTAAGCCTGAGCTAAGTGTTGCATTCAGAAGTGGTACAATGTATTACAATGGGCCTGTGAGTTTTCATTTGTGTTTTTTGATGGGGTAGGTTGTTTGGAAGAGCTTGGTGGTGAATATAATAACATTTCGCCCTTTTTATTTTTTAACCATCCTTGAAGCCAGACTCTTTGGGTCCATGTTTTGTAAGGAAGAGATTATAGCCACATTGAATTTTAATGTTTCATTGTAAGGGTTTAAAGGCTTACTTGGTTAAGTCATGTGTCACGAGGCTGTGTAAATGCCCTCACCACTGAGAATGGTGTTCAGGGTCAGAATGCGCAACACATACACACTCACTCTCTTTTGTTTCATAATGGGCCTTAAATCACTGCAACTTAAAAAATATGCCTATGGTATTTAATAAATGTACATGCGAGTGTGTATGTGTGTGTTTAAACAAATACATATGGAGTGGGGAGAGGACTGGAGAGTATCAGATACTGTAATGGTACTTTTTTTTGAGCTGAAAAGAACCTCACAATAATGAGTCCCTGAGACATTAAGTAACTTCCTGAAAGTCACATACTAGTACTTGATTCAAGATTTTTTAGGCCACACCCTGTTCTTCCCATACATTTGTTTCTTAAATACGTCATTTGTGAGCCACAGGGAGACTTCACTCACTATCGTATTACACTTTTCATTTTGTAAATAACTGAGCTTCATTTTCTTAGAACAAGAAGAAACATTATGTTGTGCTAGAAAGTAATTTTTTTTTTTCCTTTGAAGGCAAATGATTTATTGAACTCCTGGTTTCTTAACAATTCTAATGAAAAAAATTAGCCTTCTGGTTGTGTTCCTGGTTTGTTTGGAGTTGTTGAAAGCCCAGAGTGTGCCCAGCGGTGGCGATTTTAGGAGGGAAACTGTTCCTAGGCTTCAAACTTGGCTGAGTTCTCACTCGCTGGTGGGATCAGTTCGCATCTGGCTCAGTTGTTGTTAGATCTCATCCCTAGAGATTATTTCACGAAATACGAAGGTTGCAAATGACCGTGAAGGAGGAGCCATGTTTTCAGTGTCTGTTGTTCATTTTCATGATCCCATTTGCTACTTTTCTTTTTTGACATTAAGTGTTTTTAAGGTGTGTTGTCTATATTGCCACTTAAAGTTGATTTTTGACTCGATAGGCCTGAGTTCTCAAAGAGCGGAGGAAGGACTGATGTTTACTGAGCACTAGTAACATGCTAGCTCCTGGACTGAGTGGGCAGGTACTTGACTCACGTCTTCATTTCATCCTCCCAAGATCTCCAGGTTAGGCTATGACTGCACTTAGCAATGAGCTATAAAGTGACTGTAAAGTGACTGGGTTTTTTAAAAGCATTAAAAAAAAATTTTTTTTTTAGTTAACTATTGCTACCCACAGGCTTTCTCTAGTTGCGGTGAGCGGGAGCCGCTCTCTAGTTGTGGTGTGTGGGCTCCTCACGGTGGCTTCTCCTGGTCGGGAACACAGGCTCTTGAGTGTGGAGGCTTCAGCCGCGGCGTGTGACCTCTGGAGCGTGGGCTTGGTGGTGGTGGTGCACCTGCAAGTGACTGGGCTTGTTCTTTTTCATAGCTGAGACCTCAAACTAGTTTGTTGTCACCTCGAGAGGTATTTTGCTCTGAAAGGTCTAATTGAGCTTAGATATTGACAGGTCAATACCTGGATTTCTGAGGGTTCATTAGGATTTTGTATGTTGCATCTAACTCTGTTTAGTTTTGATCTGGTTTGTCCTGTCACTTTGAATTTAACCAAGAGCGTCTAGAGAAAAGCATAATAGGTTCTGTTCTTTTGATGACCACTTTGATGGGTTAAATTTCTCCTTTCATCTGCCATCAGGACATGTCTATAGCTGACCCTGCCACATGCTGGACATTTGTGTCTAAGACATTTGATAATGTCGTAAACAGGTAATTACTAATTCGGTGAACTATTAAAAGTCAATAATGCTAAGAAATAGAGAAGAGGCAAGTTTTCTGACAGGGTGGTTTACTTTAATTAAATTGGTGAGTGATTAATATGGACGGCTGATGGAGTGGCTTTAATTGTATGCATTTAGATTGTAGTGTGAATAAGGGATATATAATGCCATTCCTATGGTTAACAGCCATACAGTGTTCTTGTTGGCATGTGTCTTTCCAGTGGTTCAGCTGATGGCTGAGAATATGCTTTAAAGTTTGATTTGAACCTACTCCTTTTAATTTGTTGCTGGAAAACAGATCCATTCTGTTCAGAGCAGTATTTCATTTTTAGTTTGAGATGTTGCTGCTATTTGAGATGTGGATAGTGTTTCTTAAAAGTTTGATAAAATTTATTACATGTATATCTTCTTGGTGACTTTAGAGAGGATGTATATATGAAGTGCATAATTTTGAAAATTGAAATTATGGCTGAAGTTAAAGCAGAGAGTTAATCAGTTAAGTTTCTTAAGACGTAATAGAGGAGTTAAAAAAACAAACCCCAAACCAATATCAGTGTCTAATTAAACCCCAGTTTTAATAATTACAAGATTATATTTTGAATCTATGCAAGAATTTTATTTGAGATATATTCTAGTTTCTGTGTTGCCATTGTCTGTCTGTCAGTGTTTAGTCCCAAAGATAGTATCAATATCGGCATTTGATAGCTAGGGTGGGCTTGCTGTTATGGAGCCTGCACACACAAAAGCCACATTTTAAATGCAAGGTCGAGAAATTTCATCAAACAGCAGCATCAAGGGAAGGCACACACGACTGGCCCTCATTTCTTTCAGTTCTCTTGCTTTAAAAAAACACCGGAGCATGACTTTGGTTCTACTGCTTCGTGTAGACAAAGGTAAAACCTCAGAACAAAGCCTAAAACAGGCTCCATTTGATGGAGCCATCTAGGAAAGAAAGAAGAATTAGCCTCAAACCATCGAAGAAACTTTTCAAATGCAGATAGTCCCGTGGTAGTTTACTAGGCAAATATGTGGCCAAAATTGCCTTTTCTATACTAATACAGTGTTCAACCCAGTGTCAGCTGGTTAAGTGTCAGTTAGGCACAGGATTCCAGCCGTGTTTGAGTAGACCCCAGTGAAGAGTGTGGCACTTTAGAAAGGGGGCACTACCCATTCACCAGTCTGGGCCTGGTGTCGTCTTGTTTTTAAATTACATTCAGTGTGTGTAGCTCCTTAAAGCTTTACTTTAAAAGTAAATTATAGGATCAGTGACTTAGCATAAAAGGGGAAGTTAATAAACAGCTTTAGAAGTTGTGGGTATTGTAGATCTAGCATAGAACCTAATTGCTCTGAAGTTAGATAGTGTTGCTGAAAATTGTCCATTCCAAACTGTCTTTATACAGCCTAGAGCCTAGAGGACTAGGGTAGGATCATCTCATCTTTAGACACTGAAATCCAGGTGCTCTTGTCCCACGTTTGATTTTCTTGTTTAGTTACTTACTTGTGTATGGCTGCCCCGGGCCTTGGTTGCGGTGCGTGGGCTTCTCATTGCAGCAGCTCCTCCAGTTGTGGGGCCCTGGGATCTAGGTGTGGGGGCTTCAGTAGTTGCAGCATGCAGACTCAGTAGTTGTGCCACATGGGTTTAGTTGCTCGGAGGCATGTGGGATCTTCCCCGACCGGGGATTGAACCTGTGTCCCTTGAATTGGCAGGCAGATTCTTGACCACCAGCGAAGTCCCTGACTTTCTAGCACATTACTCTGCCTTTTGACCTGACACACTTAAAAGTCCATTTGAGCATTTTCTTTTCAGATTCCCAACTGTTTAGGAAATAGAAGATCCAGGGTATATGTTCGTACTGTGACAGTTCACATGTGTCACTTTCATGCGATTGTGTGCTTCATTCAATAATTGCTATACCAGATGCTAGTGTTACAAAGACTAATAAGACAAACTCCTGCCTGAGGAATTTGTGTCATCTAATGAGAGCAAAAGTGAAAGTGTTAGTCACTCAGTCATGTCTGACTCTTTACGACCGCATGGGCTGTAGCCCACCAGGTTCCTCTTGTCCATAGAATTGCAGTCAAGAATACAAGAATGGGTAGCCATTCCCTTCTCCAGGGGATCTTCCCAACCCAGGGATCGAACCTGGGTCTCCTGCATTGCAGGTGGATTCTTTAAGGTCTGAACCACCAGGGGAGTCCTAACAAGAGCAAAGTTCTCAATTTTGTAGTCACATAGCTCCTCTTTCAGAGTATGACTTTAATAAAATTTAAATGAAGAAAATAAATGGTGCACAAGAGCAATCAGGTACTTGATATGAAAACATACATGTAGCTAAGACTGGGCTCCCAATGCAGGGGGCCTGGGTTCAATCCCTGGTCAGGGAACTAGATCCTGCATGCCGAACTAAGAGTTCACATTCCACAACTAAAAATCCTTCATGCCACAGCTAAGACCTGGCACAGCCAAATAAATAAATAATATTTAAACAAAACAAAACCATGTAGTTCCATTGTGCTATCTTATCACATACTTGTTGGCACACGGGTTTTTCTCTCAACAGACTCCTAATTCCTATAGTCATGTCTCAGTAACTTGTAAAAGACCATGAGACATGCTGTTAGATATAAATTCTGAATAATATTATAAACTCACTATTTTCCAAGAATTTAGTGATTTTTAGAAGCCAATATCCACTGAAACTTATTTCAGGTTAGAGGACCCTTCAGGGAGATACTGCTTTGGGAGAGATCCCTGGTCTTCCCCTTGCTTACAGCAAGTAATAATAAAACCTTCCTGCTCCCAGCCGGGGGTGTGGGGGGGTGGAGGGGAGAGCATTCAGGTTGGCGATGGGTATTTAAAGGTTCATTTTGCCGTAGCCTACCTTTGTGTATTTTTAAAAATTTTCTGTTATAAAAAGTTAAGGAGAAGAAAAGTCTTCAGATTTCTTTCTTCCTTCCATTAATTGATTCAGCAAATATGTGAGTATCAACTATTTATCGAGTAACTGTTGTTCTAGGCTGTGCTATCTGATGCAGTAGCCGCTGGCCACATGTAGCTATTTAAATTTCAGTTGTAGCTAATTAATTAAAATAAAGTTGAAAATTCAGTCTGTCAGTCATGCTAGTCACATATCAAGAGCTGAAGCTGCATGTGCTAGGGGCTGTTGTACCTGAAAATGCAAATATAAAACATTTCCATCATCACAGAGGCTTCCCAGGTGGCTCAGTGGTAAAGAATCCACCTGCCAATACAAAAGACTTGGGTTCAATCCCTGGGTCAGGAAGTGCCCCAGGAGAAGGAAATGCCAACCCACTCTAGTATTCTTGCCTGGGAGATCCCATGGACATCGGATCCTGGCAGGCTACGTCCGTGAGGTCACAAAGAGTCAGACAGGACTGAGCACACACACACATCATCACAGAAAGGTCTAGTGGAGTTCTGTAAGGGGCTGGAACAAAGCAAAGGCCTGCCCTCACGAGCATTCATTCTAGCTTAGAGATAGGATGATACTGTGGTGGAAAACAATGACACTGGGTATGGGTGAAGGGGCCTAGGGGGACAGGATGGTCAGGAGATTCAGTGATACTTGAGCAGAGCCCTGAGGGCGTGCACAGCAGACCGTGAAAGTTTTGGGGGGAAAGGGAATGGCAAGTGCAAAGGCTCCAAGGCCCTGCTGAGGCTAGCGTGTTCTAGGAAATCAGGGAGGCCAGTACCCCCAGGGTGGGGTCGGTGAGAAAGAGTGGGAGATAGGAGAGGAAGTCAGAGCTGTAATGGGAGGCCAGGTCCTGAAGGAGCTTGTAGGCCACCCTAAGGCTTGGGCTTTCACTGGGAAGCCACTGGAGAGTTTTGAATGGAGGAGTCACATGAGTGGACTAATATTTTTGAAGCATCACTCTGATGTGTTGAGAATAAATTCTAAGGAGGCAGAGTCGCAAACAGGAAACAGGAGGCTCTCATGATAGTCCAGGCAAGAGATGGTGGTAGCTGGGACTGAGATGTTTTAGAGGGAGTGTTGACAAGTGGCTGGACTCTGAATTTATGCTGAAAGTTGAACTGATGGGTTTTGCTGATGGATTGTGTGTGGAGTGTGGAAAGAGGGGGATCCAGGATGTCTTTAGGGTTTTTGGTCTGAGCAGTTGGATGGATGAAGTTGCTATTTACTGAACTGGGGACAAACAGTGAGAGAAGCTAGTTCAGAGAAGAAATCTGGAACTCAGCTTCGGTTACACTAGATTCCACCCCCTGCCCCACCCTGACCCCATTGACCTGTGCTGACTTTAATTATTTTGATTCCAAGTTGGTTATATTAAGATATCACTGAAGCATTCATAGGGAATTGTTGAAGAAGTAGTTATGTGTATAATTTTGGAGTTCATGGAGAGGTCTGAACTGAAGGGATGAACCTGAGAGTCAGCAGCATATAGATTGTATTTAATACCATGAGATTGGATGAGATCACCTAGGGACTGAAAGTGGAGAGAAAAAAAGAAAGAGATTCAAAGCCCATGTCCTGGGGCATTCAACATTTTGAGGTTGCGGAGATGAAGAGGATTTAGCATAGATGTTGGAGAAGGTGAGAGAAAATAAAGGAAGAGTGATTTCCCAGGTTTCATAGCAAAGTGATTGAAGAAGAAGGAAATCCAGTGTCATCCTGATACCAAAACCAGGCAAAAATATCTCAGGGAAAGAAAACTACTGACCAATATCTCTAATGAATAGAGATACAAAAGTCAACAATCTACTAGCAAACTCACTCCAGTAACACACAGGCAAGAATACTGGAGCAGGTTGCTTATTATGCCTTCCTCCAGGGGATCCTCCCAACCCAGGGATCGAACCCGGGTCTCGCGCATTGCAGGCGGATTCTTTACTGTCTGAGCCACCAGGAAAGCCCCCCCACCCCTCCACAAAAAAAAAAATTATATACCATAACTAAGTGGTATTTAGCCCAAGAATGCAAGATTGTTTTAAAAATCAATTAATGTAATCAGATAATAAGGGCCAAAAAACATGATCATCTCAATAGATGCAGAAAAATGTTTGACACCCTTTCATCATAAACACTCAACAAATAGCGATAGAAAAGAATTCCTTACCTAGTAAAGAGCATCTGTGAAAATCCATAACTAACATCCTATTCAGTGGTAAAAGACAGAAAACTTTCCCCAAAGATTAGAAATAAGGCAAGGACGCTCTTGCCACTAATATTCAACATTGTACTGGAGGTTTTAGCAAGGGCAGTTAGACAGAAAGAAATAAAAGGCATCTAAGTTGGAAAAAAAGAAGTAAAAGTATCTCTTATTTGCAGTTGGCATGATCCTATATATAGAAATCCCAAAGAAGCCACCAGAAAACTGCTAGATTGTGAATTGCAGGATACAGAATGAGCACACAAAAATCAGTTGTGTTTCTATGTACCAGCAGTAAGCATCTGAAAAGTTAAGAAAGCTATTCCATTTACAGTAGCATCCAGAAGAGGAAAATACCTGAGAGTAAATTTAACCAAGGAGGTAAAAGACTTATATTGTGTGTGTGTGTGTGCTCAGTCATGTCCAACTCTTTGTGACCCCATGGACTGTAGCCTACCAGGCTCCTCTGTCCATGGAATGTTTCCAGGCAAGAGTACTGGAGCAGGTTGGCATTTCCTACTCTGGGGGATCTTCCCAACCCAGGGACTGAACCTGTGTCTCTTGCATCTCCTGCATTGGCAGGCAGATTCTTTACCGTTGGTGCTTACCTGTGAAGCCCAAAAGACCTGTATGCAGAAACTTATAAACATTGCTGAAAGAAATTTCAAAAGACCTAAATAAATGGAAAGCCATCCCATTTCATGGATTAGAAGAATTCTAATTTATGGATTAGAAGACTTAAGTATTGTTAAGATGACAGTACTCCTCAATTGATATACAGATTCAACACAATCTCTATCAGAATCCCAGCTGTCTTTCTGCTGAAAGTGATGAGCAGATCCTAAAATTGATATGGAAATACAAAAGACCCAGGATAGCCAAAACAATCTTGAAAAGATCAAAGTTGGAGGACTCATAGTTCCTCATTTCAAAACTTATTACAAAGCTATAGTAATCAAGATGTTGTGGTACTGGTTTAAGGTTAGGCATATAGATCAATAGAATACAACTGAGAATTCAGAAATAAACTTTTAGAGTTATGGTCAATTGATTTTCGACAAGGGATGCCACGACAGCGGTGAGAAGTCTTTACAACAAATAACGCTAGGACAACTGGATACCCACTTGCAGAAGAGTGAAGTTAGAGCCCTCTATCATTCCTAAATGAAGATTAACTCTTAAGTTGATCAAATACCTACATACAAGAGCCAAAACTATAAAACTTTTAGAAAAAAACACAGGAGTAAATCTTCATGACTTTGGGTTAGGAAATAATTTCTTAAATATGACAACAAAAGCACAAGTGACAAAACAGAATAAAAAACAGATATGTTGGACTCCATCGAAATTGAAAACTTTTGAGCTGCCAAAGGTCCTACCAGGAAAGTGAAAAGACCCACAGAGTGGGAGAAAATATTTTCAAATTGTATATCTGATAAAGGACTGGTATCTAGAATATATAAAGAACTCTTAAACTCAATAATAAAAGCAAATAACCTACTAAAAAATGGCAAATGATCTGAATAAACATTTCTCTAAGGAAGATATTTAAATGACCAGTAAGATGCTTACCGTCATTAGTCTTTAGGGAAATACAAATCAGAACCACAATGACTACTACTTTGATCACTAGGATAGCTATGATCAAAAAAGACAGATCAAGTTTGGGGAGAATATGGAGAATTTGGAACCCTCATACATTGTTGGTAGAAATATAAATTGGTGCAGCCTCTATGGAAAACCATTTGGTAGTTCCTCAAATCATTAACCATAGAGTTACCATATGACCCCGCAATTCTACTGTTAGGTTTACACCCAAAAGAAATGAAAATCATATGTCCACACAAAAACTCGTATATGAATATCTGCAGCATTATTCATAATAGCCACAAAAGAAACAACCCAGTGATCATCAACTGATAAATGGATAAATAAAACATAGTATATCCTACAGTAAATATTATTCAACCATAAAGAGCATGCAGTACTGAAACTTGCAACGTGGATAAACTTTTGAAAACATTATGGTAAGTTAAGTGAAACAAGAGATTCACAAAAGACCATATTTATATGATTTATTAAATGCTCCGAATAGGCACAATTTATAGAAGCAAAAAGTGGATATGTGGTTGCCTAGGGCTGGCAATATTGGGGGTGAAATGGGAGTAGCTGATGAAAAATAGGTTTCTTTTGACAGTGATGAAAATATTCTGAAATTGATTATGATGATGGTAGGACACCTCGGTGAATATACAAAACCATTGAATCATTGTTTAAATTGGCGAACTGTATTGTATGTGCATTTTATCTGAATAAGTTTTTTTTTTTTTTCTTAAAGAAAGGAGTGACATACTGTGTTGAATGTTGCGATAGATCAAGTAAGATAAGGAGTGAGAACTGGCCATTTGGTTCAGCAGTGTGGAAGCCATTGGGACCTTCACAGAAACTGTTTTGTTCGAGTGCTGAAGCGAACAAGAGAGAGAGAGAGAACAAAGGGAGAAAAGCTGGAGACAGCATAGACAGTCTGGAGAAAGCTTGCCCTAAAGAGGAGAAACAGGGCAGCAGGGGTCAGGAGCGGGTTTCTTGTTTGGTTTTCAGGTAGATGTCCTCTGTATGTTGCTTTTGTTGTCGTCCATTTGTTTATTTTTAGGTTGCTGTACACAGGCTTCTCGTAGTGGAGCCATGGGCTCTAGAGCCCACGGCCTCAGGCTTAGCTGCATGTGGGATCTCGGCTCCCCAGTCAGGGATCCTGTATACTGTTTTCTGATGGAAATGACCCAGTAGAGGGCATCATGCATATTTCAGGAAGGCGGTGAGAATGGCTGCCGCTGTGTACGCAGGTAGAGAGGGGCTGGTCTGATGGACAGCTCTGGTGTAGATACGGGCGTGAGGACATTGTGGGAACTCTTGTTCCCAAGGAGCTATGGGGAGGGTAGTATGTGAGGTTCTTACCTGAGTGCAGGGGCTGGAGGTTTGAGAAAAGAGAAGGTACGGCAGAGTCCACAAACAGAGCAGGAGAGTGTAATTGTCTGGGAGCACTGGAGACCCGCGTAAGGTTAGTGGAAATGATTTTCAAGTGAGTGAGACCAGTGCAGTCCACCTTGTCTCTTTCTCCACTGATTGCAGCCGTATGGATGCAGGTACTGAGACTTAACAAAGAAATACAGGCACACAATCCCTCACCTGCAACTCTGACACTGAAAACTCAGAGTAGTGTGCTTATTTGTTTTTGTACGTTTGGCAAAACATTGTGGTGGCAATGTCTGAATGGTTCTGAAGCCGAATTAATCTATGAAAATGAAAGTCATTCAGTCGTGTCCAACTCTTTGTGACCCCATGGACTATATAGAATTCTCCAGGCCGGAATACTGGAATGGGCAGCCTTTCCCTTCTCTAGGGGATCTTCCCAACCCAGGGATTGAACCTAGATCTCCCCTACTGCAGGCGGATTATTTACCAACTGAACTACTAGGGAAGCCTGCGTATTAACCTATAAGGCTTTACTTATCCCACGAGGTGGGGATAATCATGTATTTTGCTGCAGAGGTGTTGATGTGTTTGACTTTGGGGTGCTGCCCCAGGCTCCGCTGGGGCATTTATGGTACATACACTGTATCATCACCTTCCCCCAAATCCCAAAAGCTCTGAATTCCAGAGCACATCAGTCCCCGAGAAACCATGGATCTGTATGACAAAGGGACAGCACGCGGCAGACTTGAGGGTGTTTACCGGAAGTGGCCATCCTGGGGGACGGTGGCATCACATGCCGTGAGTACGGGGATAAGCGAGCACGTGAGGAGAGGCGGAGGCACGCCGAAAGGCGGCAGGTCAGTGGGCTGTTGTCTGTGCGGGGAGAATTACGGGAGTCTGCAGGCTGCAGGGAGAGTCCTGGAAGGAGAGGCTGAGGTTTGTTTCCTCTGGGCTTTTCATCCTTAGAGGACATAATACAGAATATAGGTTAGCACTGCCCTCTTGGTTCCTTGTAGAGCCTTTTTAGCACAATAGTCTCTAGTTCTGAATGACCTCCTCTTCATTCTTTCAATACAAATGTTACATAGCATAGTGTCATCATACAACAGAATGCCATATAATGCCCAGAAATAGTCAGTGATTGATCTAGTACCCAAAAGGATGTATAACCCCTCTCCTCACCTTTTATTTTGTGTGTGTGTGTATATATACATATGTATGTATATATATATATACAAGCACACACCAGGACATCTGTCTGTTTACCAAGAGACAGAATACTGGAAATGAGGGCTGTTGGAAATCCTCAACAATAGCACTCCTGGTACCTTGCTCCTTTTGGTATAGGTTAGGAAGAATGGCTTAATGCAGTCACTTAGTCCTTGTAAAATTCTTTTTATGTATAGGAAAAAGAAAGGAAAAGCAAGTTCTTTAGCAGTCAAACTGCCTAATTCTCTCTCTGTCTTCACATATCAGAGCCGAATACTGGTAGTGATTTACTTACACTTCTAGTTAATAATTAGACATTGGGAGACACCATATATCATGCCTAATGGAATATATGGGGTCTGATGAGAAAGTTTTCTGTTTTGACTAATAAATTTTAAGCCAAATAGCCAGGCCTGGTGAAATATTATGGCCTTCGAAATATTTTAGAACTTGTGCTGAGGAAACAGTGTGAATTTCCTCAGCGAATGAATTTATCATCCCTTCCAAATCATAGGCCTTAGCTCCAGCTGTGGAGTGGAGGCACGAGGCAACGCTGAATCAGAAAGTGGAAAAACTAATCAAATCCTTAAAAGACTGAGGGCAGTGAGGCAGAGTTAAGGCTGACTTTTTCAGCAGTCGCCTCGAGCTGTACTTTTTCTGATTTTAGTAACCAAAGGTGGGTTATCTGGAACTTCAGTAGTAAGATGAGCTTGGGTTTTTTTTTTTTTTTTGAGCTTGGGTTTTTATTCACGCATTTTGACTTCCCTCCGTTCTTTTCCTGTTATTAATATTATTCTTGTAAATATTGTACTTGCTGCTGCAGAAGTGGGATGCTTTTCATCTTTGATCCAAAGATCTAGAACTTAACTCTTTCCTTTCAGAGATTCTGTCGAAGAGTCACTGTGAGCAAGGCAGTGTGCAGAGGTCTGAGAGAGGAGAGAATTTTGAGTGAGACTGTGCCCTGCCCCCAGGACACTTATAGTCAAGCAAAGGAGCCGTATAAACAACCCGAGTGCTGGGTGAGGGGGTGATAAAGAATTCAGGAGAAGGGAGATTCGTAACGTTCTGGGAGAATCAGAGAAGGCTGCGGGAAGGTGATGGTGTTTGATCGAGGCCTTACGCGGGGTGGATAGGATGCTGCGCAGGGTGAGGTGGAGGGGTGGCTGCGGAAGCAGAGGGTGATGGGCTGGGTGCAGGTCCTGGAGAGGGAAGCGCAGTTAGTTGTCCTAATAGAATAAATGGTAAAGAAGAGGATCACTTGTGCCCGAATTAATCATGGTTTGATTTGGAAAAAGTCCTTCAAATAACAGTCTGCTTTTCAGGTATTGACTTATTACTTTTGTGAGTTTTTTCTGTGCTTTTTACCCTGTCTCCCTTCCATTCTGATTTTCCTTTGTTACATATCCTACTTGTTATCCACTGTTGGCAATCAGTAGAAAGGAACTTTGAATTATCATCTTTGCTCATTGTTATTGTTAGCAGCTGTGGTGATTCAGTTATGGAATTTTTTTGTCCCAAACTGAGTTCTGTCTTTATCTATGAGTATCATTATCTGGTGTCGACAGTATTTTGATTTATTGAATACTTGCATTTTGCAAAGTGCTTTACTTTTATCATCTTTTAAGATTGTAAATCAGCTTTATGAGGTACAGTTATTATGAGGAAACCAAGTCTCAGAGGGGTCAAATAACTTGTCCCAAACTTCACATCTAATAAAGGGCACAGAACCCAGGTATGTCAGGCTCCGAAGCCGTGGCATTTTATGGACTTCCTGGGCAATGTTTACAGTTATGTTGAACCATGGGGCAGAATTGAAAACTCATACGTAGAATCATTAGATCTTAGAAGATGGGAGATGGGCACCTGCAACTGGGATTTGACAAACGATAAAAGAAACACTGATAATAGAAAACACTATGTGAAGTGAATCCCCTCCTTTATTACAAAGATGTTAATACACCTTTCTTGCAGTAAAAAGACCAACTTGAAGATACTACAAAAAGAGTCACATATGAGGGGGCATGGGGGCGGTGGTTAGAGGAAGAACAAAAGACCTGTTCTGCTCTTTGTTTCCTGAGAAGAACCAGCTCTCTCCCTTGGCAAATGAGACCTGAGAGAGAGGCAAGATCAACATCATTTTAACAGTAAAATAATGAGAAGTGTTTTGAGATTTTTTCATTCATTTGGATTGAGTAGTTTTTGAAAAAATTCAGGTTCTCTTGGGATGGTTAAAAAAAGGGTGATTCCCACGCACTTAAACCACAGAGTTCTCTAGGCCCTGTGCAAGATGTGGGAGAAAGAGAATGTTGTTTGAGGAGGAGGAGGTACTGATAATCGTGCAGTCACTTCAGTCTTTTCCGACTCTTGGAGACCTTGTAGACCGTAACCTGCCAGACTCCTCTGTCCGTGGGATTCTCCAGGCAGAAATACTGGAGTGAGTTGGCATGCCCTCTTGCAGGGGATCTTCCCAACTCAGGGATCGAGCCCATGTCTCTTATTTCTCCTGCACTGGCAGGCAGGTTCTTTATCACTAGTGCCAAGAGATTAAAAACCACGAGGTTCCCCAATTGCTTAGGTAGATAGTGGTACTCTGGATTAAAAGCAAGGTATTACAGAGTGATTCCTTTTGTTTAAAAACAAAAGGAGTGTCTGTGTGTGTGTGTGTGATAAAGTAAATAAAAATTTGATATTTTCTGCCAGAAACAATTCCCCCACTCTGTGCATATATGTATTTATTGAGCTCCTTCAGTGGGCCAGTGGACAGGATAGAGTGGTGAGCACACTGTTAAATTCTCTGCTTTCTGTGAAGCAGACAGTCAGCTAGTGGAGGAAATAGACATTAATTATGTACTCCACTAATAAAATGTAAATTAAATACAGCAGGAACATCATAGGAATGTGTATGGAGGGCTGCAGTTAAGAGAGACTTTCCTGAGGAAGGAGGTAATTGAGCTGAGATTTAGCAAGGAGGTAGAGAAGGTGGCGCAGTGGTCAATAATCTGCCTGCCAGTGTGGGAGATGCAAGAGACATGGGTTTGATCCCTGGGTCTGAAGATCCCCTGGAGAAGGAAGTGGCAACCCACTCCAGTATTCTTGCCTGGAGAATCCCACGGACAGAGGAGCCTGGTGGGCTACAGTCCATGGGGTCATGAAAGAATCGGACACGACTGAGCACACACACAGAGGGTGTGATGTAAGCCAGTTAGTGGTTAGGGAAGCGTGTTCCAAGCAGTGCAGGTGCAAAAAAGGGTTCCAAAGACATCTCCTGTCTTTGTCCTTCTGGCCACATGCTCTCATTTTACTGAAGCACATCTTCCTGTGAAAGAGCCTGTGGAAGGTAAATTATTGAGTCCTTGCCTGTGTGAAATGCTTTATGAACTCTCATCCTTGGTTAGTGCTTTGGCTGTGTGTGGAACTTGAGGTTGAAAGTCATTTTCCTCAGGATTTTGAAGGTTTTGCTCTGCTGTCCTCTGCCATCTGTTATCGCTATTGAGATGTCTAATCCCATTTAGATTTATGTTCCTTAATGTTTAGGATGACTGTATAATTCTTTGTCAAGACCAGGACCCTTGAGCTGCTAGCCTGAAGAAGTAGCAGGACAGGAGACTTTAGCCAGGACTCTCTGTGGTAGATGGGACCATATAGTCACCCTCTGTACATGTGACCTATTTTTCCTCTCACCCTTTAGGATCATCTCTTTGCTTCTGGAGTTCCACATTTCATGACGATGTGTCTTATAAAAGATTCTTTTTCCTTCATTGCACTAGGTTGCATTGGGTGGTGATTATTAGTTCATTCCCGTCCTTCGATTTGGGGGGGGGGGGTTCCATAATTATTTCTTTAATAATTTTCTCCCAACCTTTGTTAGGTAGGTGTTTAACATCCTGGATTATCCCCTAAGTTATTTTCTTCTTTCACAAATAATCAAGGGACATTATCTGTTTGCTGAGAGATTTTTGCACATTTGTCTTCCAGTTCTTCTATTGAAAATGTTAAACGTTTCTTGTGTTCAATTTCTCATTTTACTGTTTTCTCATAGCATCCCATTCTTGTGGAAGTGTGTTTTCTCTCACTTCTCTGAGGGTGTCCTCAGAGAGGAGGAGGAGGAAGAGGAAGAGTTGTGAGTTCTTTTCTCTTTCTTTTCTTTCTTTTGTGTGTGGGTGTTTTGTTTGTTCCTTGCATTGCTTTCTTGAGTCGCTTTTTTTCCTGTTTCCTTTAGTCTGTGTCTGAGGCTTTCCTCAGATGCTGGGGATCCTTAGCTGTCGCTTCATGTTTCAGAGTATAGCATTGGAAAGTATCTCTGAAACCCGGTTGGAGCTTTCTGTCTCCTTTGTATGTAATTTTGCTGAGAACTAACCTCTTGGTTCTTAGAACTTGGAATGTCTCCTTTTCTGGGGAGCAGGGGGATGACCATGCAGTTTCTCCAGAAAACACTGCCCTGCTCTCCTGCCTAGGAACTTACCACATGGCGACAGTGTCCTGAGCACAGGGTGGGGAGGGAGACAGAAGGCCTCAGACGTCAGCCTTCTGTGCCTCGTATCTCTCAGTTTGGAGCTTCTGTGGCTCCATTTTTCCGGAGAATTGAGCCTCCTTTCTCCCGGGGGGCAGTCACTTGGCTGGGTGGACACTCCAGAAGGCCCGTGGTTCTGCCCCCCCTTCTGTTCTGCCCCACCCTCAGATCTCCTGTTCACAGGGGTTCCATGGGCCTGATCCACTTCACGCTCACCTTCATTGCCGGTGGGCCCTCGGGCGGTAACTTCCTTTTTGCTCCTTCATCTCCCACCTTGGAGAATTTTGTGAAAAATCTACTCTCATTAGCTCTCCCTTTCCTCTTTTTTTCTTGTGGGTTAATACATCTTTTTTTTTTTTTTCCTCCTCTACTGTCTCCTGGAGGAGTTGAGAAAGGGAGATGAGATAAACCAGTGTGTTCAGCCTGCCATTTTTAACTGACTCCAGCATACCTTTTTCCAGGCAGAGTATGATAACTGCTGGTTAGATTCTGATAGTACTATCAGTGCCATTCCTTGCATATGTGGTTATGGGTCACATAGGTTTTTGTGGGCTGACTGCGGAACCCACCCACATGTAAGATTTTCCCCTAGAACTAGAGAATTGTTTCTGAATTGACTCTCTGGAGGAATTATAACAGACTATAACAAAAATATTTCACATACCTCTCCATTTTCTGGATCACATAGAAAATTACAGATACTGTATCATTACTGTTGAAATAAAAACCTCTGGTAACTAACAGAAACCTGAATTTTATTGGAAAAGTTTGTTCATAAGTAAAGCCATAAAAATTGAACAAAGAAGCAAAGCTAAATTCTTCCATCAGTATCCCTAAAACTTCATTTTTCTGCAACTTTTTGGAAAGCAGTATTCCTAATTAAATTTAAGCCTAGTGATAGTGAGAGCTGTGGGAAATGGCAATAGCCAGGAGAAGAGTTTATTTACCTGTATTTTCTTGCTGCTTTCTTATTCCTGCCTTGCACACAACAGGATCTTTTCACACTGAATGAATTCATCGGATTGAATGAATAACCTAGACTCAGCCAGACAGACCAATAAAACTCTCTTCCTAACTACAAATGACTAAGAATAGCTGTGTAAAGCACCAAGGTAATGAAGATGCAACCCAGAATGTGTAAAGTAGACAGGGTGCTTGAGAATAAATGCTGCGCCAGCTTGGTGCTGGAATCGCAGGGACCGCTGTGTGTGTCACGCACCCGCTGCGGTCGTGGGGGTCCCGTTCCAGTCTTCCCCATTGTGCTGGGGCAGTTTTCCCCGAGCTCCCAGTGGCTGTCATGGCCCCAGGAAAGCCAGGATTGGTGGCTGTTCTCTCTTACGTGGCTGGAACAAGGTAAGGGCAACGAGATGTAGTCATTTCATTATTTATTTTTCTTCCTTTTTAAAAAAATATTATTTTTAATAGATTGATGATCACTTTGCAATATTGGTTTGATTTCTGTCATACATCAACATGAATTAACCATAGGTGTACATATGTCCCCTTCCTCTTGAATCTCTCTCCCAGCTCCCGCCCATTCCCACCCCTCTAGGTTATTACAAAATAAGCCCCACTGGGGCTTCCCTTGTGGCTCAGATGGTGAAGAATCTGCCTGCAATGCAGGAGACCTGGGTTCAGTCCCTGGGTTGGGAAGACCCCCTGGAGAAGGGAATGGCAACCCACTCCAGTGTTCTTGCCTGGAGAATCCCATGGACAGAGGAGGCTGGTGGGCTACAGTCCATGGGGTCACAAACAGTCGAACAGGACTGAGCATCTAAGCACCGTGTGAGTTCCCTGAGTCATAGAGCAGACCCCCGTTGGCTATCTGGTTGCATATGTACATTGATTCACACCGCTCTCTCCGTTCATCTCACCCTCTCCCTCTTCTCCTCACCCTGCCCAATACTCAGTTCTCTGTCTGCATCTCCATTGCTGTTCTGCAAGCAGGTTCATCAGTACGTTTTCCTTCCTTTTTATTCTTCTTCTTTATTTAAAACAAATTCTTTTTGTTGACCTGTCCCCTCTGCCTGCTCAGCCTTGCTGCTGACAGGCTGTTGACCAGGAACCGGAGCCCGTTTCGGCTTGGCCTGAAGGGCGGCTGCTCCCAGAGTAGCTGTTACACGGGTTCCTGTGTCGAGCATCCGTGTAACACTGGGTTTGGATCTTGTATTCAGCTGCCAGAAGTGACTGTGATGAAGTAGGGGAGATAAACTGATAGATTGGCTGCCAGAAAGATGTTGGGAGTCAATCAGATAAACAGGGCAGAGAAATAGCTTGCTGTTTTCCAGTGATAATAAAACAGAGGCCTCCGGTCCCCACATTTTTAAACATAATTGCCACGGTAATAATGTCTAAAATAAGCAAATGAAAAAACAGCACAGGGGGTTTTTTTATTTGCGATTGAGATTGCCTTTTCCCTTTTGCAATAAAGATTCATCCTATATGGAAATGAATATTTTTACAAATTTGTTTTCTTTCTCCCAGTGCCCACTTACATAAGCAAGTGACAATTAGAGAGTGAACTGCTTTCTGTAGGAATTTATCCCTTCTTTATTCCCCTCAGACTTCGACTATTTAACTTGGTGAACTATATATATGTTGCTTCTGTGCCTTACCTACAAAATAATTACTTATGTTTGTGAAGAAACAAGTTTTAAAGTCAAACCTATATTCTTGACTGGTGACAAGCCGGAAGGGGTTTTTTTTCAGGATTTCTTTCAGAAGATTTTTGGAATTTTAATCTCTGTTGCTGTTTCCCTGCGCATAGCACTTGTGTAGGAGAGTTTTATTATTATAAGTTAAAATTCTCCTCCTTTAATGTCTAACTGTTAAATCTATTGCTTCTCCTGGCCAAGAGTTTTTAAGATCTAATGCAAATTCTTCAGTATGTGTGAGAGCTAGAGAAGTAGACGTCGCTTACACTCGGGGGGACTAACCAGGATTAAGAGGAGAGTTGGAGAGTGGTTTAGTTCCCATGGAGTTAGTTGTGTGCCATGAGAGACTGGCTGTCTGGGTTGTGTTCAGAGAACAACTTTCTTTAGGTTCCCTCTTAAAATTAATGTGTAAATGTGTTGGTGTCATATATGGTTGGGCTTCCCAGGAGGCTCAGTGGTACAGAATCTGCCTGTAGTGCCGGAAATGCAGGTTTGATCCTGGGTCGGGAAGATCCCCTTGAGTATTCAGAAGATCCAGTATTCTCACCTGGAAAATCCAATGGACAGAAGAGCCTGATGGGCTACAGTCTGTGGGGTCGCAAGAGTCAGATCTGACTTAGCAACTGAGCACTGCATTGCAGACGGCATGGTTAAGACATTTATTTGTAAGCACGGTAGAGTATCAGGTATGGAAGGCAAGAGCAGAAAGGCCACAGTTCTAATTACATCCAGCAAAAGCTTTTTGCCTAAAGAAGACCGTCCTGACTGTTGGGGTTATAGGTCAGAAGTTAAACACGTACCATTATCCTGTGGATGAGAAGCCGATGCATTTTCCTTTTCACCACCCAGCCCTTCCCACCTGACCTTTTAAAGATTCTCCATTGATATCAATGAGGAGGACAAAAATCATCATAAAAACAACAAAGGGGATGTTGCACACTCATTGATCCATTTGGGATGAACTGCAGGACAATAAGTCTTCCAAATGGACTTCTGCTCCCAGTTACTGTGATAGCCACCTTTTTAAAGATATATAAATATGAAAGGGTTAATGGTAATTCGGTCATGCTCTTGCCACTGGGTTGTCCCTTATTGATTGTAGTTTCAGAGCTGTCACTGTGCCATTCAGAATTCCTCCTGTGCCCTTTTAAAGTCAGTTGGTGCTGGGAGAAGATAAATAAGTCACTTGCTTTCCTTTCTCCTATAGCTCCTCCGAGAACTCATAGAACGGAAGACCAGCTCCTTGGACCCCAATGATCAGGTGGCCATGGGAAGGTAATTTGGATACGGCTTTCTGTTCATACAGGCAGCCTGTGTAATAGTTTCTCCATCTGAGTCCCCTTAATTCTACTTCCAAGGCAACAACTTGTTCTATAATTATGAAAGCTGGGAGTTCCTCGGTGGCCTAGTGGTTAGGATTCCAGGCTTTCTCTGCCTTGGCCAGGGTTCAGTTTCTTATTGGGGGACTGAGATCCTGAGAGCTGTGTGACGTGGCCAGCAAAAAAAAGTTAAGCATGATAACGAGAACTAGACAGACAAAGTGATGGAAATTGTTTCCTCTACATTGCCATAACTGCCATTTGAATAAGAGATTACCAAATACCTACCTGCAAGTGTTTATTTTAGGGTTTGTTTCATAAAGTCCATTTTAAGCTCTTTGCATTGCAATTAGATCTGTATCAGTCTCTTATCAGTGGATAAAAACATGTGCTCTCAGCTGTTGGGACCTGGCTCTGGGCACAGCTGGTTCCTCGCTCTGTAAGTCTGCTCTCATTGAGACCTCTGCCCCTTCAGTGAAAGCTGCCGCACAGTTAGACGTGGAACTCACAGTTAGATGCAGCACTGCCCAGATGTCAGGGTAGGATGGAAAACAGTGAAGGAAGACCCTTGTGCGTACGCTTCTTTAGAAAACAAAAAGGACTTTTAAAGTGCTACCTAATGAATAGCGTACATTTAAATAGCCATGAGCTGTAACTTGCAAGAGCATAAATGGAAACCAAAGCTGCAGGTGTCAGAATGGGATTCTGGGGAAGAGCAGCATTCTGAGAGATCACAAGGAAAAATTTGTGCTGATGAAATAATTTTATGTGAGTAAAACCTTTGAATTTTAGGATAGGATGTTAATATTTTGTATATCACTGGAATGCTATAGAGAACTGTTCACTATAAATTTAATGTGATCGAGCAAATTGCATTTAAGTGGTGATTATATTGTACATCTATCTGACTTTACAATAAAATAGATTATGGTAATTAAGATTATATTAAGATTACAGTAATTGGATTTCCCTAGATTTTTTTTTTTTTATGTTGAACTTTCATTATATGAGTCAGGTAAGATGACTAGCTGCTGCTGTTTCTCCTTCCCCCCCCCCCCACATTTGTTCATATAAGCAATTTATGAAGATTTTCTTAGCCCAGTATCCTTTATTTGAAAAATGAATTCCTTTTAATTTAAAATGACTTGCCGAATATATGGATCTTGTTTGGATCCTGATTCAAACAAACCAACTGTAAAAATGAGATAATCTGGAAAATTCAAAGACTGAATATTTGATAGTTAAATTTTTTTAGGTGTGACAGTGGTATTGAGATTATTTGGGGGCTCTTGGTATTGAGATTATTTTGGGGGGGAGGGGGGAAGCCCTTTCCCTTTTAGCAACAGATTCTGAAATAATGTAGCCGAAATGAAAATTAAATAAAATGACTATAAAGCTAGTATCAATAGCAGATAATTCTTAACACTTAGAAAAAATGGAAAGCACAAGGAAAAGCAGCTGGGTATTAACAATGGGAAAGTTAGATTTAAAGAATTCACATGTTCAAACCAAACAGCAGGTGCATTATTAGTCATAGGATAGGCTGTGCAGCTAAACGTCAACAGCAAACCCAGGCAGCCACACCCAGTTTGAGGAGTTTCCCTGCAGACTGGTAGATTTAGTGCTTGTCACAGTAACTCCACATACTAAGGAGCGTTGTTCACCAAATCTGCTGGAGAATTTCCCAGCTGCCATTTGTTTTTTCACCATTGCACAGATCCTCTTCAATCGATTAGTCACTTTGGCCCCAGTCTGTCTTGAGGAGCTTGGTGTAGGTTGAATGATTTCTTTATGCAGTGTTGTTAGTGAGAAAAATTCCGATTTGTCAACACGTGTAACTATTTCTGTTGATGATGCATAACGTCACTTGTGAATTTTCCAGGCAGTGGCTTGCAATCCAGAAGCTAAGAAGCAAAATCCACAAGAAAGTAGATAGAAAAGCCAGCAAAGGAAGGAAACTTCGGTGAGTTACTTTTTAGAATAAATGTTAACATTGTGTGTTATTACTTCTTTTCCATGTTGGCTATGACATTTTTTCTATTTCTTCTAATGATTCTGTTTTTAAGGAGCAGAAAAATCACTAGAACGATATTTGAGTCTTTTTGAGATTCAGTTTTTCTTACTCTGAAATGGAAAAATAGTGTCAGTTATTTTGTTCTACTGCTGTGAATGAATAGGTTGAATAATCTTTGTATTTCCCTGAAAGAGACATAATTAAAAAGGAAGACAAGAGAGTTGAAATTGCCTTAGTTTTGAAAAATGATTTCCTTATTACAATGTAAAAATTGTACTTTGGAGTCTTATTTAAGCAGAATTATATATTGGTCCATTTTCATGATGCCATACATGTACCTAGTATGCTAAAAAGATAAAAAGTGAAGGCTTCCAGAGATTGCTAACACTGCGCTTAAATGAGCTGAGGAGTGTAGCTTTTATGAGAATACAGAAACCTGTCTGAGTGTAGGCAAGCTCTCAAACCTGTGAGCCCTCGGAAGTCTTAGAAAGAGTGGAAACAAAGAAGGAACCAGAGTAGAAGTGACACTGCTGTGCTTTCAGACTGAGATTCCTTGTGACTGTTTTTATATAGTATATAATATCACTCACACAAGGCCTCAGTGTCAAAGAAACTACTGGTAATTCAAGTGCACATTGGGAAAAAACATCTTAAACTCATTGTGTTAGGCCAGTTTTAGGCAGATAGCTAATCCCACATTTTTGTTAGAGCCTGCCTGTCATTAAAATTATTTCTGGACAAATGTGGATCTATCTCATTTTTAAGTACCTTCAAAGAAGCAGATTCCACTACTTTAATTAGCCTATTTTAGTATTTAACAGAACTCATCAGTTCAGTTCAGTTCATTCATTCAGTCGTGTCTGACTCTGCGACCCCATGAATGGCAGCACGCCAGGCTTCCCTGTCCATCACCAACTCCCAGAGTTTACTCAAACCCATGTCCATGAGTTGGTGATGCCATCCAGCCAGCTCATCCTCTGTCGTCCTCCTTCTCCTCCTGCCCCCAACCCCTCCCAGCATCAGGGTCTTTTCCAATGAGTCAACTCTTCGCATGTGGTGGCCAAAGTATTGGAGTTTCAGCTTCAACATCAGTCCTTCCAGTGAACACCCAGGACTGATCTCCTTTAAGGAAATGTTTATTTTCCTTTAAGTTTGCAGAAGTGCATAGTAGCTTTTCATTGTCTTTTGACTGAAAGTCACTTTTCTTAAATCTCATGTTAAATTGTTATAATTTGTTTAACTTTTTTTCATGTGCTGAAGTTTCCAAACCCTTCTGCTTCTCCCACCTTTGTTTTCAATGTGCTGGTTGAGAGCATGGACTCAAGCACCAGACTCCCTAAAGTCTGAATCCCACCTTTGACACCAATTAGTAGTTACCCTGAGCAAGACCCTTAAACCCTCTGTTCTAGTTTCTTTATTTGTAAGAAAGGGGTTGATAATAGTACCAGATTTGTAGGGTTGCTATGGGAATTAAATGAGTACATGTATGTACAGCTTTTAGACTAGCACCAGGAACATAGCATAGAGAAGGGAATGGCAACCCACTCCAGTATTCTTGTCTGGAGAATTCCATGGACAGTGGAGCCTGGCAGGCTACAGTCCATGGGGTCACAAAGAGTTGGACACGACTTGAGTGACTAACACAGTACAACAATGAGGGCATAGCAAGCACTATTTAAGTGTTTTTGCCATTATTCCTATCATTGTTACTGCTGTTGTTATCCCAAGACTGGATCAGTCTCCTACTGGAATGTTCGTTTACTTGCTCACTCATGTACATGCTTCATTGGTACCTGTCTCTTCTGTACCTCCATCCATGGTAGGATTTAAAGAAGAATGTTACTACTAGTACTTTATAATTGATCAAGCTGAATAAGTACCTGTTCTTTAATTTTGAGATTAGACTTTTCTCTAATACTGCATTTTTTAAATTGTAACTTTGAAAAAGACATATACTCTATGTTATCACTTTCATGTGGAATCTAAGAAAGAAAACAAATCAATGTACATGACAAAACAGAAACAGGCTCACAGAGAGAACAAATTAGTGGCTACCAGTGGGGAGAAGGAGGGGTGAGATGGGGATTAAAAGACAAACTACTGTGTACAAAGTAAAATGGCAGCAAGGATAAATTGAACAGCACAGGGAAATATAGCCATTATTTTATTGTGATTACTCTAAATGGAATATAATCTATAAAAATATTGAATCACTATGTTGTGTATCTGAAACTAATACAGTATTGTAGATCAACTATACTTCTGGTTAATTAATTAATAGCTCTGTGAGGCTTTAAATGTTCTCTCGAGGGAGGAGCCCAGGATTTCAGTCAGGAGACTGGCTCTATCTGGCTGTATGATTGTTGGTTGCTTTTTATTCTCTGAGCCTCACTTTACTCATTTAATAAGTGGAGATACTAATCCGTGTGTGTGTGTGTGTGTGTGTGTGTGTGTTTAATAAGTGGAGATACTAATCCGTGTGTGTGTGTGTGTGTGTGTGTGTGTGTGTGTGTGTGTGAGAGAGAGAGAGAGTGTCAGTCAGTCAGTTGTGTCCAACTCTCTGTGATCCCATGGGCTGTAGCTCTCCAGGCTCCTCTGTCCATGGAATTCTCCAGGCAAGAATACTGAAGTGGGTCGCCATGCCCTTCTCCAGGGGATTCCTGATCCAGGGATCAAACCTGGGTCTCCCGCATTGCAGGCAGATTCTTTACTTACTGTCTGAGCCACCAAGGAAGCCTGATTTGGTTTGAGGGGTGGATTTGATTTGAGGATTCAAATAATGTGTATATGTCTGATACATAATAAACATTTGAAAGAGTTAGATTCTTTGATTTCTCTTGTGTTTACCTGTTGGCATTGCTGTTGCAAATATATGCTCTTCAAAAGAATTGAAAAGAGCAAAAGATGTCTTTTCTACATTATTGCATTTTTGTGAGTTTTAAAGCTGCTAGGGCAAATATCTATAATCATGTGTCCCTTGAGGGCAAGAATTGTGCTGATTTTTTCAAGTTAGTTCCAACCTTATTGCCTACTGTAGTGCCTCACAGACATGTTTTTGATGATTGTGACAGTAAAATTAACCTGCTTATCAAGTAAGACTTTCTGTGAGATACAGCATTCACACTTCACACTGACCAGACTAGGAAGAGTTAGCCTATGGAAAGGCCAAAAAGAATAATGTTTTTCAAAACACAGGCTTGCGAATATCCCTGTCTGTTTTGGGAACCAAAGTTCATTTGTTTTGGCAGAGACTTGAAGTAAATATGGGGGAATAACAGGAGATGAGACTGTGTGAATAAGTGGGTGCTAAATCGTTGTCATGCTCAAAACTTGGACTTTATTCTGTTGACTGTAGCAAGTCATTGAAAAACAAGGAAGCCTGAGCACCTGTCAGAGATTGGAGGAGTGCATCACAACTAGCTGCACTATGGGGTCCTAGATTGGATCCTGGAAAAGACAAAGGACAGTAGGACAAAAAATGGGGGACATTTGAATAAGGTCTATGGTTTAGTTAATTGTATTGTACAGATGTTACTTTCCTGATTTTGATAATTACATTTGTATAAGTTGTTACCATTCGAGGAAGCTAGGTGAAAGGTGTACGTGAACTCTGCACTATTTTTGTAACTTTCCCATAAGTCTACAATTATAGCACAGCACAAGAAGTAAACAGAAAAGTAATAAATAAGGTCACATGCTTTGAATTGTGTTGCTGTTTCATCACCCATATTCATCAAGGCTCTCTTTGTGACCATGAACGTGTGGGATGTGGTCAGAATCAGTGTTGTTGATATATAGCAATAACAACAACTAACATTTATAAAACTCTCTCTGTTGGGCACTGCAGAGCAGTTTACATGCAGAAGTGGAAAAGACACAACCTCCAATGCTAAAATGTTCAGGTTTGAAATCTGGCCCTTGCACTTACTGGCCTTGAGACCCCTTGGGCAAGTCACTTAACATCTCTCTCTGCTTCAGGTTCCTCATCTGTCAAGCCAGTATGATAATAGAAGGCACTGCCCATAGGACTGTCATGCAGATTGAAATTAGCTAACTCATGTAAAGTATTTAAGAAGATAAATGACTTACCCACTGTTACAGAGCTAGTAATCATGAACATAGATTTAAGCTAACTGGTCTGATTCCAGAGTCCATACTTCTGACCTGTGGCTCTTGAGTTGTTTCTCTGACCAGGACTTATCAGGCACTGAAATGATATCTAGGCTACATTAGAACTCTGCCGTGAAGGATTTAGCAAAGGGCCAAGGCTAGATGAGAATGGGTTTAGTTGCTCAATCGTGTCCGACTCTTGTGACCCCATGGACTGTAGCCCACGAGGCTCCTCTGTCCATGGGATTCTCCAGGCAAGACTTCTGGGGTGGGTTGCCATTTTCTTCTCCAGGATAGATGAGAATACATGTCGTAAATAACTTCCTTAAATTAGACCCCCAGAAGAGCTGGTGGTGTGCCAGCTGTCATCACTGGTACTAGGTTCCACCAGTGGGCAGGCTTTCCTCTTTGTTTGTGGTAGGGTTGGAGAAAAAAGAAATATCACTGCAAAGATGAACACTGCCTTGTGGAAACATTAATTTCAGTGATAACAGGTCAGTGGCATCACCCTGGTAAGATTGGGTGTTAGCAGTTTGCTGGTTGGATGCTAGAAAATAACTTAAAAAAAAAAAAGAAAGAAATATGCTGGTTTGGGGAAATAATTATAATTATTAATTACCAGTATTTTACTCAGCATTATCTATAAGTGGATTTGATCCTGATTTAAGCAGAATCTTAATGTAAATGAATTAAACTCAGGCCTTTAATAATGAAATGTCATACTGTGTTTTGTGTTTGTCTGTTCTTCTGCAACAAAATTATATTTATCTCTTCGTACTATGGTTGGTAATTTTAATACTAAAACATGCATCCATCCTCAGTAGCACTGAGATGAGGTAAAAATGCATTGTATTAAATCATCTTTAATCTGATTACTACTTAAAAGCCTGTCCTTCATCATGCAGTTAATAGTTATTGAATATATTGTATTAAAGTGTAAAGGTATTCCACAGAGCAGTGCCATCCAGTAAAAAGTATCTTTACGTGTGTAATTTTTTTAATTTTTATTTTTAATTGGAAGATAATTGCTTTGCAGTGTTGTGTTGGTTTCTTCCGTGTAACAGGATGAGTCAGCTATAAGCATACACACAGTTATACCCCTCCCATCCCACCCCTCCAGGTCATCACAGAGCACCAGCCTGAGCGCCTCTGCGCTACAGTGACTTCCCTCTGGCTCTCTGTTTCACACATTGTGAGGTATATGTTTCAGTGCTGCTCTCTCAACTTGTCCCACCCTCTCCTCCCCGACTGTGTCCACAGTCCATTCTCTTAAGGCTGTGACTCTTATTCCAGCGCCCTGCAAATAGGTTCATCAGTTACATGTGTAATTTTAAATGTTCTAGTAGCCGCAATTAAAGAGGGGGGAAAAATAGGAAATAAGTATACTTAAGTAATAATACATTTCATTTAGCCCAATATATAGCTAATATTATTTTAACAATTTATTGTTTTAAAATTATTAGTGATATATTTTACATTTTTTCCTCTGATATTTTCAAAGTCTGGTGCACATTTCCAGTAACCCACATGTGGCCAGTGACTCCTGGGCAAGACAACGCAACTGTTGGGTATAGTTCATGGCCTTTGTCTAGACAGCGAATTAAACCTGTCTTTGGACATAGCCAAGAATAGTTTTCATTTTTTTCAGATGAAAAATGAAGTTTGGTGAAGCCTAAAAGACATTAAAGGGCTTCCCTGGTGGCTCAGACGGTAAAGAATCTGCCTACAAAAAAAAAAAAAAGAATCTGCCTACAATGTGGGAGACATGGGTTCGATCCCTAGGTTGGGAAGATCCCCTGGAGGAGGGCATGGCAACCTAGAATGGATAAGCAACAAGGTCCTACTGTATAGCACAGGGAACTGTATTCAATACCCTGTGATAAACCATTATGGAAAAGTATATGGAAAAAAAAGTGTGTGTGTGTGTGTGTATATATATATATATATATCAGTTCAGTTCAGTCACTCAGTCTTGTCCAGCTCTTTGTGACCCCTTGGACTGTAGCATGCTAGGCTTCCCTACCCATTACCAGCTCTAGGAGTTTGCTTAGACTCATGTCCATCAAGTCGGTGATGCCATCCAACCATCTCATCCTCTGTCATCCCCTTCTCCTGCTTTCAATTTTTCCCAGCATCAGGTCTTTTCCAGTGAGTCAGTTCTTCGCCTCAGGTGGCCAAAGAATTGGAGCCCCAGCCTCAGCATCATTCCTTCCAATAAATATTCAGGACTGATTTCCTTTGGTTTGATCTGATCTCCTTGCAGTCCAAGGGACTCTCAAGAGTCTTTTCCAACACCACAGTTCAAAAGCATCAATTCTTTGGTGCTCAATTTTCTTTATGGTCCAACTCTCATGTCCATACATGACTACTGCAAAAACCATAGCTTTGACTAGACAGACCTTTGTTGGCAAAGTAATGTCTCTGCTTTTTAATATGCTGACTAGGTTGGTAGTAGCTTTGCTTTCAAGAAGCAAGCGTCTTTTAATTTCATGGCTGCAGTCACCATCAGCAGTGATTATGGAGCCCAAGAAAATAAAGTCTGTCACTGTTTCCTTTGTTTCCCCATCTATTTGCCATGAAGTAATGGGTCAGGATGCCATGATCTTCTTTTTGAATGTGGAGTTTTAAGCCAGCTTTTTCACTCTCCTCTTTCACCTTCATCAAGAGGCTCTTCAGTTACTCTTCGCTTTCTGCCATACGGGTGGTGTCATCTGCATATCTGAAGTTACTGCTATTTCTCTCAGCAATCTTGATTCTATCTTGTGCTCATCCAGCCCAGCATTTCACATGATGTACTCTGCATATAAGTTAAATACACACATATGTGTATATATACACTTAATTACTTTGCTATACAGCATAAATTAGCAAAACTTTGTAACATCAATTATGCTTCAATAAAATAAAGAAAAGAATCTTCACTTTAGCACTGTTTATAATGCTTTTTTAAGAGGGAAGACTATATAAATGCTTATCAATAGGACATTTAGTAAATTACAATATATTGATGCAACAGAATATTCTGGAACTATGAAAAAGAATACAATATGACATAGTGGAAAAAAGCATAATGCATGAGCATGTGAAAAATATATTAAGTTTATATTTGTCTTATATATGGAGAATGCTATAGGCAAACTTAATTTTAATTAACAATGATTATTTCCAGAGATTACAGGGGACTTGTCAGTTCTTTCTGTATTTCTGAATTTGTAATTATATATTACTTTTTATAATTAGGAGATAATGGGCGTAAAGAAAGTATGATGAACAGAGATTTTGTTTTTGCATCTTACAAAAAGTGAAGAATTAGAAACAATATAACTGTTCAGAAATATGAAAATGCATTTATAGTACTTCCTGGAGTTTTATATACAACTGTGGAGATACAATGCTAAGTGAAAGAAAAGGATATGAAATTATGTTGTGTGCATTACTATGTAAAATGAACATAATTAACCAAAATACTAATATTAATAAATATTAATAACAGCCCTTCTGCAGATAAAAGAATATATGTATGCATTTTTTGTGTGCTTAGTTGGTTTGTTTTCCAAATTTTCTGTAATAGATTTATGCTTTTTTCTATTACTCCTGTAATGGGAAAAAGCTCATCACTATTAATCTTTAAAATTCATTTGTTAAAAGATTGAAATTCAGGAGGCTTGGCTATTTGGTGGTAGAGAATCAAATTATTTGATGTGTGTAAAAATGTTTTTTAAATGGTAAAATATTACATGTATGTTATATCATTTTTGTGTGGATAGTGTTTTGCACCAGAAGAGGTTTTTTTTTGTTAGAATTTTATAATATGACATGTCCTGCATCCTCTTCTTTTATGAATAGAAAGGGATACCTTCTTTGAATTCTCTTAGCTATAATAATTTGGTCTGTGTAAGGTCAAATATTTATTCAGCCTTCTTCACCAGAGGATCTCAAAGCACTTCATATGAAACTACCTCTTTTTTTCTACTGGTGGGAGATGGAACTGACATAACTTCAGTTTTTATAACACCTTGACTGAAGACGTAGGGAGTGGACTCCTTATGTGCTCAGTTGTATGCCTTAGTTTAAGAAGGGCGAAATGAAAGATCTGGTGAAACTGGTGAATGAAGGTGATTCTGGAAGCCTTTCTGACTCAGGGAACCAGTGCTAGTGAGTGATGAGGTGTTCCATTTGGCTGGTACGCCACTGCCTCTGCTCTTGACTGAAAAATGATTAGGATACATGCAGAGAAGGGGACAGTGGGGTAATCCGGTCCTCACCATCTCTTGTCTGGAGTGATGTTTAAGGCTTAGTAGTGTATTGCTTCAGAGCACAGATGTGTGCCCTTTTTTTGGCCATTATATAATGGAGTTGTGTAGAACTAATGTCATTTACAATGTGCTTTTATCAGACTTTTCTCCTATAGCATTGAGGAAAAAGGGTTTTTATGGTTATGTGTGGCACATGCCTAGAAATTGTTCCTTGTTCCACTCTGGAGCCAGATGTTCTTGTGATCATCTGGAGTTTGTTACCTCATAGCATGTGTTTCTTTTTCTAGGTTAATAGTCACTAATGCTGCTGCCTGTTTGTTTCCTACTTTATTTAGGTTTCATGTGCTTAGCAAGCTGCTGAGCTTCATGGCACCTATTGACCATACCACAATGAATGATGATGCCAGGTGAGTAATAGATTAATTATCTGTTTCAAATGGCTTCATGACAGCCCAGTATTGACCTGTTCTAAAGCCTGTGGCCCTCTCCGTTTCTCCTTATCAGTTAACCATTTGTCAGCAGCACCATTACAAGGGTCCTTGTCACATCTCTTCACTCCCATACTGTAAAACCAAAACAAAATTTTTGTAAATCTCAGTGCTGCCTCTATGTGGTTTTTTGTTTATGCTGTTTTGTTTTTAACATTAGACACCTGCTTTGGACATCTGAGCTCTTCTCTAGATAGATGGGTTAAGACAGTGCACACACACTTGCTTCATGTGTTTGGGGTTTTATGTATATGTTCTCCTTTTTAAAATGGGTGTAGAGATTGCTCTGGGGATGTGCATTATGTTGTGTTTGTTCAGGGTACTGTTGAGGATTTTGGGGGTTTTTTTTTTAGTATTTTTTACAAAAGAAGTACACGCTCACTTTGCAAAATGGAAATGTGTACACAAAAAAATATATACTCATATAATTCAGAGATAATTAAAGAATTATCCATTTTTTAAAGAATCATTCCTTCTATATTTATTGGCATTCTACTACAACATAATATTTTTATAATATTACTTATCTAGCCATGTCTCCTATTATTTACATTCATTTTTATCAATATGGACTCATGCTTTCCTATTTTATTCAGTTAGAATCCATTGCTGTCATTATTTATTTTGGTTTAAAATTGTCTCAGATTAATAGAAGTCCCTTCAAGCTGGTTTCATCCTTTTGAGATATCCCCACTTATTCATTGAGTACTTCTTACTTTCCACCACAACAAGGTATTGTAGGCTCATCTCACATTTTCCCTTTTCCAATCCTGGAAAATCGTCTTTCTCCAAGGAATGCTAACTGTTTTTAATGGAGTGTGATTTTTAGAAACCAAGTTCTGGGTGCTAAGATGCTCATTGTTCTAGGCATCATTGTTTCTAGGTTCTCTCAGTGTGTGGAGATAGGGTGTGTGTGTGTATACACACATACATATGCACAGGATATTATCACTTCTAACATCTGAGGATATTTCCTTTCAGTCTTTATGGGTTCCCTTTTAGTATGTTCTTGTTTTTCTTTTTATGTAATTAAAATTATATTCTACTCTTGTGGTCTTTTTATTTAAATATTTTGCGTACTCTGACCATTTGTTCAGTTCAGTTTAGTCGCTCAGTCGTATCTGACTCTTTGCGACCCCGTGAACCACAGCACGCCAGGGAATTATTCAAAAATTTAAGTGACCACGTAATATCTATTTTAGCCATTTACTAATTTTTGGAAATTTAAATTGTTTTAAATTATCATTGTTGTAATGCTGTGATAGACATTTTAAAACATAAATCTTTACCAAGTGATATTATTGGTCACAATGTAGGCACATGTGGATTTTGCCAGCTTTATCCCTCAAGCTATACTTAGCCTTTTTATTTGAGAGTATTTAGTTTACTACTAAACTCCATCAGCTTTCCTCCCCTTGAAAAGTAGTAGATATGAAGGTTTAGTTGAACACAGTGATGATTAATTGTTTTGTTTGCTTTTGTTCTGAGATTACAAAACAGCTTATGGATGATTCTGAGTGCACTTATACCCACATCTTTGTGACTTCCTATGCTTGCCTGTCAATGCTTGTGTCTAGCTGGTTTTGCTTGTTTTGTTTTAGGGTGTGGTTTTTTTTTTTTTTTTTCCATTCATTTCTTGATCTAGTCTGTTTTTAAAAATAATAGAGTGAAATGCCTGCTTCTGAGATTCTCTGTCAGGATGACATGAAAAAATTACTTCAACAGGAAAGGAAAATCAGGTTCTTATAAAGAAAAACAAACCCATTCAGGTAACACTATTATTCCAAACATAAAGTGAAAGCTAGTTTAAATATTAGTGGCATCTTTTGAATACAGTACAACTACATCATTTAGGAATGAATTGTCATTCCTAGTTGGGATTTTTCTTGAGTCATCTGATACTCCAGGATACTTTGTTTTCCAGAATCTAATTTATTTACTCATAATTTTTGAGGGCCTACTATATTCTAGATGTAAAGATAACTTGAAGGTAACTTTATTATTAAGGATTATGTTGGGCTTGATATGTAAGAAACAAAACCTGACTGCAGAGGCATAAGCAAACAGGAGTTTGTTTTTCTGACAGAATAATTCTGGAGGAGGCAGGTAATTACTGGCAGTGTTTTTCCCTCCTCAGCATCTCTTGGTTTTTCCCCTGTGGTCCCAAAGTGGCTGCTGCAGCTTTCGCCATCAAGCATGCATTTCGGGTAGGAAGAAGAGGAAAGGAGTGGTGTCAGCCACACTGATTGATCTTCTTTTACCAGAACAGTAAAAGCTTCTCAGAAAGACCTCTAAAGACTTCTCACATCTCGTTGGCTGGAACTTTGTTACGTTGCCACTTCAGTAGAGCAGGTGAGAGAGGAGGGGACAGGAAAGTATTTGCTGGGCAACAGTCATGTGGCATTTGGAGCTTTTAGGAAAAAGAAGCTGCCCCTTGTGGAGGTTGCTAATTATCAGCATTGGTCTCAGCTGGTTTAACCACTGTATAACAGGAGTTAAATAGAGGTCTTAGAGCTGGAAAACCTAGTACACTCCCTCTGCATGGTTTCCTGAGGACACTGAGGCTGACATATAGGCTAATGCTCATGCTCCGTAGTCTGAATAGGCCAGACTAACTACAGGCCAAATAAGTTGGCATTAGCTCTTTCTGCTTCTAATATCAAATCTTCCAGAGCCAGCCAGTAGTGTTACTTTATCTTAGGAGGAAGGCCTATTTTGTCTTTGTTTAGATAATTCCATAAATGGAAATAATCTAGTACTGTACTATTTGGTTTCCCACTTTGTATATAACACAAAGTGTTGAGAAATGGAAAACTTTCTTTTCAGTATCAGTGCATACTACTTTTCCCTAGGTGAATAATTTTGGTTTTGCTAAATTATAGATATGCCTTTTTTTTTTTTAATGGTATCTAGATTTGTTGAAACAGTTGTATCTATGGTAGAGTACAACAGAGTTACAGATATATCATTCTTGGTGCACATGTATGAATAGAGAATATTTAATGATTTTGAGGTAGAGAAAGGCTTTGTAAGCACGACACCAAGGCCAGAAACCACAGAGAAAGGTATTGGTAGATCTGACTACATGAATCAATTAAAAAAGATATCAAAAACAAAGTTATAAGTATATGAAAAAATTATAAAGAAAAAGTTCAGTGTAACATGATTTTACCATGTAATAATGCTGTGTAAAGAGTTTTTACAGATCTCTTAAGAATATCCCAATAAAAATAGTGGGTGAAGCATGTCAACACTCAAAACGTAGAAATTATAAAAGAAAAATTGAAAATTGCCAAAAAATAGATTGTCAATCTTATTAATCAAAGAAATGCAAATTAAAATAATGACATTTCATTTTTTCTTATTAAATTGGAAAGCATTAGAAGATTGATAATCCCCCATGTTGATGGTGGAAGCAGACACTTTCATATACTGTTGTTAAGTATGATTGGCAAAATCACTCTGGAGGGGTATTTGGCAACACTTTAAAAAATTTTAAATGTAAATATATATGTTGACCCAGAAAAATCCACTTATAGCAATTAACCTAAGAAAATAGCAAGTTGGCATATATTTTTGTATAGAGTCTTTACTGCAACATTGTTTAAATGGAGAAAAAAATTTTAAAATGCAAATGACCATCAATAGGGAGCTAGTTAAAATGAATCACAGAAAAGAATTCATTGAAGTTATAAGCAACTATTAACATAATGTTTAGTGTAATAAGTAGACTACAAAATACTGTGCTATAATCTTACTTTTGAGTAAATAGACATCTGTGATCAAAAAAGAGTGATGCCTTTAAAAATATGCTATTATGGAAATGTCTCCAGATTATTTTGTTAACTAGAAAAAAAAGAGGTTTTTGTAATTTCCATTTATGTTTTAAAAGTAAAAGTTAAGCAGCTATATACGTACAAATTTGTGAATATGTATGTTACAGAACTTAAATTGATAGTATTTAAAATACCTATGGGGAAAGACCTCAGATGAGGAATGGGCAAAGGGAGATGTTCAGTGTTTTATTTTTCATGCTTCTGTTTTGCTTTAATTTCCTGCCATGAGAATGAGACTCAGTAGTTGTGGCCCCCAGGCTCTAGAGCATGGGCTCAGTAGTTGTGGCACATGGACTTAGTTGCTCCTCTGTGTTTGGGATCTTCCTCGACCAGGGATCAAACCCTTGTCATCTGCACTGGTATGCGGATTCTTGACCACTGTGCTACCAGGGAAGCCCATAACAAGTTTTCTAGCCCTTTTGATAGAGGCCACTCTACCTGTGGTTCCTACCACACCCAGATCTGGAGAGAGAAGCCCTTCTCTTCTTTAGTTTTTTCTTGGGTCCAGTTTATCGCCTCACACATTTTCCTGAGTTAGATTAATACCCAGTATTAATAAAGAGAGAAGAAGGAGAGAATCCAGGTGCTGTTACTTGGCCTTGAATCCTCCATGTCATTTGTCCACTCTGAGCTCAAAAAATCTGCCCTTGGTGGAACTGAACTGAACTGAGCCCGGAGCATAGCTCTCATTAAGAGAGAGAATGCAGAGAGCTTTAACACAGAGTATTAGAATATTCTTAGTGAAGGAAAATTACTATCTGTAAAAGGACCTTTACAAAGGTAGTGAGCGGCATCTTCATTTTATTTCGCCTGTGGTGCAGTCTATGTAGTGTTATCTATTTAGGTAATTTCTGCTGATACATATTCTTTTCTCATGCTAGGTGATTTACTCTTCAAGCAGTCTACTTAAAAAAAAAAAAAAAGAAAAGAACTCTTTTAAGGTGTGGAGCAGCCCAGTTTGCTCCTGTATTACCAGATTTCCATTTGGGGGCATCATCTAGGTAAACCTTGCATACTGATTCAAATGACTGTACATGCCCTCAGGTTTCCCTTATTAGTGAAAGTCTCAGGTAACCACTGACACTTCATACTACCCCATTAGGAGGGAAGCAGGAGGTTTCTATTGCAGGCCTGATGAACACCCCTGGTACTGAGAGGAAAGAAGAGAAACCCCACTTTGCCCCTGTGGAACGCGTCTGCATGCAAGCGAGGAGGTTACCATGAGTCTAAAAATGATCGCTGGCGTTGCTGGACCCTCGGGTGCAAGTCTTGGCTTGGGCAGTGCTGCTCCTGTGTGCCCTTTACACTCACCTTTGTGAGGAGGGCAAAGTAACATGCGATGCTGAAGCGGCGGAGTTAATCCACGGGCTGAGGAGGACAAAGGCCTTGTCACTTTGCTGGCAGAGAATTCCTCTAAGTGTAGTGTCGCCACCCCGGGAACAGGCCAGTATGTTACTTGCATGATTTACAGGATTGCTGTTCACCTCACTGACTGTTGAAGTTATTCCACGCTTACCAAGCTTATCAAAGATATTTTAGAACCAGCCTACACTACATGGTGGCAAGCCCTGGAGTGCTGTTAGACCAGAGGGAAGGGAGGGCAAAGCGAAAATTCAGGTGACCTTTTATTATGGCTCTAACGAAATGAAGAATTTTTCAGTTGTGGAAATAATCATCTGAGTTTTTGTCAGTATTTTTGAAAGACCCTCCAAGTCAGACTTTTTTCTTTAATACATTTTTTATTTATTTTGGCTTCACCGGGTGTTAGTTATGACACGCAGGATCTGGAATATTCCAGCTGAGACATGCAAACTCTTAGTTGTGGTGTGTGAGAACCAGTTTCCTGCTCACAGGTTGAACCCAGGCCCCCTCCATCAGGAGCGTGGAGTCTTAGCCACTGGACCCGCAGGGAAACCCCCGAGGCAGACTTTTATTTATTTATTTTTGGCTGTGCTGGGTCTTCACTTGCTGCTCAGGCCTCCCCGCCCCCCCCCCCCCCCGCCCCTCTGGTAGGGGAGAGCGGGGCTACTCTGTAATTGCAGTGGGCGGGCTTTGGGGCTCATAGGTTTCAGCAGTTGCAGCACAGGGCTTCGGTAGTTGCGGCTCCTGGGCTCTACAGCGCAGGCTCAGTAGTTGGGGCCCACAGGCTTAGTTGCTCCATGGCATGTGGGATCTTCCTGGACCAGGGATTGAACCCATGTCTCCTGCATTGGCAGGCAAATTCTTTACCACTGAGCCACCAGGGAAGTCCCCCGAGTTTGTTCTTCTTCGTTTGCCATGTTGATGAAGGTCAGACGGTAAAATGCTGGTGTGACAAGTAGGAGGAGTAAATTCTGAGTCAGACTCTGAGACAGGTCATGATGTGTTCCTCCGAGCTGGCCACGGCCCCAGCTCTGGGCAGGGGGCTCATGGGAACTGCTCACTCTGTCACGTGGGTTTTCTTGTCAGCACAGAACCAGGCCAAGCAGCAGCAGTCAGCGTGGTGTACCCCTAAGAAAACTGGTGTTTTCCTTGCATTTAACTGCAGTTTCAGAGAGCAATTATTAGTTAAATCCAGTTTTGGTACTGTCCATGGAAAGGGTTAGGTTCTTGTATTTTCCTAAGAAGCTTTTTTTCTTGTTACAAAAATGATAGCAATCTCAACATTTTGTAGGTACTCCATCCCTTTGCAAAGAACTTAAATTCTCAATAGGAACAGCAAGAACTTTCATTTTGGCCCCCTTTCTCTCCTTCCCAGTCAAAAACCACTTTTCCCCACTCCTTCTAGAAAGCTCCTGGCTTTAGAAAGAACAAGGAGAGAATCCTTTAATGATAACCACTAAGCACCAAATACATTATTGTTTTACATCTGAAGTTTTAGAAACGTACAAATGTGATCCAGCCGTGTAAAGTGCTTTGTCAACATCACTGCCACGTTGTTCTTGAGGTGCCTCCGTATAATAGAATTTGTGCAGGCAATTTATCTTCTTGCGCCATTTTTGTGTGTGGCTCTGCACCCTGAGTATGGGCATATTGTATCCATGGCATTCTTGTTGCCCTAATTGGTAACCCAGAAGTTACTTAGACCATTTTTGATTCCCCATTACCTACTTTACCCCCCCATACACACTTTTTATTAGACATAATGCACTGAATAATGGTGAAATATTTCGATGAAGTTAGCTCAGCGTTTGAGAGCACATTGTCTAATATCCCCAGAAATACCCTCCACAGAGCACTTTTCGTTGCTGAAAATCTTGCCAGCAAAAATGGTTAAGATACAGATGTTTTCTCTGAGGCTTCTTATCTCCTAAAAAGACACAGGTTGTTCTGACAGGTGAAACAAGCCCGCACAAATATGCAACACTGATCTAATCAGCGGGAACGCTTGCACTGGCCCTGCCTCTCCCCAGCGTCATTAAAAGCTCCCATTACTCTTTTATTAGAGGCTCCCTCTCTTCCTTATCAGATTACAGAATGAACATAACTCATGGCAGTGATTTGATCTCTTGTTAAAGAGGATTACAGCTTTGCATTAACTCGGATTGACACAGTTTATAATTCACTTGTTGATACTCGGGTGGGCGGCATCCCATGTTTGACACCCCCCAGCAGGGCCAAGGGGCAAGGACTCTCATATATCATCATTAAAGACAGCATCCAGCCCGGAGCGAGGGGGCCTGAGGCCTTACTTCTCGAGAAAGGACAGAAGGGACATTCTCAAGTTCAAACCTGACCCTTGGGCCAGAGTTTTGAAAACGACTGAAAAGAAGGCAGTGCTCTTGTTTCCTCTGTATCTCCTGAATCGCTAGTGTTCAGTCTATACACAGTTCTAGAGAATTTGCATTCTCAAATGGAAGCCCTGGTTGCAAGCAGATTCTAGAGAGAGAGAGAGAAAAGCACATTTTCAGGAAGGAGATTGTATATGCTGAACAGATTAAATCTTTCCTCAAAACAGGATTTCTTGACTATAGTTCTCATTTCTGCAGGCAAATTCCCACCATTTCTTTAAAAGACTGTGAATCTTGTTTTTTCCCAAAGAGATGTTTCATGTGCATTAAAGTGAGTGTAGATGTTTCTCTTAAGGAACTATTATTTTTAAGTTTTTGTATTCTATTATTATCGTCTTGTAAAAACATGATATCGTATAGATGCTTTGTTAGTCACAATGAAGTAACATGCAGGTAGGCAGGCAACAGCTCATGTTTTTCGCCTGAATTTAGGTGAGTTGTCCCTACACACTGTGAGTGCATTTCCCACAGAGCCTCTGAGCCTCCTGAGCAGCTTGGGTGGCCAGGATGCACATCATCTCGGTTTTCAAGTGTGTTCATCCTTTGCTCTGATTTATCCACCCTAAGTCTGCCACCCTGTTTCTGATTGGCAGTGAGATGACATAGAATGATAACTTCATATTTCACCTCTTATTACTATTTTTTTTGGTCAAGCGTCGCCGCTTGCAGGATCTTAGTTCCCCGACCAGGGATTGAACCTGGGCCCTTGCAGTGGAAGCCCAGATTCCTAACCACCAGGCCACCAGGGAGCTCCCTCATATTCCACTTATTGAATGTTTACTGTATCTCAGACGCTGTACTAAGCTCTTTACATATATTTTCATCCAGTCCTTATAAGAAACCACTGAAGTGGTTGACATTATCTACATTCTGTGATAAGAATACTGAGGCATAGAGCAATCAAGTAATTTGCCCAAGATAGCCAAGTTCTGAGTAGAGCTGGTTTCTGCATCTGGGAGTGTGGCTCCTGACCCCTGCCCCTGTTCCCGAGACATCAGAAAGCTTTTCGAAATATGTGAGAATGATGTGCTGAAGGGCAGCTTGCTCCTCGCCCCCAACCCCACCACCAGCACACATACGCAGAGCCTTTCTCTTCATTAAAAACTGGTTCAGAGTAAAATGACTTTTTCTTTCTGCTATAGTAAAGATGCTTTTTTTTTTTTTAATTTTATATATTTATTTATTTATGGCGCGCTGGGCCTTCCTTGCTGTGTGTGGGCTTCCTCTCTCTGCGGTGCACGGGCTTCTCATGTGGTAGTTTCTCTGGTTGCAGAAGCTGTAACTGTGTAATACAGCACAGGCTGTAGGCACGTGGGCTTCAGTAGCTCTGAAGCATATGCTTCAGAGTGCCTGACCAGGGATTGAATCCATGTCCCCTGCATTGGCAGGTGAATTCCTAACCTCTGGACCACCAGGGAAATCCCTAAAGATGCTTTCTGTATGGGAAGATTTTGCCTGTCAAGCCATTCACATTTTAGTGTAGATCACTGAATTTCCAGGCCTGTTCTTATGGTCACCCCGTTCTTTAATTACAAAGACCCTAAGCCTCATAATTGGCTTTGAAACCTGGTCCAGTGTATTCAGTCCTTTTGCTCTGACAGTTCTCTTTCTTCTGGTTTCAGGTGCCTGTCACCTACCTTCCTTAGAGACTGTATTTTTCCCCTGTATTAAAAACAAGACATGCTTATGGAAGAAAATTTGGAAAATATAGAAAGGACAAAGGAAAATTCATGTTATCTGCCACTGGGAAAATAATATTATTAATATATTAGTTAATACATACAATAATATAGTAATAATATTAATACTTATTATCTTGCAGAACTTTTTGTGTATATATTTTATAAAGATCTATTTGTATGTTTGAATCCTTTTTATTTTTTTTCCATTTATTTTTATTAGTTGGAGGCTAATTACTTTGCAATATTGTAGTGGCTTTTGCCATACATTGACATGAATCAGCCATGGATTTACATGTGTTCCCCACCCCGATCCCCTCTCCCGCCTCCCTCCCCATCCCATCCCTCTGGGTCTTCCCAGTGCACCAGCCCTGAGCACTTGTCTCATGCATCCCACCTGGGCTGGTGATCTGTTTCACCCTTGATAGTGTACTCGTTTCAATGCTGTTCTCTCAGAACATCCCACCCTCGCCTTCTCCCACAGAGTCCCAAAGTCTGTTCTGTACATCTGTGTCTCTTTTTCTGTTTTGCACATAGGGTTATCGTTACCATCTTTTTAAATTCCATATATATGAGTTAGTGTACGGTATTGGTCTTTATCTTTCTGGCTTACTTCACTCTGTATAATGGGCTCCAGTTTCATCCATCTCATTAGAACTGTGAATCCCTTCTTTTTAAAAAATTTTATTTATCTGGCTATGCCAGGTCTTAGTTGCAGCATGTGGGATCTAGTTCCCTGACCAGGGGTTGAACCCAGGTCTCCTGCGTTGGGAGAGTGGAGCCTTACCCGCTGGACCACCAGGGAAGTCCCTGAATCCCTTTTCCCAGTTAACTATTATAAGCATTTTAATGGCATATGTTTTTTAAAGGCATCTTAAATAACCTTATAATATTCTATTATGGAGTATTTATTCTTGGACATTTAGGTTATTTCTGATTGTTTTTATTTCTCTTTAGGGTAATGCTGCAGTGAGCATATTCATATAGAAACCCATGTTCTAAGGTTTGCTTGTATCTTTAGAATAGCTTCTGAAGAGTAGCAGGGTAATTTCTGGACCAAAGGCATAAAGGTTTAAAAAATTTTTAATTGAAGGATAGTTTATTTTCAGTTTTCTGGTGTATAGTAAAATGATTCATCCATATTTTCTAATGGTTCATAATGGGTTGTACTAATTTCTCTCCCCAGTACCCTCCTCCTGAGGTTCATATCATTTACAACTTTGCCGATATGAGAGTTCACTGCAGTGACGCTTTACTGAGGCCCTACATGGCACTAGGCACTGGGCTAAGTATCTAACGTTTATTTTCTCATTTAATGATAACCTTGAAGAGGATGTATGTTTATTAATCATTTATATTTCTGTTTTTAATCCTTTGTCCATTTTTTCCCTTTGGGTTTAATTTTTCTCTGCAGTTTGTATGAATTCTGTATGTGATGATTATATACCATATTTCCTATTTTTGTAGATTTCTCCCTTTTTGCTTACCTGTTGGTATTAATGACTTTTATTGGTCGTATATAAATTTTACTTTTTATGTGATCCAACACGTAAGTTCTTTGTGGTGTTTTTCATTGCTTTTATGCTTTGGCATGGGTTCCTCAGGTGGCTTAGTGGTAAAGAACCTGCCTGCCAATGCAGGAGACGTGGGTTTGATCCCTGGGTCAGGAAGTCCCCTGGAGAAGGAAATAGCAACCCATTCACAGTACTCTTGCCTTTAAAATCCCATGGACCGAGGAGCCTGGTAGGCTACAGCCCATGGAGTCACAAGGAGTCGGACACGACTGAGCCACTTCACTTCACTTCACTTCCAGTATTCTTGCCTGGGAAATCCCTTGGACAAGAGTAGCCCGCTGGGCTACAGCCCATAGGGTCGCAAAGAGTCCAACACAACTAAAGCGACTAAGTTCACATATACTTGCTTAGGCCTTCCTCTAAGACCGGCTGTTAGCTATTTGTCTGATTTCTTTTCTTATTTTTCATCTGCTTGGATGTTATTGTCATATATTGTCCAGTGGTCTCTACACTCCACTCCTGCTGCTTCTTTGTGAGCCCAGAATTTTTTTTTTCCTACTTCCTGGTGTTTCACTTTCACTATGACACCAACAGCCTCTTAACCACAGTCTGGTCTAATTATTTCTGTGTGTCTTTGCCAGATTACACCTTCCTGAAATGTCACTTAGACCATACCATTCCTGGTAGCCTACCAAATAAAATCTGAACCTGCCACCAAGGCCTGCGGTGACTTTGCTCTGCCCCCTTTCTCTGCTTGTCGCCTGGTTCGGTGTGCACCCTCTTGTGCTGTCCTGCTGGCCCCCGAGGTCCCGGGACCCCCTCCCTCCTCGGAGTACCTCCTCACCCCACCTCACGTCCCCTGTCCCACCTCTGTCCTGTCCTGCTGCAGGGTCCATGGTCCTTGGTCCACACCGGCCTTTCCAGAGGGACTTTGCGGATTCTCCACCACCCGCTGAGTGGGGGCTTTTTCGTCCTCAAACCCCTAGTTTATTTGTTTCTCTAGTAGTACTTAATATACTTCACAAAAGCATTTATTAGGGTTTTTTTTTTCTTGCTAAGAATGCTTAATTTATAAGTCAAAATTGTATGCATAAGTTTACTATCATCCCATGTTGGGTATTATCAAGGTTTTATGCTCATGCATTTGGATTAATATATTTTGATTCCAATTGAATGCTGCCTTACTTACTATAAGGGCTTCCCTGATAGCTCAGTTGGTAAAGAATCCACCTGCAATGTAGGAGACCCCAGTTCAATTCCTGGGTCGTGAAGATCCACTGGAGAAAGGATAGGCTACCCACTCCATGATTCTTGGGCTTCCCTTGTGGCTCAGCTGGTAAAGAATCCGCCTACAATGCAGGAGACCTGGGTTCAACCCCTGGGTTGGGGAAATCCCTTGGAGAAGGGAAAGGCTACCCACTCCAGTATTCTGGCCTGGAGAATTCCACGGATTGTATAGTCCATGGGGTCACAAAGAATCGGACACCACTGAGGGACTTTCACTTTTCACTTAGTTACTGTATAGCATGTATACAGTAGCTATAAAACTGTAGCCCAAGTTTTATTTGTAAAACAAGCCAGGTCTTTTCCCAGTTGATGTCAGCCTTCCTTAGGCTAGAGAGCTGACTCCAGATCCTTGACCACCTGTTCTGCCCCAGCTCACAGGCAGGATCACAATGTGACCTTGAAGAAATCTTCTCTTTGGACTTCTGTTGTTGTTCAGTCGTGTCCGACTCTTTGCGACCTCATGGACTGCAGCACACCCAGGCTTTCCTGTCCTTCACCGTCTCCTGGAGCTTTGTAAGGTGAAAATAGTCCTTCTTGCTCATCAGATTCTTTTTTAAAAAACATTTATGTATTTTTTTATTTTATCGTTTATTTTTAGCTATGCTGGGTATTTGTTCCTACACTTGGACTTTCTCTGCACATCATCTTGTGATGTGCAGGCTTCCTGTTGCAGTGGCTTCTCTTGTGGAGCTCGGGCTCTAAAGTGTGAGCTCTGTAATTGCGGCACATGGGCTTAGTTGCTCCACAGCATGTGAAATCTTCCTGGACCAGGGATCGAACCCCTGTCCCCTGCATTGGCAAGCAGGTTCTTAACCACTAGACCACTAGGGAAGTCCTCATTAGAGAATGAAGTGTTCTTTGTAATTTTTTGTTTCTGAAAGGACTGTTTTGATGATACCTGTACAAATAGTTAAACAAAATTTATGTTTTCACACATGTACGTACTATGTCATTGTCCCTTTGCCTGCGAGGCAGACATACCCATTTTTGTGTACACCTGAGAAGAATTGGCTATAGGCCTCCTGTCTGAAATGCCTTGAAAGGCCTTCAGCTTGAGTCTATTGCTTGTAAGTAATTTGCTGGTAAGATTATTTTTGCAAACAGTCCTGTAAGATAGATGAACAAACTTTTTTGCCTCTTTTACTGAGATTGCTCCATATTATCTAACTCTTAACTCTAATATAAAGATCTTCATTGACCCCTATAAACCCATCATAGGTAAGTTGAAAATACAGTAAATCTGCTGACATCACGGCTGACCCTTGCCCACCTTAGAGATGCCCAGGACACTTCGGTAGCCTACAGTTAGGCAGAGTCATCCAACGCAAAGGCCTATTTCATAATAAAGTGACGTGTCGATCATATCACTAATCGAATACTGTACTGCAGGTGGACTGCAGAAGGGCTGTCTGGGCACAGAGTGCTGTGTGTCGCTTGTCCACTGTCACCATCACAAGGGGGTCCCCCGCTTTGCCAGCCCAGGAAGAGAGAGGTCACAGTTCAGAATTCGAAGTACAGCTTCTACTAAACGCATGTTGCATTCACACTGTTGTCAAGTTGAAAGATCTTTGAGTCGAGCATCTTTTTCTTTTTAATGACTGTGCAGGCTTCTCCTCATGGCGGCTCCTCTTGCCGCGGAGCGTGGGCTCCGGACGAGCAGGCTGCGTGTGCAGCATGTAGGCTTGGTAGCTGCAGCTCCCGGGCCCTGGAGCACAGGCTCAGCAGTTGTGGCACACGGGTGGAGCTGCTCCAGAGCCTGGTCTCCCCAGGCCAGGGGTCGAACCCCCGTGTCCCCTGCACTGGTAGGTGGCCTCTCCACCACGGAGCCTCCAGGGAAGCCCTGGTCAAGCGTTGGGGACCGTCCTCACTTTGCTCTGTTCCCCCAGCACCCCCTGCCCCTGGCCAGTTCACCAGCAGCGCGGGCCCTGATCCTCTGCGGGCTTTGTCTCCACACAAGAACGTTGCGCCGCCCAAGGGCCAGCTCCAAGCTTTGTTCTTTGCTCTTGGCCAAGCTGGAAAAGCCCAGAAATACAGAGTCCAGCCCTGGGACTTCATTCTTTACCTCGAGAGTTTTGGAGGTCGTTTTACTTAGGCTGAGCCTTGGGAAAAGGTCACAAGTCTACACCACAGACATGTGTCTATGAAGGTCTTCTCCTGCCCATCTTGGCTGTGATAACCATACTGAGTGTGGTTTCTGGTGGCCCTTCTACAAATTACTAGTTACCATGGAAACAGAGTGTGTGGACAGGGCCCTAGGTTGATCAATTCTCATTGTAGGTCAGGTTTTTTGGGGTTTTTTTTGGACTACTCTCAGGATTTTGTTTGGTTTAAGAAGAAAACAGCTCTGGAATGGCTCCTGTATGTGCATTAACAAGGCGTAATAGTCCCCGGTTTCCTTTTGTTATTTTTAGTGTTGGTTTTAAGTGTCAAGCCAAAAAAAGGATATTTAGATAAAGGGCATCGCCTGAGTGTACTTTCAGTTCCAGGTGCTGGGGAGCAGGCATCTGTAATGGGAAGCTATTACTAACTACCCTGGAAATGAGGTCTTGAATGAGCCATAACCACACCTTGTGTTTTATCCATTGTCTCCCTCTGGGGAGCAGAACACTTTATAAACATTAACTCTTTTACCCTCTGGGCACCTCCACTTAAAAGGTAAATAAGACTGAAGGCTCTTTCCTCTCCAATACAGATGAGGAAACATCAGTCGGGAGAGGGAGATTACTGGCTGGAGGCAGGGGAGGCATTTGCAGCCCAGAGTGTTGGGCATGTCGTCCCCCGCCCCCGCAGTGGACCCCAACGCCATGGTGGCCTCTGACACCCAGGAGCTGCCCCGCGAGGTTCCCCTTCCTGCCTCTCAGAGGCTGGTGGGGGTTGGGCCCTTTGTCCTGTGTGGAATGTGAAATGCAGCAAAGAGGACCAATTGTTCCTCACTGCTTTGTGCTCCTTTATAAGAAAGAAGAAATCAATACACATTTTCTCCTGCACGCACTTGGCAGCGCTCAGCCTCCCTGTCCGCCTCTCCATCCTGCAGGGGAGGCACAGCCGTGCAACACAGCGGGCTCCCCAGCTTCCAGGGGCAGAAACGCAAACTACTTATTTTGTACAGAGCAGTCAGGCTTTTAAAAACCAGCCCTGTAACCAGCTGAGGTCATCAGACTGCTGACTTCAGTGACTGGCTGGTGAACCCAGGCGCTTGCATGGGGAGGTGGCCCCAGGGCAGATACCTAGAAGCTCCGGACCCCTGGGCACTCCCACTGGGGAAGGTTTCCCTGGCAGGTGGCTAGGAGAAACCTTTTTCCAAATTTCTTTCTTGATACACCGGAGAGAGGGGCAAGTTCTTTGAAGGAAGACATTAAAAACTAAACAATATTGACAGATGGAGGGCATCAGTTTGCATTTTGTCATTTACTGTAAATTGTCCAAACAAGACCCTTCAAGTAGGGATCTTATAGAGCTGAGACAGGTATCTTGTAGATTTTACTTTTTAATCAGAAAATGTGGTGTTGATCCCTATAACTTTGTAGCTTCCTGCCATTAAACAGTTAAGTGTGGGACATGACTAACAAAGGTAGTTTGTTTTTTAAAATTTTTTTGAAATATAATTGATTTGCAGTGTTTGAGGTATACAGCAAAGTGATTCAGGTGTGTGTGTGTGTGTGTGTGTGTGTATGAAAAGACACATTTATCTCTTTTTCGTATTCATTTCCACCGTAGGTTATTGTAAGGCACTGAATATAGTTCCCTGTGTACACAGTAGGTCCTTGCCGTTTGCCTGCTTTGTATATACTGGTGTGTGTCTGTTAATCCCAAACTCCTAGCTTCTCCTCCCACCCCTTCCCCCTCTGGTAAGGATAAGTTTGTTCTCTACGTTTGTGGGTCTATTTCTGTTTTGTAAACAGGCCCCTCTGTATCGTATGTTCAGATTCCACATGTAGATACTGTGTGCTGTTTAACAAAGGTCGTTTAGGGGCAGAGCAGCCTCGTGGGGCCTGGTGAGGTCCGCAGTCAGGTCCCTGGGTGCAGTGCTCCCTTCACACCCAGGAGCTCGCTGGGGCTGCGAGTGTGGATGGTTTACCAGGGAAAGGGAGGGGGGCGGAGAACAGGACCCAGGGAAGGGCGGTGGGGGGAAGGGAAAAGGAGGGCAGAGCGGGAGCAGACACAGAGGGTTTCCCCCTGGGCGGGCGGGCGGCTCCTGCCCCCAGGACCCTGCGGGACCTTTGTGTCCTGTGGGCTGAGCTAAACCCAGGGCTCCGTGTCCCGAGCTGCTTTTATGTTCGGATAAAAAAAGTCGCTGCTTTTATGTTCCGATCAGGACTAGGTTTTTTTGGTCAAGTCAGTCCTTCAGATTAGCACCGGCAGTAATGGAATGCCTTGCTGAAACTCCGGGTTGACCACAGACATCTTCGCTTATTCCTGTGTGTTTTGACCCCCTCGGAGTAGCTATGAGAAGGATCTGAGAAAAGGATCACACACCGCCCCCCACCCAGGCCCTGGGTCCTTGGGCAGAGGTCTTGATAGGGATACAAATGTAACTCAGTGTCAGCCTCCCCTTCCTGCGGCTGGAGGAGGTGATTCACATCCAAGCAGTGAAGCATCCCCATGGCTTTTAACAGGCGCTGTCAGAGGGGCTGCCGTTTGAACGAGGAGCTTCATCTTCCTGAAGCCAGCAGTCACAACGCCGTAAACACAACACCGGCCAACTCTATTGCCAGGGTCGCGGGGGCCTGACGTTAATATTAAACATCTCCAGCAAGGCAGAGCGCTCCCCAGCCCAGACACAGAATCAAAGTAAATAAAAATAAAGAGAAAACCCCACTAAAAGCAGTGAGATGATTTGTCGTCCTTCCTCTGTGAGGCCATTTGTCTTCTCTCGCATCAAATCTGTTATAAAACAGTCAAACTGTGAAAGTGGAAATCATCCCAGGAATATGGAATATTAACGCACAGGAGAGGAGGCGACATCCCTTTTGTTGAGTGGTTCTTCCTCACCCTCCGGCCCCACCTCTTCTTTTTAGCAAGTCCCACCAAGGTAAATTATATTTCTATAAAAGAATTTGAAAGACTTGAAACTAGTGGTAGAATGATGGAAGTTTGAAGTGTTTTGCTTCCTTGTTTAAGGGGAGTGAATTTGTAACTGACATGAGAACAAGGAGGGAACATGGGTGGGGAGAAAGCCCCGCAGACTCACCCCTCGCATCCTTTCACCCATCCTTCCTCCTTCAGTTCCTTTGTCTGGGACCTGAACCTGTGTCTTTGAACATTTATAAATCTCGAGTCTGATCTTTAGGAGACAGGTCACATGTCACCATCTGTAATTTAAAGCTGTGGGGCTAAAAGCATTTGCAGAGGTTTGAAGGACCCGGTTCTGACCTGACCAAAGGAGCGAATTGGAACAGACCTTCCAGAGTCTCCTTCAAGCACCGGGGAGGATGGTGAGGAGAGCAGAGGTGACGGGTAATTTACGGCCAGTGTGCTGGAGCCGCGCTAGTCGCCTGGTCCAGAGAAGTGCGTCGTGTGCTGCCACCTCCCGGCAGGTCTGGGCAGCTGCGGTGAGCTGTCCTGTAGCTTATGGAGCGTTCAGCCTGGTTCTAAAGGGAGGTTTGCCCTGTGTCCAGTTGTAGGTAATTGGTGAGAGGTAAGGGTATTCTCTGAGTTACTGTTACTCTGCTCACTTGACCCTGTTAAGAAACAGCCCTCGGTAAGAGAAGGTTGCTTTTTCCCTCTTTTCACCTTTCTTGGCTTTTTCTGTGTATTGTTTTTTGGCATGCAGTTGTGCTGGCATTTCAGGGGAGAAGCCACTCTGTTGCTGGGGATGCTGGGAGGAGAGGGAGGGCGTTAAGTGCTGACCTATTGGCTTTACCCAGGAACTCTGAGTTTTCTACTCTGGTGATCTTTTTACATCACCCTGAGTGGTACTCCCTCCTTACAAGATGCACTTCTGTGCCTTCACTGGCATTGCCTTCCTCACTGTCCAGGCTTCCTGACAGACAAAGTCTCGGCTGGGGGCTCTGCCCCACCCCGATCCACCGCTGTGTGCGCACACTGCCCCCCCACCCCCAAGCCCACCGCTGTGTGCACACAGCCCCCCACCCCCGATCCCACCGCTGCGTGCACACAGCCCCCCCACCCCCGATCCCACCGCTGCGTGCACACAGCCCCCCCACCCCCGATCCTACCGCTGCGTGCACACAGCCCCCCACCCCCGATCCCACCGCTGCCCCCCACCCCCGATCCCACCGCTGTGTGTGCACACGGCTGTGTGTGCACACGGCCCCTGGGGCCCGGGGCAGCCACCTGCTGTCTGAATTCACACAGTTCCCCCTCTTAGGCCATAGAACCAGTTCTCAGACATCTTTCTCTCACCTGTAAAGTCTCTGATACAGAGGAGAATGGATTTGGGTGAGAAGAAGCAGGAGGAATGAAAGATGCAGGAAGGTCCATCTTGTCTGTAGTGTCTGGGGAACAGACCCTAGCAGCTGCGTTAGGAGGACCCCTTGGTTTGAGGCCAAGTGACCATTGGCAAGACAGCTTTTTTCAGTTGGCATGTGGAATGCCCTGGGCCTGCCTGCAGACAGAACAGAGAGACTGGAAGCTCCGTGAGGGCAGGAAAGGACGTGCTGAAGACAGAGGTGACGACAGAGCCTACCCTGCACGCCTGGGCCTCCTGGACCATCCAGACCCGTGAGGTGGGCTCAGAGGGTGCAGACACTGACTCGGGCCCCTGAAGGGCTCAGAGGGGTCCTGCCAGGCTGGCAGGAGAAGCCCAGCCTTGTTATAGTGGGACAGAGTGTTTGTTTCCACCTGGAAAAGACCAGACTTAGTTAGGAGAAGACAGCAGTAGTTGAAATGCTGCCCCAGGGAATAGCTGTCCCTTCGGCTCTAGATGGCCAGACCATGGGTGGGAGTCCCACAGTGGCAGAGGGGGGCCCAGCCGGAGGAAGAGTGTTCCCACATCTTCAAATGGAGTGGGTTGTCCCAACAGAGTGACTCCACATGATCACCTTCCCAGCCTAGCCTCTGCCATGTCATTCCTGTTTTGATAATCCTGCAAAAACCTAACAGATAGGCATTCACATGTATGTTGTGAATCTGTTATACCTGTGTGTTACACTCTGAGGCCAAGGAACCATCCTCACCTGATACAGGTTTATAAGCTTCCACAGCACTAACAAGTAAAATGTTTTTGAAACACAAACATAAACAAAATCCTGCATCAGTAACATCACCAATAATTATTAAAAGCACATCTGCCGTCAGCAACCACGGTGGTTAATGTGAGTTTCTGCTCCGGCCGTGTCTGTCCTGACAACGATTCGGGTTCAGTGAAGGTTCTGCTGGACAGGAGCACTATTGCGATCAGAGCCTAGACTCACGTTCCCTTTGTGCACTTCATCATCCTTGGATTCGCAAGTGTGTGTCTAAGACATGGAGCCCCGCAGAAGCACGCGCACAGGCCCTTCGGTGTGCAGGGCCGAGGAGGGGATTACCAGGGAGGGTGGGCCCTCGTGGACGCATCTTAAATATATAAGGAGGAACCCCCCTGCCTCACCCCCAGTGAAGCAACTGATGAGCAGTCTCAAATTAATCAAGAACAAATTCTGCATACAGTTTTAATCAGGAAGGCAGCGGTTATCTCCACTGGCACCTTGGGAAGAATGGCTGGAGTCCCGGCGTGTCGTACTTGCCGGGACCAGGAGGTACTTTTGGAGGTTGTGCGGGTTTCTTCAGGGTGCAGTGCCCTGGCTGCTTTCTCCTCTGCCTGCTTTTAAGGCCACAGGGCCAGGTGGATGTAGCTTGGAGGTATCCGGGCCGGAAGAGGAGAATCGGGTGTCTGGGGTGTGGCCAGCGCAAGCTCCTTTGGTCCCAGATGCTGCGAGCTCCTGGCCTCATTGACCGCACCCCTGCCCAGATCTCTGTGGGCTCAGATGCGCCTCTGTCCCGGGCTGTGCCGCAGTCGGCGAGGAGTGCGTGCGGCTGGGCTGCACCTTGACACACGTCCACCCCCGTTTGATTTAGGGCCCCTTTGAGCCTTGCCCACCACTCAAGGGATAGCATCTCACAGCCAGCTTGACTGGGCACACTTGGGTCTCTTCACATCACATAATAAATAGGCTGAGTTCTAGTACACACACATATACACACACACACACACATACATTCTGTCTTTATGGAAAATGGCTGCTAATCCATGATCATTTTTTTCCAGAAACAGGTTTTATGATAATATAGTAAAAATATTAAATTAGAAAATGCCTCACTAAGGGTTATAAAACCTTACTACACTAGAGATAGGTAATTATCCCCTCTATAGCCTAAATGACAGTTTAAAAGAAATAAAAATGTTAGTGCTCATTACTTGCTTTTGTAGGTTGCAATAAAGGATAAGTTAAATTTTAATTCAAGGAAGAGCCCCTGCTATCGACCTTCTACCTTAGGTCCAAGTCCTGTTAATTACTCTGTGGGTTATTCTCCTGCATGATACCCCCATTAATACATTTCCTACAGTGGACGTTCCCACTGGCCATTGAGGCCGAGAGTGTGGGGGGCAGGGTAACAAAGGGGGGAAGGCATTTCAGCTTAGTAATTCAAATCTGGACTCTTAATGTGGTAGGGAGCAGGAATTATGTATTAAGGAAAAAAAACTTCATTATGCATAGCCTTAAGGGGACCTCAAGTATTAAACTACTCGCTTACCCTGGAGAATCGGATGGAGACAAGGTTAACCTGAAGGATTGATAGTTCAGCTTCTCTGCGTGGCTAAATCCTGGTTGAGAGAGATGCTGGGGCCGGGGTGGGGCAGGCTCTGCAGCAGACGGCGGGCTGTCCCTCTGTCCCAGCATGGCTTTTCCTTTCCCAGTTATGTCTTTGGTTTTGTTTCCTGGCTCTGGGAGGGGACCCGCGTGTGCCCTGTTTCCTTCCAGGTCCTCTGCCCTCCCCGAGCCCTGGCCCCGGGCTGAGCACTCGCCTGGGTTGGGGGCACCGCTCAGAACCCACCCCACTCCCACCTCAGTCTTCCTTCTGTGCCACGCAGACATCTTCCCCGGGAAAGGAGCCACAGGGAGTTGGCAGGAATCAATTTCCAGCTCTTTCCTGCAGCGGTCCTGGCCAAGCGGAGTTGCAGGTTCCCCTCCTCCCTTGCCTTTCACAGTTGTCCTCACTGGACACGAAGCCCCTCCTTGCCCCGGAGTGGGGGAACCTCACAAAAGGAGCAGTCAACATATCAGGGCAGGGATTGCGACCCACCGGGACCCGGGACCAGGTAACAGCCCTGATGGGCAGGTGGCTCCCAGGTCTTTATTCTCAGCAGGATTGCAGGAGAACCTAATTGAGTTGTCAGCTGATAGATCATTAAAACTAATTTTTGGTGGGAGATCACTCTGAGATTAGGGGGAAATGGCGGTTAATTCAGCAGGAATTAGAAGAACTGAGTGTCGTTGCTGTAACAAAACTCTCCCTTTCCCACATCTACTTGTTTTCATGGCAAGGTTTCTCATCACTGATGGCTACAAAAGCTAAAAAGTAGGATAGAATCGCTGCTGAACCTCCTTTCATTCTAGTGATAAATAATATTCATCCCTGGAATGGGAATGGAGGGGGAAGCCTCTGCATATCATTAAGAGATAATTTCCAGTAACATTTTACACAAATTAAAAATTTACCAAAATTATACCAAACTTTATTATATTGTTATTGTATATATCAGTTGTATCCTAATAATAATTACAGTGATAACACAGTCCAGAAGTATAATTTTTCAAAATTAACTTAGAGCTTTATGGTCCCAAGAAATTAAAATATTTTTGTTTCAACTTTTTAAATTTCAAAAAGTGCATCAATTTGCATCCTTATTTTTGTGGCTAAAAAGTATCATAGAGTAATCAATAAAAGACTTTCAAGCATAAATCAATTATATTAAGACAAAAACCTATAGGGAAAAATCAAATGGAAATCCAAGTTTAAGAAGAAAAGGATGCTGTAAAATTTCCAAGTTAACAAGTTTGTTTACGTGTTGTTTAAATGAGCGGTGATGGATATCAGATCAGTGTGGCACATAGGTTCCATGGGGTGTATTACAAATGGGATGCAAGAGTTTTATTTTAAAAGTTAGTATGCACAATTTTCTGATAATTATATCCTTTGTGCCTATTACATTTATCGAGAAAAATTTTATGTCAATTTAAAAATATGCGCAGGGGCTGCAGGATTTTGGAGAGTTGTGTTAGGGGCCGTGCAGAGAGGCTGAGGACCAGACCACAGACCCCACCTTCATGGCCGTGTTTTTCCCACCTCCGCCCCAGGCAGGGCCTCTGCAGGGAAGAAGGGCCGGGAGCTGAGCTGAGCCGCTGGAGTTTGGAGGTCTTCATCCTGATCATGCTCTTGGACCCCAGGAGGGTCAGCTTTGTCCATCTCTAGAGCCTTTAGAGTCGGGGCTGAGGGTCGTGGACAATGGGTAGGAGATGGGAACAGAAAAGTCGCTGAGAAGTCTGTCGCCACCTTCTTGGTGAGAGATGGTAGGCTCTGAAATGAAGGTGCCTGGAGCAGCAGGGATGTCTGAGATACTTTGAGGGTGAAAACAGTCCCTCATTGGTGGTTGTGGGTGAAGGAGGACTTGGAATTGAAATTGCTTGGGGATTCTCAGGTGGGAATAATCCCTGACTTGTATTTTTTCTCTCTTTGCTGTAAAAAATATTTTAAGAATCCAGACCACTCTGCTGTCCAGGTTGCTTTGCCATGAACAGCTGCATATGTTTGTCTGCCTTGCCCACCTGAGTGTGAAATGATGTTCTATCAAAACACGGGTTTCAGCATCTCCCTCTCTGCTCCTGACACGTGAACCTGCTGCGGGCAGTGACTGCCGCGTAGCCCTAGTAGTTCACTGATGTCGCGGCGTGGAAAGGAAGCATTTGCTTAGTGGTAATGATGGGTCTGGCGCGGGCAAGCCTGGAAGGAGTGATCATGAAGGGCTCTGTGGCGATGTGCCTTCACAGCCTTAAAACCACACCATCCTCTTTGTCATGACGACCCTCCCCTTAACACTGTTTAATTTCTTTGCGGAAATGGCCAGAGAGACTTGCACTTATTGGCAGGTAGGCAGGCCATTGCGTGAGCAAGTCATGCCTGGGCAGGGCAGGGCTGTCTTCTGTGTGATGGAGCCGGTGATTTAGAAGCCACTGCCTCCGGAAGGGGGCTGCCTGCCTGTCATTTGCATGTAGTCCGAAGCCGCCTGCCCCCTTGAGCACACGTGCGGGGCTAAGCCGGGCAGATGTGTATCGCTCAGGAACAAAAGAGACCCTGCAGCTCCCGGCGAACCGCAGCCTTTGTCGTTGGCCCAGGGACACCATGGTCAGCTGAGGGTACCGGCAGGTTCTTGCCATAACATTCCTATAATAATATGGGAGACCCACTGTTTTCTGGCCACACTTTCCCTGCCTGCCTCATGGTCCCCAGCATGACAAGGTTAGTTTACATTCACTGCTTCAGTGGTTCTTTCTTTAAGACTTTTCCCGGTTTTAAAAGTTTCAATATGCTATTTCTGTTGCTGGGGTTTCTAATTAGAGAACCTCTGTTGGGCTTCCCAGGTGGCTCTGATGGTAGAGAATCTGCCTGCAATGCAGGAGACTTGGGTTCAGTCCGGGTCGGGAAGATCTCCTGGAGAAGGGGACGGCTACCCACTCCAGTATTCTTGCCCGGAGAATTCCATGGACAGAGGAGCTTGGTGGGCTGCCATTCTCGGGGTCGCAAAGAGTCGGACATGACTGAGCGACCAACACTTCGCTGTTGGTACCCAGAACTGTAGCAGGGTGAATTCAAACAGACTCCTGAGATTTTGTGTTGAAATGTGGCTGGACCAGTAATAGCTGTCTGAAGCATGGGGAGTTTTTTGCTCTTCGGTTTGAAAATCAGATTTGCTCATGATGACTCTCAGGTAATGAGAGCACTTCTACCAGCCAGCCTGTCAAGGATGGCAGGTTTTGGCTTTTGACAACATAAACAGAGTGAGCATAGCTTTCTCCCAAGGTCATTTACTCACTGGTCTGTGACCTCTGCCCTGCGCCTGCCCTCCTTCCCTGAGGGTACAGGTTTGGTCCCTGCCCCACTGTGGTGTGACCCGCCTGGAGGCTCGTGGCTCCTCGCGTCTCTGCAGGGAGACCCGGCCCTCCTCCCAGGGAAGAGTTCTGGGGTCCCTGGGGCCCAGGGCCCTCGACCACCCTGCTGGGCGGTGGCAAAAGCACAAGTGACAGGTCATTTATTCATTTTCAAGGACCCAAGACCCTGGCATTTAGGGTTGTTTTTTGTTTTAACATCAAACCCAAATTTAGAAATAAATTAACCAATCAAATTACTTATTCGACGGAGGACAGTGGAAGGGCGGGGTTCAGGGAAGGGCCCCTGTGGCCGAGCAGCTGCATGTGTGCTGGTAATTGGAATCTTGTTGCTGGGTCATTTTCATTGTTTTTCAAGTACTGCCAAGTCCAGGAAAATGTATGAAAACTAAATTATATCCCCTACATCCCATGTCTGATTGAATCCTCCTCGTGTGGCAGTCTCATACATCCTATTAAAATATTCAATCTTGTTGTCTTACTTGAAGAGCCTGTCTGTAAAGGGCAAACTTATAGAAAACTGGTTCCCTGGAGACAGGGTATCCAGCCACGCCGGACTATTTACATATTCTGCTGTTTGGCCGCTTCCAGGTTCTTCCCCTCCTCTGTGTTTGTGAAGAAGAGCTGTGGGATGCATTTTTAATTACGCAGCTGTGTTTTCAATTGAAGACTCAGATTGGGGTGTTTCCAAGCTTCTGGGTTCTTTTCTAACCTTGAAAAGTTAAACCAATGCATTAACCAGTTTGTTTCATTTGTCTTCCAGGACAGAGCTGTATCGATCCCTTTTTGGCCAACTCAATCCCCGTGATGACGGCCATGGGGCCTGACGGTGCCCGTCTTTCCAGTTCGAGGCCTGAGACGGGGCCACTGCACACCCTGTCCTGGTGGAGGAAGCTGTGGGCTGTAATCCTGGGAATGTACGGGGTCCAGAACATGGCCTGAGGCGGCCCAGGAAGCCTGTCCCCACGGTGCTTCCGGAACAAAGGACACGCCCCCCACTCCCCACCCAACGGCCTTGAACCACCACAAATAAAGAGTATTTTTACTGTTGCATCAGCCACACGTGATTCCTTCAGCAGCACCAAGTGAGTGATGTCAGCTCCCGCAGGGCGGCAGGCTCTTTGTTTCCCCAGCCCAGTGGCCTTCTCTCACAATATAAAACTTCACAGAAGGGGGACTTCCCCAGGAGTCCAGTGGTTAAGACTTCGCCTTCCAATGCAGGGGTCGTGGGTTCGATCCCTGGTGAGGGAACTTCAGTCCCACATGCCTCAGGGTACAGTCAAACATTCTAAAAAATAAACGAACCCAGGATTTTAAAAAAAACAACTTCACGGAAGGAGTAACTGCGGGGCAGACACCACTCAGGTAGGTGATGTTCAGCGGTCAACTGCGGCTCGGAGGGGCAGGCACACCCGCCCCCGAAGCCTGTCAGCCGGGCCCCGTGGAGTGTTTGTCTGTCATTCTCAACAGCAATCTGACTTCCTTGTTTCCTCTTTTCACCCATGAAGGTTCTTTCTGAGCCTTTTCCGTTCTCACCATTCCTAAATCACTTTATTAAGATCAGCTCTGGTGTAAATCCAGCAGGAGGAAGTGATTCACTTGTTTTTCCTCCAAAGGTCAAAAGCTGAAAGTTAAATCCCCATAAGGGGGATTTATTGGCCTGCTGTGGTCAGTATGCAGTGAGATGATCTTGCATAACTAATGTGTATGTGCCCAGCGAGGCTGACCATCTCCCGGGTCCTGTGCCTGCATCTTTAGAGCTGTGGAATTAAAGGAATGTTGACTCCAGGCATCTGAGGGCAGTTGTGGTTAATAACTAGTCATTGTTTTTACAGAGCCAGGTTTTGGTATTGTTTCAAAATGTCAAAACCAAGTGACAGATTTTTGTGCCCAGGTTATCCTTGGGCACGTTATCCCACGTTATCCCACGTTATCCTTGACTAGGTGTCCAGGGACCCAGACACAGCGCCTCGAGGCTGGACTTCAAATGCAGTGAGTCCGGAATGCAGTCTGCACTAGTATTAGCATTAACGCGAGCATCTGCTGGGCTTGGGGTGGGGCAGAGGCAGGGAGGAGGACGGTTTCTCTGTCTCTCAGTAACTGGACCTTGGTACGTCCTGATCTGTTTTCCTCCTCTTGGTAAGTTACCCCTTGGACTTGACTGTCAGAAAAATGTTTAATTGTCAGTTTGTCTCCAGTTACTTAAAAGATCAATCCACAAAAATAGGTTTCCGTCACTTTCACTCCCTTCAAAATGATCACTTTTAAAAATAGAGATCATCCACCCCGTCCCTCTAACTTGAGGATCCCGGATAACGCGTGTTAGAACAGCAGGTGAGTAATCTCCACTGGCCACCCAGCACAGACCACGCTTCCTAAAGAGAGAGAACCTTTGTCGTAGTCACTGTCCGATGAAGAAAAAGGTTTAAACAGGTACTTCAAAATATTTGGAGTCCATCATGTTTAATTAGAATGAATTAAAAGCCAAAGAGATGAGAAAGAGTAGACAGAATTTTCAGTTAAGGGAGGCTTGCATTTTAAAATTCAGAAGACCACCCTCCTTCCAGCCAAGAATAAATTGGATACTATTTTAATTGACACGGATACTGCAATTCAGTAACTGTTACCAGAAAGATTAGTTGATTGATTTGCATTTTAATAAAACTAATACTTTACATTTTGGTGGCTAATGCTGATTTTGAAATGAGTCGAGAACCATTATCAAAGAGTTCCAATCCGGGGCCCTTTTTCAGTGTTGACTGAAGCATTTCTCCCTTTTGTGTGAAGTTTGCTTATTTCCTTTTCATCCATTTTGACTCCTCCTTGCACGGCCCTCCTAAGCCACAGCCCCTGAAGACACCACCAGAGGCGTGAGGAAGCCGCAGCACCCACCCGGCCCAGGTTTGTGCGTGGGGCCATAAGCAGGCCGTGGGTTTTTCCCTTCAGGTTGGAGAAGATAAGGCTGCTCTCTTGTCTTAGTTTATTTCACGTCAAAAATTACAGAAACGTGGAAGGAACAAATGAAAATAAGATTTGTCTATAATCCCATACTTTGGTCACCTGATGCAAAGAGCCAACTCTTTGGAAAAGACCCTGATGCTGGGAAAGATTGAAGGCAAAAGGGGGCGACAAGAGGATGAGATGGTTGGATGGCATCACCGACTCAATGGACATGAGTTTGAGCAAACTCCAGGAGATACTGAAGGACAGGGAAGCCTGGCGTGCTACAGTCCAAGGGGTCGCAAGACATGACTTAGTGACTGAACAACAACAGAAATTATCCCTCCACTCAAAAAGATCCCCTTCTCGTTGTTAACCTGTGTTCCTTCATCACCCTCGTCTGTATGTAGATGCTGTGGTACCCAGTGGCCTCCGCTCAGGATGGGGGGGGGGGTGCGTTCCAGGGAGCAGTGCAGGTGGAAGACTAGTCTGTCCTTCCGGACTGTTTGAAATGTTATCCTTTTAAAAACAGCAAAAACACAATGCCGGTGCCTGCGTCCCCCTCCACCTAATATACATACTCCACCCACTGAGAACCACCCATAGGCTGCATTCTGCATTTTAATAGTAGTAGTACAAGAGAAGGTTGTTGCCACGTTTCTAAAGATCTCACTGAAGTATTTTAATTGCTAACTAATAATTCCATTAGTCTTTGCCTACTAAACCAAATCCCCCTCTTGTTGAACACTTAAACTGTTACAATTGTTTGCTATTATGAATACTGTTTCAGGAGACTATTCTTGCATAAAGCTTCTTTGTTGTCTTTTGAAATTACTGTTTTTCTTGGCATGGATCTTTGGGAGTAAAATGAACCAAGTGAATGAGTCCAAATACTTTGAAGGCTCTGACAGAGGCTTGTTCTAGGGCCCACCCGCTTCTCACCTGCTGTAGGCTGGGCCGTCTGCAGTGAAGGGTGTTGAGAGGCAGAGAGGAGGTTGGCCCTGGACTCTGATCCTGGGGTTTATTTCTTGCTCCCCAGGGAGCCCTTGAAATCCTCCTCGGGGAGGATTAAAGAGCTGCGGCCTGTCATGAGCTCTGAGATGCTCCAGTGAAAGATGGTGGATAAATAGGAAGTGACACTAGCCTCTCCCTCCCTGGCCCGGTGTCTGTTTTCTGGCTGCAGGATCGCACACATGCTGCCCCCCCTCCACTGGCTTCCTGCTCTTGCTGCTTTCATCCTGGGGGTCTCTGGTGTGTTTTCCTCGCCTTGCGTGCATTTGTGTTCCTCCCCACACTGCCTTAAGGGTGTAGCCAGACTCTCCGTGGTCACCGGCCAAGAACGCTTGTTGAGCATTGTTCGGGAACCCCGAGAGCCCACAGAACACCCGAGAACGTCAGTTCTGACAAGTTAAGCAACAAATTCTGCGTCTCCAGTTTAGGAAAGTCGCTTCCTTTCAGTGGTTGAGTTTCCGGGTCTCCACATAAGACTCGTCCGGGATTACTGCCTCTTTGCCTCTTAGCATTTCATCCACAAGGAGCTGACTGAGGCTCAGTGGATCCGAACCTTCCCCACCATGGTGCGGTCACCGTGCACGTGAGACACCAAGATCCTTGCCTCCCTGGGCCAGGCTCACAGGTGACGCAGCGACCCCTCAGAGGCGAAGGGTGTCGGGGGCAGCCTGAGGTTCCAGCTACAGAAGTGTGGGTGTTCGGTGCCAGAGCGGATGGCTCCCGTCTCCTGACATCCTATGGGCTGCACTTGGCGTTCGAGAAAGGCATGTACAAGCATTGAGCCTTGTCTAAAGTGAATGAACTTTGTGTTCTGCCTCTGAGTTTGTGTTTTTAATTCGTGTGTGGGTGTGTTTGTACTGGGGGGGGGCAGTTGTGCCAGGAATTAAGTTGAACTTGCCTTGGTCATTCTTTCTGTTTAAATCTTATCTGTCTCACTTTCTCTTTTTTTTCCTTTCTCTTTCTTCATAACATTTCAAAAATAATTGCCAGTAATTTGTTAAGTTCATTAACTAATCCTTAAGTCCTGGGGATCCATATCACCCTGCTGACTTGCATATATTCAATTTGTTCAACAGCTGTGTTGATGAAGCCCTCATTACCTGCTCCTTGTCTGGAGAGGAGAGGGATGGTGTAAATGCCGAGTGAGTATGCCTTATCTAACTTTTGTTTTTCTTGTCTGTCTATGGATTTCCTTTACCGGCCCCTTCTTGCCCATCATGTGGGGTCTGCCAATAAAGTCGTCACCTCAGCGGCATTTATATTCCTGAGAAGTTTGCTCGGTTTATTTCCCTGGTCCAAGGTTCTCAGTTCATTTGTTGAGGTCAAGGACACTGAATTCTCAGGAAAGAAAATTTAAAAGAATGGAGAGAGAGGAAAAAAAAAAAACCAATCCTAGATTACTGATAGGGAAGAAAAGGAATCTAAGGTACCCAGCAGGACCGGTAACACATAAAGATTCCTGCCCAGCCTCCGCCCGCCACATCTGCCTCTTTATGGCGGGGCTGGAAGTGAGCCGGGGTGCCCTGGGCCGGCAGGCTCCCCGCCCCGTGGTGCTGGCTGCTTCTGCCGCCTGATCTCCCCTCCCTGGGTGCTGAGGGGTGTGTGCCCCGGTTCTCACATAGGCTTGGGGGCACAGAGTTCGTCCTGGAAGGGGCTGGTGTGACCTTCTGTATCAAGGACAGATTATAAACAGAAGGTGGTGGAGTGGGAAGAACCTTGGATCAGAAATCAAACCTGCCAGGGTGCAACCTGGAGGAAGTCTGTTGACCTCTGGGCCTGGGGTGGGGCAGGGGGCCCTCCTCACTATATGAGGGTCAGCCACCCTGGGTCCTGAGGACGCCTCGTCCTCAGGCAGCTGTTTCCATGGAAAGGCGTCTTGGTGCCTTGGGTCTAGCACGGATGCAGGAATGCTTTTCCCTCCATGCATCCACGTAGGTGTTGACTTCTTGCTGTCTGCCAGGCTCTGGGGGAGGTTTACGGTGGCGGAGGGCTGTCTGGACAGGTGACCTGGTCCCCAGTGGGGACTCTGTTCCCCCTTCTCTGTCCAGTGAGTCCTGCAACCTCTACCTTCAGTCTGATTGGACCCCTTAGCTGTGCTGGATTTGCTTCTGTTAATGGTGGAGCTCCGGCCCTTTTCCAGGCCAGCGTCACTTTCCCGGGGCTCCGGTCCTCCAAGGTGAGAGCTCAGCCTGGCAGGAGGGCAGCTGCCCCGGGGCTCATGGGCACTGGCGCTTGGGGCGCTAACATCTGCCTGCGCCTCTGAAAGCGCGGGCCCAGGGCGCCCGGGCGTCGGTGTGCGTGTGAAGCTGATGCTGCTCACCAAGTGCCGCGACTCGCCGGCTTCCGCCTCCCCGGCAAGGGCGGTGTGGCTCCTGCTTCCTTGTGGCCGGTTTGCCTTCTGCTCGCTTCTGCGGAGTCCTGGGGAGCCTCTTCCAACCCTGAGAGCACCCAGAGCGTCTAGACCACAGCCATCCAGCTGCGCCTCCTGGGAGGATGGGAGAACCGTCAGTGGTCACTCGCCACGCGTGGCCTTTGAGGCCTTGCCATGTGACTGGGGGGAGATCAGGTCTATACGGGTATTTCCCGACCTTTCACGTGCCGTGTGCTAAGCCGCTTCAGTCGTGTCCGACTCTGTGCGACCCCATGGACTGCAGCCCACCAGGCTCCTCTGTCTGTGGGATTCTCCAGGCAAGAATCCTGGAATGGGTTGCATGACCTTCTCCAGGGGATCTTCCCAACCCAGGGATTGAACCAGCGGCTCTTAAGTCACCTGCAGGGGCAGGCGGGTTCTTTACCACTGGCCCACCTGGGAGACCCTTCACGAGTCCGAACAGACGCCAAAGCTGAAGCCAGGGGAAGTGGTCACAGACGGGGCACCAAGAGCCGCTGCTGTCTGGAGGCCCTGCTGCAGGCCCGGGAGGGTGACCCAGGGTCTGGCGAAGCAGGGGTCTCCCTCCTTGGTGGCCGCGGGACAGCTGGGGAGCTTGGGAACGAACCTGCCCCCTCTCCTCCTGAGGGTTTTAGGCCGGGAGCCAGCTCCCTGAGGCCAGAAAATTATTCTCCAGTTTGACTCTCGTGTCCTTTAAGGTTGTAGCGCAGGGCACTTTGTTCCAGGAGCTAAATGCAAGACTAATACGGGGCACTTTCGGTGTGATAACTTGGATTTCATATTGTTCGGGGAGATGAGCGGCGGGAGCAGGTGCTTCTTGAATTCACTTAACAGCGCTCTGGTGGTCCGGACGCTGGAATGCTGCGGGCGCGTCTCGGAGCGAGGCTTTTTGGGCCCCCCGGGGCCACCGTTTCATCTGCCGACCTCGCAGGTGAGGTGAGGCCTTCGTTCCCAGGGGTGCAGGCCGGGGAAGGGGAGGCAGGGGTCCCCGGCCGCCCTGCCCGGAGCTGGCGCAGCCCCGCGGAGAGGCTGAGTTTTAAGGTCACAGCCTGATGCTCGTGGAGGCGGGTGAGAAAGGAGGGACGTGAGGCCTAGTTCTGGGTTATATAATTAAGCCGAGATGTTCCTTCCTGAAGGAACAAAAAGAGGCCAAGGACAGCTTAATTGAAACCTGGAGATTGCTTCTCCAGGAGCGGCCTGAGCAAGCGGGCCGAGGCAGAGCATCAGCCCTGGCCGGTGGGCGGCGCGACCTCGCGGGCCCTGGGCCCTGGTCCTGGCGCCCCCTCCGTGGTTGGGGGGCGCGGGGGCGGTTACTTGGCATGGGAGCCTCCCCTTGGCTTCCTGGGAGTTGAGCCTTTGGTTCTTCGGGCCCCAGTGGGGAGGTGTGAGGGGGAGCTGGCGCCCTCACTGACCCTTACCTTGTGTAGCACCGTGTAGCCCCACCCCAGGAACTGTCTCCAGGGCCTTTAAAAGGTGCGCCCCTCTTGGCCAGGCCGGCTGTTACTGCAGTCGTTCCTGACCAGGTAAGTGACGGCGCAATGGTGATGCTTTATTAACTGCAGACGGGGCTGCTACTGAGAACCCAGGCGTGTGTCTGATACCTGTTTATCCACTTGCTCCAGATGGAAAGGACTTTCCTCCCCTCTCCTTCCCTCTCCCCCACCCCCAGAAGAGAATTTCAACTTTAAGACAAACAACTTCATTTACAAGTGTGTCTCTAATTAGCTCCAGAATTAGGAAAGCTGAGTTTTCCCCCATAGATCGGCTAAACCCTCGAGGGAGACTGGTGGGATAGAGAGAATCGCGGTTCCAATTATTTTGTTGAATTGCTAATTTAGTTATTGTGCCTGGTGTAATTGTGATGGGTATTGGGTGTGCAATTCAATTTGTTTTAAATATTTGTGGGAAGGCTGATCAGTAATGGAGCTGACCTATTTTGTGGCCCAAATTGAGGGAAAAAAAGACTAAAACACAACAGCCACAAAGATATAGTTTGTTTCCATTTTTATTTTGATCTCTCTCATCCCTCTTAAGACCATTGATGCAACAAAAGGATTAAATTCAAAGATGACAGCACTTTGATCTTCTCCCTTTGAAAGCTTAACTGTCCTTGGTCGTTTAATATGCAGATATTTTAGGGTCGGGACTCAGACGCAAGGCTGGAGTTGAGAGGTTTCTGGCTCCCGGCGTGTGCCTAGAAGTGGTTTGGGGGCTTGACTTTTGTTGGTGTGTGCGTGTGTAAGGCGGTGGAGACGGTGTCTGTAGCCCCAGGGCTAGCGGGTCAGCTTCCGGGGCACCTTCCCTCCAGGCAGGGCTGCTCGCGGGGGTCTGAGACCCTGAGCCCCACGCAGGCAGTGGCTGCACCTGCTCTGCGCTTGTGACCAGCGTTAGGTGTGAAGTCCCCTCACCGCTGCCTCTGACGCCGGAGGGGCTCCTCGACGGCCAGCCTCATCTGAATCCCCCTCTTCAGGGCTCCCCACCACTCAGCCAGCGTCTGGACCGGGGGGAGTACCTGTAACATAATACAGTTTACATGCCCGTGAGGTGCCAAGTCAATCAGCTCAGTCTGGGCCAGGAGCAGGGCTGCGGCCGTGGGCAAGAGCATCACCCGGGGCTCTGCTGGGATTCGAGGTCACAAAGCGCAGGACTCTGCCTGCTTCTCGGGAAGCGTGCGCAGGAGTACCAGGTGTTGCAGCGGCCAGTGCTGCCTGCAGACTAGGAGCCCCTCCCCAGGTCCCTGCAAAGCCTTCTCAGACGCAGGGCGAGATAAGAGGGTGGCAGACCAAAACAGGTTCGGAGGAAAAGTAGTAATAAAATGGGTCATAGCTGCAAAATGATCCTAAAAAGATCTTTCTGTAACTCGATTAACTTAGACGCCAGGGTTGGTCTCTATGCTTAGCTGCCGAATTGAAGTTTACACTTTGTTTTGAGATCACCAGACTTTTGTTTGAGAGATCACCAGGGCCGTCAGAAGGCACTTCACATGCAGGTGGGCTTGTTTCTCTCTCAACAAGCCTTGCTCGAGGGCACAGCTCTGCACGTGGAGGATCTGAGTCCTGTGGGAAAACGAACAGGAAGACTGTCAGTGCACAGGTGATGCTGACTGTAAACGGCTCCCTGGGAAGTCTCAGCGTCGGGAGGAGGAGTTCGTAAAAACAGCAGAGGCAGTAGGACAGACTGTTGGGTGTTGGTGGTAAGTAAGGTTAGTGCACCCCAGACCCTTGCGGGATACAGTTTTTTTGCAGCTTTGATATTGAGGTGTAATTTACATGCCATAAAATCCACTCATGATAAAGGTGCAACTGGGGGATTTTTAGTAGGTTTGGCAAGTTGTGCTACTATCAACACACTCTATCCGTTTTAGAACATTTCGTCACCCTAGCAAACAACTCTGTGCTGCTTTGCAGTCGATCCTTAGTCGCTTCCCTGCCTGAGGCAATGACTGCACTGCCTTCTGTAGCTATAGATTTGTCTTTTCTGAATGTTTCGTATAAATAGGATCACACACTATGCAGTCTTTGTGTCCGGCTTCTTTCACTGAGCTTAAGGTGCATCCACATCAGGGCATATGTGGGTAGTTTGATTCTTTTTATCACAGACGGGCACCACATTTTGCTGACCTCTTTGCCTACTGATGACCATTCGGGTTGTTTCCAGACTTGGGCCGTTAGGTGTAAAACCACATAAACAATCACAAGTCTTTGTGTAACGTGTTTTCATTTCTCTTGGCTGGATACCTAGGTGTGGAACTGCTGGGTCATGTGGTGAGTTTACGTGTAACTTTTTGAGAAACTGCCAAACTGTTTTCCACGGTGACTGTGCCACTTTATACTCCCACCAGCCGTGTGAGAGTTCCAGTCGCTCCACAGCCACACTCGCTATCGTCTGCGTTATGAATATAGCCGTTCTAGTGAGCCGTGGGCTCTCACTGTGGCTTCAATTTCTATTTCCCTAGTGACTGCTGAATTGCTTTTCATGTGTTTATTGTTGTTTGGGTTCAGTTGCCAAGTCGTGTCTGACTCTTTGCCACCCCATGGACGGCAGCACACCCGGCTTCCCTGCCCTTTACCATCGCCCCATGTTTGCTCAGATTCACGTCCATTGAGTCGGTGACGCTGTTTAACCATCTCATCCTAGGCCGTCCCCTGCTCCTCCTGCCTTCAGTCTTTCCCAGCATCAAAGCCTTTCTAATCACTCAGTTCTTCGCATCAGGTGGCCAAAGTATTGGAACTTCAGCATCAGTCTTCCAATGAATATTCAGGACTGATTTCCTTTAGGATGGACTGGTTTGATCTCCTTGCTGTCCAAGGGACTCTCAAGAGTCTCCTCCAACACCACAGTTTGAAAGCATCAACTCTTCGATGCTCAGCCTTCTTTAAGGTCCAGCTCTCACACGTGTACATGATTACTGGTAAAAACCATAGCTTTGACTATACGGACCTTTGTCAGCAAAGTAACGTCTCTGCTTTTTATTCATATATTTACCTTCTTTGGTGAAGTGTCTATTCAGGTCTTTTGCTCATTTTAATTGAGTTGCTCATCTTATTGCATCATAAGAATTCTTTATATATTCTGCATACAGATCCCCTATCAGAAAATGATTTGCAAATATTTTTCCCAGTCTGTAGCTAGCCTTTGCATGTTCTTAATGCTGTCTTTTGAATCACAAACATTTAACAATTTTGATGTTCTAATTTATCAGTTTTTTTCTTTTATGGATTGTTTTTGGTGTCAGATCTAAGAAATCTTTACTGGACCCAAGGCCCCAAAGATTTTTCTATGTTATCCTCCAGAAGTTTTACAGTTTTCACTCTTACATTTAGGCCTATAATCCATTCTGAGTTAATTTTTGCATATGATGTGAGGGTCTAAAAATAAAATTTTGCATGTGCATATCTAATTATCCCAGAATCATTTGTTGAAAAGATTATTTTTCCCCTTGTTGAATTGCCTTAACTCATTTGTAGAAAATCAATTAACCATAATGTGAGGATTTATTTCCAGACTCCTAATTTTGTTCCATTCTATTTGCCTGTTTTTATACCAGTGAAAGTTTTTTATAATTGGGTAGTTTAAGTTCACATTTTTACCAAAATCTTTTGGCTATTCTGTGTCTATTGTATTTCCATATACATTTTGGGATAAATTTGTTAACTTCTCTAACAATGCTTGCTGGGATTTTGATAGGGATTACATTGAGTCTATAGATCAATTTAGGGAGACATGCCATCGTAGCAAAGTTGTCTTCCAATTCATGAACATGGAATATCTCATTTACTTGTATTCAGTGTTTCTCAGCAGTGTTTTATAATTTTCAGTGTACGAACCTTGCAGTTTTTTTGCCAGATTTATTCCTAAGTATTTTATTGTTTTCAAAGATACTGTCAATGAAATGTTTCCTTAATTTCATTTTTGAATTGTTCCTAGCTAGTATATAGAAATGCCATTCACTTTTCTGGTGGTTGTTTAGTGATCTTGTTCCCTGTGACTTCATTGAATTTGTTTATTAGTTCTAGTTTTTAAAAATAGATTCCTCAGAGGATCATTTCATCTGTGAAAAAAGACAGTTTTAATATTTCTTTCCAATATGTAAGACTTAAATTTTCATTTATTTAGCCTGTTTCACTGGCCAGAACCTCTAAAACTATGCTGAATAGAAGTGTCAAGAGTTGACATTTTTGCCTTGTTCCTGATCTTAGGAATAAAAACATTTAGTCTTTCGTCATTAAGTTTGACATCAGTTGAGGGTTTTTTTTTTTTCCTTTTTAATAGATGTCCTTTATCAGGTTGAGGAAATCCCTTTCTCTTCAGTTTGTAGACAATTTTTATCTGGAATGGGTGTTGGATTTTATGAAATGCTTTTTCTGCATCTGTTGAGATGGTCATGTGGTTTTTGTCCTTTGTACTTTTAATATGGTGTATTACGTCAATTCATTTGTATGTTTGCACTCCTGAGACACACACTTTGCACTCCTGGGACAGATCTCACCTGGCTGTGGTGTATAATTTTTTTTTAAAATATGTTGCTGGATTCAACTAGCTAATATTTGCTAAGAATTTTTGTGTCTTAACATCGTGAGACATATTTTTTGTGTCTTACATCATGAGACATATTTGTCTGTAGTTCCCCTCTCTTGTGATGCCTTTGTTGGCTTTGATTCAGGGTAATACTGGCCTCTAGAATGAATTGGAAAATGTTCTATCTTCTTTTTTTAAAAACATTTGTGAAAGATTGGTATTTCTTCTCTAAAATATTAGATAGCAAATTTACCAGTGAGACCTTCTAAGACTGAGCTTTTCTTTGTGAGATTTTTAATTACTAATTTAGTTGTTTGTTTGTTTTTTTAACCTGTTATAGGTCTATAAACAAAGGTGGTCAAACTTTGCTTATTAAGTCAGTTTTGGTAAATTGTGTCTTTCTAGGACTTTGTTCATTTAAGTTGTCTAATTTGTTGACAGAGAATGGCTTATACAATTCCTTTATAATCATCTTAATTTCCATAGGGTCACTAGCAATATCTCCTGTTTCATTTCTGAATCTGGAAATTTTGTCTTCTCTCTTCTTGTTTGTCAATTTAAAAAATCTTTTCAAAGCATTCGCTTTTGATTTTATTAACGTCTCTCTTTTTTCCTGTCTCATTAGTTATCACTCTGATCTTTATTTTTTGTTCATTCTGCTTACTTTGGGTTCAGTTTGTTCTCCATTTCCCCCCAATTTCTTAGGATGGAAGTTATTGATACAGGAATCTGTTATTGTTGAATTGTCTATTTTTTCATTTACCTCTGTTAATTTTTGCTATATATTTTGGGACTCTGTTTTAGCGTGTATGCATTTGAGGAAAAAATGGACAGAAAACTTACCAATAACTACATTAAGTTTGAAAAGACTAAACACCCCAATCAAAAGACAGGGACTGTCAGACTGGATACAAAATAACTAAACTCTACATGGTCCACAAGAAACATACATACTTTAGATTCAAAGACAAATAAGGTTAAAAGTAGAGAAGACCCTGTATCATATAAACAGGATGGACTGGCTACATTAACAATGGAAAAAACATAAACATCACTGAGACAAAGAGGAAAAATCGTAATGGTTAAAGCGTTAACCTGTCGGGTGAAAGTGTCCATCGCTCGGTCTTGTCCGACTCTTTGCAGCCCCGTGGACCACCGCCCGCAAGTCCAGCAGTCCCTGTCTCTTGACTGGCGTGTTCAGTCCTTTCAAATTTCATGTAGTTATTTTTCGTCCATTTTTCTCCTCCCTTATGTCTTCTTTTGTGTTAAATATTATGCTATTTTAATTACATTATTATTGCTTTTGCTATATGCATTTTTAAAAATTATCATAAAATACTTAACATTTATTATCTTATTTTAAAAAAATTTTTAATTAATTTTTTTGGCCACACTGTGTGGCATGTGGGAGCTTAGTTCGACCAGGGATCGGACCTCTGCTCCCTGCAGTGGAAGCACTGCCTGCAGGGAAGTCCTTAACTGTTTTAAAGTGTCCAGTTTAGTAATGCCAGGTATATTCAGAAGCTGAGATTCTACACCCATCAAGCAATAACTCCCCATTTTCCTCTCCCTCAGCCCCTGGTAACCACCATTGTGCATTCTTTTTCATGAATTTTGGCTACTTTAGACATCTCATATAAATGAAATCATACAGTGTTTGTCTTTTCTTGTGACTGGCTTCTTTCACAAAGCATAATGTCCTCTGCTTTCAATTATATTGTATATATACCTAGAATTGGGATTGTTGGATCATATGGTAATTCTATTTTTTTTGAGGAATTGCCATATTGTTTTCTGTAGTGGTTGTACCTTTTTATAATCTCACCAACAGTGCAAAGGGTTCTAATTTATTTCTCCACATCCTCGCCAACAATATATATATATTTTTTTTCATAGAAGCTATCTCAGTGGTGTAAGGTGATACCTCATTGTGATCGATTTGCATTTCTCTAATGATTAGTAATGCTGAGGTGCTGAGCTTCTTTTCATGTGCTTTTTGGCCATTTATATATAATCCTAAGGGAAATGTCTATTCAAGCTGTATGCCCATTTTAAAATCAAGTTATTTGGGTTTTTCTGTTGTTGAATTGTAGAAGTTCTTTATATATTTTGCATATTAACTAAGAGACATATGATGTGCATTTACTATGTAAGTTTATTTTCTTAATGGTTGTTCTAGGGGGTACATTGTAAGCTGTTGGGGATAAATACTAACTTCTGGTAAAATATAGAACTTTGGTTTTTATATAGCTTGGTATTTCTTCCCCTTCCCTCTGTCTATCATATTTATTACATTTTCATATGCTGTAGACCCCCAGAATAGAGCAATATAATTACTGTTTTATGTAACTGTATGCCAACAAAGGTTGTCTAGTCAAGGCTATGGTTTTTCCAGTAGTCATGAATGGATGTGAGAGTTGGATCATAAAGTTGAAGAATTGATGCTTTTGAACTGTGGTGCTGGAGAAGACTCTTGAGAGTCCCTTGGACTGCAAGGAGATCCAATCAGTCCATCCTAAAGGAGATCAGTCCTGAATGCTCATTGGAAGGACTGATTCTGAAGCTGAAACTGCAATACTTTGGCCACCTGATGTGAAGAGCTGACTCATTTGAAAAGACCCTGATGCTGGGAAAGATTGAAGGTGGGAGGAGAAGGGGACGACAGAAGATGAGATGGTTGGATGGCATCACCGACTCGAGGGACATGGGTTTGGGTGGACTCCGGGAGTTGGTGATGGACAGGGAGGCCTGGCGTGCTGCAGTCCATGGGGTCACAGAGTCGGACACGACTGAGCGACTGAACTGATGCCTTGTTTACAAAGTTAAAAGAGAACACACACAGTTTACTCATGTATTTACCTTTTCAAGTACCTCTCTTCTTTTCTTTGTGTGGATTCAAATTACCACCTGAAATGACCTGAATGATGGCCTGTAATTCTCTCTTAAAAACATTCACTTGTATTTGATTCAGCTGTGCTGGCTCTCTTGCCTCACAGGCTTCCTCTAGTTGTGGTGAGCGGGGGCCACTCTTGGCTATGGTGCTGAGGCTTCTCATTGCGGTGGCTTCTCTGGTTGCGGACCTCGGGCTCCACGACCCTTGGGCTTCAGTAGTTGTGGGCGCAGGGGCTCAACAGTTTTGGCTCCCAGACTCTAGAGCACAGGGTCGGCCGCTGGGGCGCACAGGCTTAGTTGCTTCGTGGGATGTGGGGTCTTCCTGGACGAGGGATCGAACCTGTGTCTCCTGCACTGACAGCGGATTCCTCACCGCTGAACCACTAGGGAAGCCCACCTTTAATTCTTATAAAGCAACGTTTCTAGCAATGCGTTCTTCCCCTTTTTTGGTGGTGGTGGCAGTGAGGGGAATGTCTTTATTTCATCTTTGTTTTGATGGATCCGGGATTCTTGATTGACTATTTAAATTCCTGCAGTACTTTGAATATGTCAGCTCATTGCCTCTGGCTTCCATTCCTGTTATTTGTCGTTTGTTATTTTTGATTTGTTGTTCCTCTGTACATGGTGAGTTGTTTTTCTCTAGCTTCTTTCAAGAGTTTGTCTTTCAGCAGGTTGGCTATGAAGGGTCTAGGTATAGGTCTTTTTGTGTTTAGCCTCCTTGGATTTGCCTGTCGTTTTCCATCCCATTAGGAAGGTTCTGAAGATTTCTTCATGTATTTTCCCTTCCCTTTTCTCTTCTCTCCTCACGGCATGCCTGTTACACATCAGTTGTTGTACCTGATCTTGCTGTATGGATTTCTCAGGCTCTGTTCATTTTTCATTCTCTCTTCATTCTGTGCTTCACATTGGATACTTTCTACTGCTCTATCTTCAAGTTCAGATTCTTCCTTCTGTCTTCCTGAGTCTACTATTTAGTCCCTCTAGTTAATTTTTCATTTGTTATTATACTTTACAACTCCAGAATTTGTGGTAAAATATACATAACATAAGCTACCATTTTAACAGTTTTTAAAAGCACAGTTCAGTAGCATTAAGTACATTCACTTTGTTTTGCAACCGTCAACACTGTCCATCTCCAAAACTTTTTCATCATCCCAAACTGAAACCCTACACCCATTAAACAATGACTCCCTATTTCCTCCTCCCTACAGTCCCTGGTAACCCCTCTTCTTCTTTCTGTGTCTCTGAATTCGATAATTCTAGGATACTTCGTATCAGTGGAATCACATCGTATTTCCCATTTTGTATCTGACATAATGTGTTACTTCCGTATCTTCAGGGGTGAAGGCTCTCTTAGAAGAGAGTCTGCATTCATCTTGCTGTGTCCTCCCATGGCTATGGAAGTACTTGTTCGTGTGGGCAAGAATGCTGTCGGCTTTTCTCCTAATTCAGGGCCTGGATGTCTTTGTTTCTCTCTTCACCCCAAAAGGCCAGTCACAGAATCAGCATGTTTGGGATCAGGCCCCTCATTCGACCTCCTCTGAGCTGCCGTCTATCTCGTCTCCTAGGAGCTGCTAATGGGCTGAGCCCACTGGGTGGACCTCAGTCCTCTGAGTTGAGGCTCCCTGAGTGTTCTGCTGCTCTATCAACCACAGGGAATCCCATGTTTTGGGAGATTTTGCTTACTGAAATACCGCATTTATGAAGATCTTCTGTCCCCATTATTTATTATTATTAGCCGCCCATTGGAGCTTTTGACCAGCACGAGGTAGCCAGTACCCCTTCCTGGGTAGGTAAATCTTAGTTATCAGAAAAAACAGCATGGTGAGCTTTTGGCAACCAACTGAGACACATGTAAAATTTCTAGAGTATTGAAAATAGTGGGCATTGTATTTTAATGTCCAATATAATTTTATGTCCGTTAATATTTCTGTGCTTCCTGGCGTGGCCTGGGCTTGCTATCTTACTATCCTGAGACCCACCCAGTGGGCTCATCCTGGGTGACCCCTGCAGCTCAGGGACACAAGCACGTGGAGCTGAGCTTGGAGCCAGATTTCTTGGGGCCCAAGGTTGTGCTCTTGTCATTTCAATGAGACTGATTTCTAAACCTTTATACCCAGTCTTCCCATGCCCCCAAACCATCAGAGGTGTCCACTCTCCAGGAACACCGTTTCCTGGCCCAACACGGTCAAGGTCTCCCTGTCCTCCCCAGACAACTGCTGTGCCCCTCCCAACACCCCTGCTGTCTCTGGAGTAACTGCAAATGCTGGTACCTGACTGGGGCGCCAGCCACGGTGTCCCAGCTGGAGCGTCCATCCCCCCGCCCGGAGGCTTCCGCCCTTCATTGTCTGCACACTCGTGTGGCCCGTAGCACTTTCAGCCTCAGCATGTGGATCAGGGCAGGCCTGAGTTTTACCCTTCTTGTGCCCAAGCTGAGGAGCCAGCATTTTTGTTTAAATTTATTTATCATTTATTTGGCTGCACCAGGTCTTAGCTGTGGCACGTGGGGTCTTCTACAGCATGCAGGATCTTTAGTTGGGACATGTGAACTCTTTAGTTTCTGCATGTGGGATCTAGTTCCTTGACCAGGGATCAAACCCAGGTTCCCTGCATTGGGAGCTCGGAGTCTTGGCCAGTGGACCACCAGGGAAGTCCAGGGAGCCAGCACTGGTGTGAAGGTTCACCTCCTGCTCAGCACTTCTCCGGGCCTCTCACCACAGCCTGGCGCTGAGCCTTGCACGTCAGAGACGTGGGGCGCGTCGGGGGTGTGGGGCGCATCCTCCCTGTGGGGGTCATCACTTGTTGCTGCATTGTTGTTTTCCGTTTGGGGAAAAAGGGGTGGGCCCACGTTAGATAGCAGAACCCTGGCTCTTTAGTCTGTTCCTTATTATCCCAAAGTAATACCATTGGATGTTTTACATTTTTGTTTATTAAAACACGGATGAAGGAAATGTCAGTCCCCAGCAGACAAAGGCGCTGTAGGTATCAGGCAGGTTCCCGGAGGCAGCGGCGCGATCTTCCCATTCCTCTTGTGACCTTCCCGGGAACCACGGGCCGGGGCTGGCTGGGCCCAGGGACGGCGCCGGGTCCACACTCGGAGCTGATCAGGAGGCGGGAGGAGGGCCCAGGCCTCTGTGGGGACCAGCACACCCCGCCCAGGAGAGCAGCGGCCTCCCCAGGGCCCTGAACCTCCCTTCTCTCTCCTTTCTAGAACATCTAGCTTGGGGTGGTTCAGACTGATAGCTTTTAAGCTCATTTTTATCTCATTTTTGAAAAAGCCCCCCTTTGCTTTGCTGCACATCCTCAAGAGAGGTGGACACCGCACTGTTTAAGTCAACGAAGGCCAGGGCCCCTCCTGCTCTCTGGCCATGCCTTTCTCTGCAGATGTTGTTCCTGCTTCAGAGAAACTGAGGCAGAGGGCTGAGGGCACAAGCGTGAGCTCCCTGCCCCTGCCGCCTCTTCGTGCCCCAAGTTAATGTTCCAAAGGCATAAAGTGGCCAGATCATTCGGGGAAGCTAAAACTGCTCCCTGAGAGGGCCTGAAGTGATCTCTGAAAATGGTTTGCTAGTCACTTGACCCAGAAAACACCACAGATTGTGTCAACTCAGAGGTTCAGATCTTCGTGTTCACGTCAAGACCTGTGAAACCGCCCAGCCCGTCGAGGGTACGTGGACCCGAAACCCGCCCAGGCTGGGAACGGCGCCCCTGGGTCACGCTCCGCGGGGGGCTCGCCCGACGAGGCTCCCCGGAACCAGAGCAAGATGCTGGGCCGACGTGACGCCCGGTGACTGGTCTACCAGCGGGGAGGATTATTTCAACAGAAAGGGGAAAGGATACATCTGACTGAAGCGCCGTGCTCATCAGGCTCTGCGTCCACTGACTCCTCAGTGAGTCAGCGAAGGCCGCTTCGTGACGGGGGACGGACGCGGCAGCGAGCTCAGCCCAGGCAGGGCTTGGAGGGCCAGGCTCCTGCCTTGGCGGCCTCGCATGTGCGGTGGGGGCCTTGTATGTGAAATGGCAGCCTCGAGTGTGTAATGGCAGCCTCGAGTGTGTAATGGCAGCTTCACGTGTGAAACGGGCTGTCTCTTCCTGACGCGTCCTTAGACAAGAGCCCTGTCCAGGTAAAGACCTAAAGGGGGGCCTCTGGGGATGCGGGAGCGACATTTAACGTGTCACAGTTTGGTGGTGGAGAGGAAACGCGCGTCACCCACCCAGCCCCTGAAGAAACGCCAGGGCACGCACAGGACCTCACACCACCTGTAGGCGTGTGGCATTTTATTTATTGTAGAAAAGTGTAGAGGGATAATCTGGTCAAAGATGGATCCAATTCTTGCTGGGTAAGCAGACACCAGCCACGGTGGACATTCTTCCTGGACCGAACATCGTCCCCACTGTCTCCTGCCCTTCCGGGCCAGGATGGCGCTGAACCCCGCAGCAGAGTCCCTGGGCTGAGGCTCCAGGGCCAGACGGCCACACGCCCAGCCCCACGGGGCCCTTCTGCACAGGCGGTTCCCGGGGATGGGGAGAGGGGCTCTCAAATTGTGCGTGAACTGGAGGGTTAAGGCTCAAAACTGGAGCAGGTACGAAAGCGTTCATACCCCTGCTTCTCAGACGTCTTAGCGAGTTCCTCCTTGGTCACCAGCGACAAATGCAATTAGCTGCGCTGCAGGAACCGGATGCTAGCCCAGCCCTGCTCACCTGCCACTCTTGCTGTAGGAACACCAGCGGGGGAATCGGGAAGCTCTTTCCTTGAATAAACTGGTGGTTGAGAATAAACTCTCCATCGCCCATGAGCAGGCCCCTGCCGCTGGCCGGGGAGGGGCCTGTGAGCCCGGAAGACAGCAGCACCATGAGGGGTCGTAGATAAGCTTAAGGTCACATGGGTCCTGTGTTCCCTGGAAGCCCCCCCACGGCGGGGAAGGCCAGTTCCTGGAGCCAAGGGCTCCGATGTCAGCGGCTGCACGCGCTGCCTGTGTGTTCAAAGGGGAGAGGAGACCCGGAGAGAGCAGGAGCATCTGCTGCTGGAAGGGAGGAGCCAGGAACAGAGGCTGGCCCTGAAGGTACTCCTCACCCCGTGACTGTCGGCGCCAGGCTGGATGCTGCCAGCCTTCCGCGTCCTACAGAGAGGCTGGCCGGCCCGCCTTCGCCGCGGCTCAATGCCTGGTTTCCGTCAGGGACAGGAGAGGAGCTCCCCGGCTCCCCCTCTGCCAGCTTGGACCACGACGCCGCCAGTGGGGCCCCGGGCATCTCAGCTGGCCACGCGGTGGCCCCTGGGGCCGCGGCAGGTCAACCTCCCCGAGGCTGTTCTCAGAGAAGGGGACCCAGGCAGGGGCCCCGAAACCAGCAACATTCTTGGTCTCTCTGCTTTCTCTGCTTCTCGGATCACGGTTTTGCCGCCTTTGAGTTCCACGGACCCGCAGACCTCACATTCTGATTTTCCTTCCTACGCAGCGCCTCAGTGCGAGGAGACGGCGTGTGCCCAGCCAGGTGCGGGGTGGAGACACAGCAGCGTGAGGATCCCCCTTCCCGCTCCTGCTCCCGGCCCTCCTCTGCGCCAGTGGCCGCAGGCTCACGGGGCCAGGGGCGAGCGCGCGCTGCCGCCTGCCGACCACCCTGCCTCCGAGCGCGGGCCGGGGCGGCCAGGACGACCCTGCTTGGGTGTAGGAAGACCTCGTGGTACGTGCTGTACCCGTCATTGCCTTTTAGGTTCGGGGTGGGGAGAGGGGGCTGCGGCCACAGCCAGGGTAATAAATACTGAACGGGGTGCTGTGGCCCGCGGCCCAACGTGTCATGCGGAACCGGAACACATCGAGGGGAAGCAAAAAGCCACTTGACTCCAGCGCTGGTCTCCTGTGCCTGCTCATCGCGGTGGTTTCGGGTGTGACGGGCCGCTCTGGCCCTCGGCTTCAGAGGCAGGGCGGGGGTGGGCAGGCAGTTCTTCCTACGTGGACGGCGAGTCCATCGTCGAGAGGATCCGAACGACTTCTGCCCGCTGGGTGGGTGAGATGTGCTGCGTCATATGGACGATGGAATCCATGGCGACCTCTGGGTTGGCCTGGACCAAGCTGGAAGGGGAAATTGGGGGTGGTGAGACGGAGAGAGACAGCCGTGCCTGGGTCAGTGGCGTTTAGAACTGCCAAGAACCCGCTCCCAGGGCCCACCGTGGATCCGGCAGCCCCTGCCTCACCTTGTCCTGTCTTCCTACTCGAGACAGGCCCCCCACAGCACGGTCGGTACCAGATGAACTGCCAACGCTCCACTATGTCAAAAAGTGCGGAAGTAACTTGAGCCAAAACCGAGATGGGGGCACGTCACAAAGATAGTGGGCCCTGCATGAAGCTGCTCCCACTAGCTAAACCTGGGACACGTGGGGCATCAAAAATGAGTTAAAGTCATTGAAAAGACAGAAGACACTCACTGGTCTATACCAATAATGAATATAGAATAAATGGAGGCGGAGAGAGGCCTTTTGCTGCGGGAGAATCAGGGTGGTCACAGGTGACTGTGGAGCACGTGCAGGAGTGGGAACGTTGTCATTCTGCAACCTCGCTGTAAAGACTGGATCAGGCATGACTCACCCCCGAGTGCTACATGCAAGCAGCTCTGATGAGCAGGAATCTGCCTGGCCTCTAAGTGTCTCTCCACAGGCTGGTTAGTAGGTTCGAGGAGAAAGATCAGGAGTTGGACAGTGGGGGAGTCGAGCAACAGCTCGACCAGGTGACGGAAGCCAACGTGGGGACTGGCAGGTGACATCACGCGCCCTCAGGTACCATCATGGACGTGACATCCGGGCTGCGAATGCACAGCCTGAATCTAATCACGAGCAGACATCGGGCAAACTCAAAACGAGCAGGGGTCTACAAAGGGTGGTTTAGATAAAAAGCCGTGGTGTTCAACTTATGAAAACTAATCATTTTACCATGGTTATGTCAGGGCATAGCCCTGATGGCAAAGGCATACTGAAGTACTGGGGGTAAAGGGCCATGACAGGCCATAATAGATGTAACTTATCTTTAAATGGTTCCGAAAAAGAAAGAAATACACATAAGAGTGTGCTGCTCTTTTTATATATAAAACACACACAAATGATACAGCAAATCAAGAATGGGAAGAAGGGATAGTTAGGGAGTTTGGGATGGACATGTATACATGCTTTACTGAAAATGAATAACCAGCAGGGACCTCCTCATAGCACGGAACTCTGCTCCATGTTATGTGCAGCGTGGAAGGGAAGGGGTCTGGGGGGACCATGGATACATGTGTATGTACGGCTGAGTCCCTTTGCTGTTCTCCTGAAACTATCACAACGTCGTTAAGTGGCTGTACTCCAATATAAAATAAAACAAGTTAAAAAAAAAAACAAAAATGATATAGCAAATGAGGCAAAATGTAAATAGCAAGCACGTCTGGGTTTTTTGTTCTCTGTACTGTGTTTAGTTCTGCAGTTTTTCTGTAAGTGAAATGTAGTCCAAATGAAAAGTTCAGAAGAATGTCCCCTGCAGTCTCTGCCACCCAGCCCGTGGAGGAGGCAGAAGCCTCTAGAACACAGCTCCCTCTTGGCTGGGGGAGGGGAGGAGGTAGTTTCCTAGGAAACCAGGATGCAATGGGCTTCCCTCCCCAGCGGTTCATCCAGTTTTTAGGATCTGCATCTGGAGCTAACAGTTGGGCACGGTGAGCTAAGTGCCCCTGGGGAGCAGGCGCTGAGCGAGCCCGGTGCTCCAGGACTCTGTTCTCATCTGATCAGCGCCTCAAACTGAAGGGGCCGCAAAGACCGCAAGGCATTGTCAGCCCACCGTTCGTGCAGACGTCGCTAGCTCCCCAGAAGTGAGCCCACTGCTGCCGAGGGGCCCCCTCCCTGGGGTCTCACCTGCGGATCTGCTTGAGGACGTAGTCTCTGCTGATGTACTTGATGTTCTCCTCGATCACTGAGCGGACGCCGTCTTCCTCTGTCAGCTGTTTCTCCAGCCACTCCACCAGATCCTTGTTGTTGTCCCAAACATAGGCCTGCGAACAGATGACGCCCGGTCAGACGCCAGGGCCCAGCCCAGGCCGGACACCCCGACAGATCTACATCTGGGAGGGCCACTGCAGAAGTGTCCTCAGCGTAAAAGAGTCACCCCCAGTTCCTCTGTGACTGCTGGCTTTGTAGGAGGCGGCGGAAACAGGCCTCAGGACAGGAGCTGCCCTCACCCCGCAGCCAGCTTTCTGATGTGACACGCACGCTTGGAGAACCCACCTGGGCACTGCCCAGAGGCGTCTGTGCTCACACGGACGCTGATGCCGCTCTTTTGTCCCTGACTGTTTAGCCAAGAGCTGAATGGGCGTGAAACACGGGCGGGATGTCCTGCTGGCTAAGACTCTGCGCTCCCGATGCAGGGGGCCCAGGTTCTATCCCTGATTGGGGAACTAGATCCCATACGCCACAACTAAGAGTTCGAATGCCAAAGTCAGGATCCCAAGTGCTGCAGCTAAGACCCAGGGCAGCCAAATAAACAAACAGATAAATAAATGCTGAATGACTTGTGCTTTTTGAGGAGCTGAGACACGATTCCTAAGCATAAGACTCTGGTCCTGGCTGGCGACAGAGGCCGAGGCGGCCAGAGGCGAGGGGCGTGCTGCCGCCGGGTCAGAAACGTACACCCCGGTTTTTCCCAAAGGGTCAGGACGTCCATCGCCCTGAAAGTCTCAACACACCACCTCTCACCTCCCCGTCAGATCATTTAGCCGAACATTTCCCAGGTAGTTGATTCCATAATAATTCAGGAGTGTGTTAGAAACCTAATCGCCTTCTCCTGGCTCTCGTCTCCTCTCATTTTCTTTACAAATCATTTAGGAATCGTTTTGTTAATGGTTTCCGGAAAACCAAGTACTGCCATTAGGGCTCATTCATATTTATGTCATTTTGTTTGGGTAATTAAACACAAAGCTCGTCATTTAAAGGTGCGCTATCCTCCTCTGTTATCACTAACCGAGTCAAAGTCAGAATGACAATGAGTTTGGCGCTGTAATTTAATAGGTGGGTGCATTAGGGAGCTCGGGAGGTGGCCCAGGAAGCCTGGATACCCACAGAGGCGCCTACACCGCGGCTGGGACGCCGGGGGCCTGCCAAGTGCAGAGGGCGCATCCCCACCACACCCGCTAGAGGTGGCATGCGGGAGGCCAGGAGCCGTGCTGCTTCCTAAGGCTCCACTCCCGGCCTTTAAAAATAAGGGTCTCTTTCCAGACTCTCCCGTCCCCATCTCTGCCTTGGCCGGTGAGTCCATGGGAGCTGGTTGTTTATTATATACCTTGTAACTGACTTCCACGTTTCTAACGAGTCTCAAGGAGTCCTTCACAATGGAACGATTAAGGAGCCCCAGGATTAAGGATCAGCGAGGTGCCGTTTCTAGTTCTTTCGTCCATTTCCTTTGCTGGCCCCAAATTTGCCCATCCCTGTTTGTAATCAATCACTGGTAAAAGGGTCAGTTCCCCTGGTCCGGGCGGGCGGCCAGGACAGGGCAAGGCTGGCGGGGGGGGGGGTGTCGTCCCCCCACTCCATGCTTGGGCAGGATGCTGGCACCCCAAGGCTGAACGGCAGGCGAGTATTTTGTTCTGGGAAAAAGGAGGCACCACACCACTCTCTATCAACAAGGGTGGGGGTGGCGATGGTCCCCGAGGCTCAGTGGTCTTAGCATCGCGTGCCAGGCCCTGTCCACCCCACTCACGTATGGCGTGCCAACGTGCCCATCTCCACCTTGGTAATTTGGACTTCTGCACATGCCCTTACTTACGAGGATTTAGGGGGAGGAAAAAAGAAAACAATGCATGCTTCTTGGGTTTCAGAATGGGGTGGGGGTGGGGAAACCTAGATTTACCCAAGAATTCCAAAGCCTTTAGTTTAGGAGAATATTTAATACTCTTATTAATCATTTTTAATCCGTTTGCTTTTAATTAAGAAACAGCATGATGCTTTCCTATCAACATATGCCAGGGAGCAGATTAATTGTGGCTTAAGATAACTCTCCTTGATTGGTGTAATGTATTAGCTAACGAGATGCCTGCTTCTAACGATGCTCAAACGCTGCACTGGCAGGCCCGCTGCCCTCCAGAGAACACGGCTCTCCCGTCCCCTCCTGCAGCCAGAGCACGCTAGGTGTTCAAACACTGGAAAAGTCCCCAGATGGAATTAAAGCAACACATCCCAAGGTCTGGAAAATGCAGGCCCCCTTATATGAATGGTTTGCTGGTCACTCAAAATATGAGTGGACAACGACCCCCAAGTCCAACCCTGGTCAGGTGTCAACTGTAGCGCTGAGCACACAGTGGCCACGGGGTCGCGATCCTGGTCAACAGCGTTTTTAGCGAGAATCAACAAACGCAGGCACTGCAGCCCCACGGGTTCTTTTTATAACAGACCTGGGAGGGTTTGCTCTGCTGTTGGGAGCACGCTCCCCACACCCAGGGCCAGGGAGCCTGCAGGTGCTCGTTTGCCCTCCCGGAACAGCAGCGAGGCTCGTCACGCCACCCAGGACGGGCCGACACTCTGTCATCATCTGCCTCCTTGAAATTATGAAAACGTGGCTGATGACTCCCACTGTGGGTTTCAAGCACCTGCGGCATGCTGGGCTGCTCATCTCATGACAGGCCTGGGCCCGTTTGTTACCTGTCTGCACTCATCCCAACCGGAAAGTTTTAAAACACCAGTCAAGCATCAGTGATTGAAGGTCGGAGCAGCATGGCCTTACAGTGCGTGTTCAGCGGCCCTTTATCCGGCGGTGCATCCGTGGGTCAGTATCTCTGGCAAGACTCGGCTCACTAATTGTGTGTAGTAATTAGTCTATCTTACAAAATCTAAATGACCTGTTGGGAAAGTTTCATTCCTAATGTATCGGATTGCTGTTAAGGCCTCCTTACTCGGTGGTGGAGCAGGGCCTGGGGGTGAGCGGGTCGCGGGCTGATGGAAGTGAGCCCGAAGCCCAGGCCCCGCAGATAACTCACCTTATGAGCAGCCTGGAGACGTCTCTGCAAAGCGTTTGTTTTTTTTTCCTGAGGCTTTGGAGTATAGCAGCAGTAGCCCCGTGGGCTGGGGTGGCCTGCTGGACCTCATTTCTGGAGAGCTGCCCCAACCCCGTTCCTGCTGCCCAGGGTCTACCTTACCTCCTCCCTTCCTGGCTCTAAATCGGAAGTTTGATGCCTGAGACTTGTTCAGCGGGAAGCCTGGGGACAGTGGAAATCAGATGACCCTATCAGTGGTGCTTCTTCCTCTACCGACTTCACGAGGGCCTCCACTGGCCATTTCGTCTCATTTGGGAACCCAGAAGAAGAATGGATTTGTAGCTTCCTGGCTCGTAAGGGAGCTCCGTGGACAGATTCGGGCCAAGTCAGGGGCTTCTCTGGTGGCTCAGAGGTGAAGAATCCGCCTGCCAATGCAGGGGACTCAGGTTTGTTCCCTGAGTCGGGACGACCCCCTGGAGAAAGAACTGGCAACCCACTCCAGTGTTCCCGCCTGGGAAATGCCACGGACAGAGGAGCCTGGCGGGCTACAGTCCATGGGGTCACAAAGAGTCGGACACGACTGAGCGACTCGGCAACAACAAGAAGTCAGAGAACGGCCTGAGAGCGATCGGGGCGCGCGGCTCCCACCACCATTCTGAGCTACGCGGTCACTGAGCCCGCCTGCTAACATGCCACGCTGAGGGGGAGGAGGAAGCCGAGCACCAGACAGTCTTACAACGTCGTTAAAAATGCCCCGAACCTTGTGAAGCAAACAACATCCCTATTTTACACGTGAGGAAAGGGAGGGTTAAGTGCGTCTGAGCCAGCAAATGGCAAAGCGGGATCCAAAAAGTGTTAAGATTTCAGAAAACACATCCTTCTCAATTTCTTCTACTGGAGCTTGTATGGGGGGAGCTACTGGGTGGGTGGGAAGTCAGCCTGTCTGAAAAACCACACACCTTCAACTGTGGATCTGAGAGTCAGCAGAGGAAACGTGCCCGTGAGACATACTTGTGCCTTGTTCTGACAGCCAGCTTGAACCTAAGCTCTTATTTTCTCAGGGAACTGTGGCGATGCTTCTCTTCTGCCTGCAGTCAAACTACGAACCATAAACCCTACTATTTCCTACAGTGGGACTGCCCCTGTGGATTCAGACAGAGTCCCGTAACTCATGCTAACAGAGTCCTCCCTCTAAGGGAGACAAAAGAATTCTGCTCCTCAGTTATAACACATCACGGTGTCTTCAGACTTGCTATCCCAGAATCTCTTTTTTCAGGACTAAGATTTAAAACAAAGAAATTTCTATGAGAAGGAACACACAGCATGGCCCACAGACGCCCACACTAAGCGTCCTTTCTGACCTGTAACCACAGTAAGGATCAGCGGGGCCAAGCCAGGCTCCAGACCTGGCGTGGCCACAGCACACCACACCCACCCCCGTTTGAAGAACCGAGGGAAGGTGCGGGTTTTTAGGTGCCCCCTTATTCCCAAGCACCGAGCAGGCATGGCCCCTCCGAGGCAGCCACACGGCTTTTCAACAGGGCGACACTCTCTGCTCTCAAGGGCGCCGCAGATTTTATCACCTGCCTCCCACTAACCCGAGTTCTGCTGAGCCCGCAGAATCCAGAAGGAGGTTTCAAAGCCACACAGAGAGATCACCCGCCCTTCCTCTCTCTGTCCCCCTGCCCTGAGGGCTCCAAGGAACACTGACTTCTGTAGATGGGGGGAGCGGTACATTTGGGTCCTGGAGCCTCTGGTCTCCCCTCCTGAGTCGGGGTGTCTTCTGCACTTGACCTTCAGCCAGGAGCGTGTGCACACAGGCGACTGTTCCCTCCATCGACAAGGGAGGCGCGACCTGCTTCCCCAACAGGCGTTCCCGGGGGGCGGGAGGCGAGGGCACCCCCAAACCAGGCCATGCGCGTCTGTCAGTGACTCACGCAAGAGGAAGGCCCTCTCCCGGCAGCCCGTGCACACTCCATTTACCTGGCCGGCCACTCCGAACTGCAGAACAACCTCTTATTTTACACTTGCGTGACTTTCAATGCCAACTTCCGCGCGAAGCTGCCAGTGGCCACTGACAAAATCATCTCACTCAATTATGATGCCACGGACTGACCTGAACCTGAACCACAAGTCACAGAAGGCTGTGCTCCCCGGCTGCACAGCTGAAATATTTATCCAAGGCAGCTTTTCAGTCGTAAAGAAACGGGGGGACTTAACACAGAGGGAAATCTTAGAATCACCCCGACCCACTGACTTTAAAACTGACAGTAGGCTTTGGAATTGCTTCCTGGGAACAGTCAGCGGAGAACTTAGGTGCCACTTCCTGGGAGGAGGCCAGCGTGCCTGCCACCCGGCCCTCCACGCAGCCCTCCAACAGCCCGCATCAGTGCTCTAAGCTGGCAATTACCACCTGTCTTCCGTCACGCGGCTACCAGGAAGAGAGAAGTGTATTTCCAGCACATAACTACCCATATCCTGATAAAATGTATATATGATGTTTATGATTCAATCCAGATACTCACTATGAATAAAGGTTGATTGCTTTTACTTAGTAAGAATAAACAGAAATAAAAGTTCCAACTTTTCCTGCCCATCCTCCCGTGGATGGTCTTATGCAGCCCACGGTTCCAGAGGCAGTTCCATGGTTCCTGGCTGGCCCGGCTGCAGCCCCTGAGAGGATCGCTGGGGACACAGGGTCCTGAACTCAGCCCCGGGGCAGGATCACCGGGGATGCGGCCTCAGTGGGCGCTGTGCCCGCCCTACCCCGTGCGGTCACCCCCGGGAGATGCCTGGCCCGCCGTTCCCTGCAGGGTGGACCTGAGATCCGAAGACCTTCAGCGGCAGCCTTAGTGCCCGCGTCAGGGTCCCCTGCTGTCCGGCTCCTGCCCCCTCAGTGCCGCCCCTGAGGGGTAGCACCCATCACAGCAGCCCCTTCTGCCCGTGAGACACTCAGCGGCTCCCGCAGAGCCGAGGACAGAGCCCCGCCTCCCCGCACCGCGCACTCCCCCGCCCCGCCCCAGCTTGGGCCATCCTGAAGAGCCCGCGGTGTCCCACGCACGGCGCTCCCGCCACCAGGCTTGGCGCACGCAGCTCCTGCTGCCTGAAACGCTCCCCCGTGCCCCAGCCCGGCCTTCCCTCTGCTTCCTCCTACTCTGCTCCCAGGTCTCTGCTGAGACATCGCTTCCAGAAATCTTCCCACAGAGTGAGTTAGGCTCTGCGCTTTGCGAAGCCCCAGGTCTGCCGTGGTTGACGTTGGCCACTCCTGTCCATGACCTCTTGATGGCTCAGCCGCCCTGCCTTGGTGGTGGGCTCAGCAAGGACGGGAGCAATGTCTGCTTCTCTCCCTGGCCAGTATATACTGATGGGAAGCCTTCAGGAAGGTTTGCTGAATGAGCTGCAAGGAACGCCTGATCGCCCGTCTCACAAGCTGACAAGACGGGTTACAGCGGGGAGGACACAGGCTGAGGCCCGTACCCCCCTCCCCCTCCCAAGGCCCAGAGACTCTCAGATGCCAAGCCGGACAGTGCTGGGGGTGGGGGGTGAGGAAGGGCATGAAAGTTCCTCCGGGGGTGCCCACCTACCTTCACGGTTCCCTCCACCTCCACAAACCAGCGCCTTAACATGGCCTGGATCTGGCCATCGGTCAGCTCGGGGTTGGCGTTGTGGATTTTCTTCTTGACCAGGTCCTCCAGCAACAGACGCCTCAGCCGCCAGTAGAAGAAGGTGCGTGAAGTCTTCCAATCCAGGATGTCCTACCCCGGGACAACAGTGAGCTCAGTCACCCCAGCTCAGTGCCCAGGCCGGAGGCACTCCACGGGCGCAAACCCTACTCTCCAGCGAGTGCCTCGGAGACCTGAGAGCCGGCCGTGAGCTCCCAGCCCCTGTAGACATCTGCCCAGTTCAGAGCCACCGCCCAACGCGCCCCTGACCCCAGCACCATGCAGGGATGGCCTGGCTGGCGGCAGGCCTGCACGTGCTGGAGACGTTCCGGGGGAGGGGGGTGTCTCGAATTCCCAGATAGCCAGAGTGTGGAACTGGTTTTGAGCAGAGAGCTCAACTTTGCATGCAGGTTTTGGGTTTCCTTGCTGGCCCAGATGGTAAAGAATCTGCCTACAATGCAGGAGACCTGGGTTCGATCCCTGGGTTGGGAAGATCCCTGGAGGAGGGCATGGCAACCCACTCCAGGACCGGTGGGGTGGCTGTCCCCAGGGGACTGCATGGGGCTCAGTTTCCCACCAGTAAAATGGAGCCTGCCTCCTGAGGAGTGCCCGGGAACCTAAATCATGAACAGTTTTAGGATGATAACGGGCATAGCGGAGGGAAGAGGTCTCCTCTCCAGAAGAGAACACGGTCTCCTCCACGTACAGCCGACAGCTCCCGATGAGGGAGCCCGGGTGCGCGTGTGCGTCTCTGACAAGCCGGGCTCAGAAGCGGCGGTCGCCTACTCACGTTAATGACTCCCTTCTCCTGCATGCGGCCCGGGGTGTCGTGCAAGTCCGCAAACTGCACGGCCACCTGGTGGTAGATGGGAAGGAGGAACTCCTCCCGCTCCTTCAGCTTGCTCTCCAGCTCCTTCCGCTCGGCCGCACTGAGCTCGGGGGTGCCTGCGAGGAGACAGACTGTCAGGGGTGGGGGGCCAAGGGCCCTCCTCGGGAGCGGCAGTGGTCTCGGGGGCTCGGAGGCCCGGCTCTCCGCTGTCTTCACTGCCTCTGCTGATAACTGGACCCCGCGGACACCAGACCTGCCGTGGGGCCCTTCCCGGTGGGGGTGACAGTCCTACAAGCAGCCTCTGGGGGGCCCACTCCCCAAGCAGGTGCCAACCATCTCCTGGAGGCCGCTCCCCACCTCACTGACAGTGGGCCCCTGGTCCCCACAAAGGACACTGAGTGCCCCGTGAGCAGCCCCAGAAGGGCCGCCCCGCCCCGCCCCGAGCGTGGACCAGCTGGGACACCCTCCACCTCCACACACTGGCCAGCAGTGATTCCCCCACCACGTCCGGTCACCTGCCCACCCCGAGGACCTGCCGTCTCCTCAAAGCTGGGAGCTGCCTGGCTTCACAGCTCTAAACTCACATGTGGATACTCTTAACATGAAATCAGTTAGAATCCACCCCAGTGAGAGCCTGAAGCACATGTCTCATGCCGGCTCGATGGATTAGCACGCCTCCTTGTCTCCTGCTTGGATTTATGGCCAGAGCCAACCCCTGACTGTGACAAAGACACTCTAGTTCTTAGGCTAAAAGGAGAGGAGGAGAAAAGAGAAAGGCAGGGGACTTCCCTGGTGGTCCAGTGGCTGAGACCCTGTGCTCCCAATGCAGGGGGCCCAGGTTTGATCCCTGGTCAGGGAACTAGATCCCACATGCCGCAGCTAAGACCCACCCGGCATAGCCTAATAAATAAAAGACAGTCCACAAACCCCATCTGGATCAGCAAACTTAAAAGCACATAGCACCCTCACTCAATAGATGAGACCGTGGAATTCCTTATAACAAGGAGCCTCCCGCCCCCACTCACCAGTATCCCAAGAGAGGAGCTGCTCTGTTGTACTTTTTTCCCTAATGACACTCAGAATGAGACGTGCAATCAATACCAAAAATTTAGCTGCCTGCCTAGCAAGGAGGCATAAGTCTAGCTGAAGGAGTAATAGGTGACAGCCCCTGGTGTTGGCGACAACCTCAAGTGCGTGGTCACCAAAGCTGACAAACAACTGCATGACCACAGGTGATGGCATGCAGAAGAGAAGGGTCTATTTCAAGCATGTCTGTCTGGAATGGGCCTCGCTTTTCACTGTGAATCACAAGCCATAAACAGCCTTGGGCTGCCGAGCGAGCTGTAAGTATCATCCATAAACACATGTTAATAGAACAGGGGTGGAACTCTAGTACCTAGCTTCGGTTTTATGAAGTTTTTGGATACCCAAGTCCACTTTTTTTTTTTTTTAAACCCATCACTACTTTGAAGCTGTGATGAGAAGTGGGGAGGGCGATCCTTCCTTGGGCTCTGACACTGACGGATCACACTGGGCCCCTGACCCTTCAGCAGCCTTCTTTCCAAAGCAGGTACATGGCATGACAACAGCGGGCCCCCCACTGTGAGATGAGATGGAGGCCCATTCATTCCAGTTGGACCAGTCTGGAGAATTCCTGGGAGGAGAGCTGACCAGCTTCTTCTGAGATGAGATGGTCACAGGTATAATACCCTTGATAGGGAAGCAAAGATCTTGTCTTTTCCAATAAAAAGAACCAAGAGACTCCTTGGGGAAATGGTTGACTCCAGGGCTGGGGCAGGAGAAATATTAAGATGAACCTGGAATGTACTGTCACAAAAAGTGGGAAAGCTGACCGGGCATGCCACAAGGACACAGGAGGGACTTCCCTGGTGGTCCAGTGGTTACGATTCTGTGCCTCTGCTGCAGGGGGCGCCAAGTTTGATCCTTGATAAAGGAACCAAGATGTCACATGCTGTGTGGCCAAAAGAAAATAAAGAACTTCTTAAAAAAAAAAAAAAAAAAGACACAAGAGCCAGTGTGAAGGTGTTCCGGCAGGCTAAATCTGGGACAATTTGAGCATCGGGCTGAATATTTATGGAATTAAATAAGAACCTGTAAGTCACCCTGACACACGTAACTAAATGGAAGAGAAGGGAAAAGAAAGCCCTCCCTCTCCCCAGACCAACGACTAATAGAGAAGGAATGGCAGAGTTAGAAAATCACCATTTTACAGCCATCACAGTCATTGATTCTGCCAAGAATTATCAATAGATACTAAAACTGTGCGTGAGCATTTGACGAGGAACAGGATATTTACATAGTCTCAAAGTATCTCCTTACAAATTACTTACTAATTACAAAGGGGGAAGATGACAACGCTACAGTGAACAAAACCTTAAACAAGTAATCAAAGCTGACCAGCGCCGAGAGCGGGACAAGCTGACATCACGTGCCTCCTGAGGAAACGTCCTGAGGAGGACATGACATCACTTTTGCAATATTCCTGCCAAAAATGCATAATCTGAATCTAACCCCAGGGAAATGTAAGACAGACCCAAACTGTGGAACATGCTACAGAAAGTGACCTGGACTTTCTAAACAATGTCAAGATCATGAAAGACAAAGAAAGGCCCAAGAACTATCCCAGATTAAAGGAGACAAAATCCTGGATGATAAATTGCAACACGTGCTCTGAGATTAGATCTCAGATCTGGACACCCTCCCCCCCCCGCAAAAAAAAGCTATAAGGCTATAAAGGAAATTATTAGGACAGCTGGTAAAACTTTAATATGAATCATGGATTAGACAGTAGTACTGTATCAGTGTTATAGCTTCTGATTTTAATAAATGTATTTTGCTTATGTAAGAGAAAGTCTGTGTTCTTAGAAACACACGCTGAATATGTATGGACAAAGGAGCATGATGTCTACAAATGATCTCAGACGGTTGAAAGAAAACGTGTACGTGTGTGGGGAGAGTGAGCGAGGCAACACGTGCATGTGAAAATGGTAAAGCAAGTCAGACAAGATGGCAACAGGAGGTGAATCTGAGAACAGGACATCAGAAGTTCACGGTACCATTCTTGTAACTTTTCTATAAAATTTTATCAAATGGAAAAAATTAGAAAAATAAGTGCCACTAAAAAAAAAAAAAAGTTTATCTTGGCCCCCTAGTGCGTACAGTTAACCAAAGCTAATATATACAGGACACTAAGTGCTTTTCATCCATTGACCTGTTTAATCCTTACAACGACCATATGAGGTTGGCATTCCTATTATCCTCATCTTACAGGTGAGGAAACCGAGGCATTGCTTATTTATGTAACTTACTGAGGCCACAGAGCTAGACGGGGCCAAACCAGGCCCCGCGTGCAGCAGCTGGGCTCCTGAAGCTTATGCACATTGTGTTGTGTGTGTTCCTGGCTTATGTGGACACGTGTTTTGGCAATGGTATCCCTTAAAACTTTAAAAAAGGCTAAATCAGAGGATGGCAGCATCCTGCCTGATAAAGCTGAGGTGCCACCTCTGTCCCATTCCACAACCAGATCAAGACAACATGGCCAATAAACCCCACTCTGTATGTGAGTGGCTAGGATATCACCCCCTGTTACAGGCATACATACCTAGAGAATACTTTATGGATAAAAAATGCCAAAACAAGTACAAAAACATCAAAACATAATATCAAAGGTCACTGATCACAGATCACCATGAGGAATATAATAATAATGAAAAAGTTTGAAAATGCAATAAAGCGAGGTATACCTGCAATTGTATTTGTTATGGTGAAATCAAATAATGCTCTCAAGCAGGAGTGCACGCTACAGGGAAGTCGTTGGTGAAAGGAAGAGTCAGTCGATGCAGCAGACCTGACTTCTGTCTTATTTTAAGAAACGGCCACAGCTGCCCCAGCCTGCAGCAGCCACCGCTCTGATCAGTCCGCGGCCATCAACATTAAGGCAAGACCCTCCACCAGCAAAAAGATTATGATTCACTGAAGGTGCTCAGATAAATGGTGACTGCTTTTTAGCACTGAAGTATTTTTAAATTAGGGTGTGTACATAGTTTTATAAGATAGTATAATGCTATTGCACACTTAGCAGACAACAGTATAGTACAAGCATAGCTCTTCTATGAATCGGGAAGCCAAAGAAGTCATGGGACTCACTATTGCAACAGTCACTTTATCGTGGTGGTCTCGAACTGTGGCTCAGCAGCCAGGAATCTGCCTGCCAATGCAGGGGACAGGGGCTAGATGCCTGGGTCGGGAAGATCCCCTGAGGAAGGAAATGGTAACCCACTCCAGTACTCTTGCCTGCAAAATCCCACAGAGGAGCCTGGTGGGCTACAGTCCATGGCTCTGAAGAGCAGGACACGATTTGGGGACCACACAACTGAACTCACAATATCCCTGCGGCACTACGAGACCAGCAGGGAAGATCACAGTCCTGCCGGGGGCCCAGGGACGGCAGGGCCGTGCACGTGGCTGAACAGGGCCTTCCAGACCCTCACAGCGTTCCCCCTCTGGGCCAACGACATCCGTACAGATATGTGCCCCGTGTGTAACGCACACCATCTATGGAGCATTTCCCATGTGCCAGCGCTGCACTTCATGATTGGCGGCTCACACAGCTCATGAGGAACCACAGCTCAGACCCGGGTCTGGTCAGCAGCTAACACCACGCCTGCCAGCAGACCACCTCAGCGTTACTGAACACCTTCCAAGTTGTTTCAGGCAGACCGTCTCTAATCCTTATGCTAACCCAACCTTACAGACAGGGTATGAGGATACCAAGATCTGAAATGTGACAGTGACTTGCCCAACGGCACCCAGCTCTTAGGTAGAGAAGTCAGGACTTACACTTGGCTCTGGCTGTCTCGGAAGTCTGTATGTTAAATAGTACTGAAAGTGGCTAAGCAGTGGCCACAGGAGGGCAACTGGCTGGAGAGTCTGGTCCAGTGTTAGGCGGAGTTAGGAGCACAGCTCAGCGTTGGGTGCAGAGTGGGAGGACTTCTGGGCTTAGGAACAGGCCATTCTGGGAACGAGGCCTTGGAGGGATAACTGGTCCCTTTACCAGCTGGAGGGACACAGGCTAGTTCCCGGACTTAACAAAATTCTCATCTACCCAGTCAAGCTATTCTAGAGCTCTGAAAGAAAAATGAAATAAACCCTCCGACAGCCTGGCCCTCTGGAGACTAGGAGGATCCCAGAGTACCCCCGCTCAAAGCCTGCAGGGTCTGATTCCTTCGGTGATGCCTCTGATTATAGTTCAAGACCTACCTCTCCAAAAGCAGCAAAGCAAGGCAAAGACATTAGTAGAGAAGGTATGCATTTTTAAATGCCCAAGAGAAAGATGAGTGTACTTAAAGAGGGGGAATAAAAGGTTTTCTCAATTTTATTTTCTACAAATAAAAGGCTGCTCTTCAGCTGGTTACACACCCTCGTGCAGCACACGAAGGCCCCTCTCCTTGTAGAGCAAGGCAGCCAGTCCCGGTAATGATTTAGGGGAGATTAACAAATATGTCAATGTCTATTTTCTGCTTAATTTAAAAGCGGCGTCTATAAAGATTTTTGACTTCTGAACCCTGTTCTCCTGGAAGAAAGGAGGTAAGAATGAGGAGGGGGATAAAGAGTGATTATCCTATCATTGATCGTTTGTCAGGAGCATTTCTTATTCACTGGACTATTGTAAAAAGCTAAGCTCTCGATCAATCCTGTAAGCTCCCTGTACAATTAAATATCTTGGAATGGTTTTCTTTCTTTTCTAGCCAGATTGCAGGGCCTCGGGGTTTTTAGGGAAGCAAGCCGGCATGTGTGCGTGTGTTTAAGAATATGCCTCAGAGAGGAAAGTCATTCTTTCTAGAATCCTACTTTAGGACAAGGCTGAAATGGGAAAAGAGAGGTAGGTCACTCCCATGTCCTTCCTTCCCCTCAAACAGAGTCCCCACGAAAACCCAGAAATCCAGCCTTACAATGAAAAATGTTTAAAGAGGGACTCCCTGGCGGTCCAGTGGCTAAGACTCTGCGCTCTCAATGCGTGGGGCCTGGGTTTGGTCCCTGGTCAGGGAACTAGAGCCCTCATGCCGCAGCTAAAGATTCCACATGCTGCCACAAAAATCAAAGATTCCGTGGGCCCTAGCTAAGACCTGGCGAGCCAAATAAATAAATGAATAAGTATTTTTAAAAAATGTTTAAAGAGTTAAATGCAAGAAGAGGTATTATTAGTGTGATCTAATGAGGGCTAACATTATTGAGATACTCCCATACACTCATGTGTAAGTACTGCTCATCTCCTTTCATCTTCATGACAAAAGATCGCTGTGATTTTATAGATGGGGAAACTGAAGCACATACAGAAGTGAAGTCCAGGGCCACAAAGGCAGGAAATGGTGGGGTTGGATTTGCACCTAGGCAGTCTGGCTTCAGAGTCAATACTTCTGAAATGAAACAAGTTAAACTGACTTGCAAGTGTCCACAGGACGGCAGCCCATCAGGTGCCCCCCTGGGGCCAGGACACTCTCTCCTCCATGGGGTCAAAGCTGAAGAGAAGTTTCTGAGGAGAACCCTGATTTCAGCAGCAGAGGTGTTTTTACCCAGCCTTGACCCTGCGGAAGGCAGGAGATGGCTGACCTTACCCTAGGCATGAGCAGACCATCCTATGGAGCAAGATTTGGGGGGGAGGGTGAGACCTTCAAAGCTCAGAACAAAAGTCAAGAGTGGTAGGCTGAAACTCCTCTGCTCAGCCAAAGGCACTGGGTGACCTTGCAGAAATCTCTCTCCTTTTTTGAGCTGTCTCTCATTTATGGAACAACCATCCTAATCGGGCAAATAGGAAAAATGTTTTATAAAAGAATGTGATATTGAAGTGTGTGTTCTTTTAATTCTTAACTTTTTTTTAAGTTCTATCAAGAAGCCTATGTAAATTTAAACCCAATTTTAACTTTTATGGGCCCTTCTTCCTCCTCGGAAGAAGGCAATTTGCTTTGATTGGTTAAATACTTATAATGCTAGAGAAAAAGGACTAGATCACCCTCCCCACTAAGCTCCTGAATATCTCAGCTCAGAGAACACACACCCATTCTTCAACCTGGAGACTGAAAAATCAGCATAAAAAAAGACTGGAATCTTATTAAGATTCAGACGTACAAACATAAGTAGCTGTTTAAAAAGATCTATGTAACCCCATTTTCTACGCTGAAAGAAATTTCTCTACAAAGATAGTAAGATAGGATGCAAAAAAAAAAAAAAAAAAAAAAAAAAAACCCTGCAAAACTATTTCTGTACCCATAACAGGTGCGCCTTTCTTTACACAAAAGCATTCTTGAAAAACTGTGTAAATCAGATCCTGTTTTAAATGCCTTAAGGGAGCTATTTAGAAGGAACCCTGCAGTGACTCCTTTGGTAAAGCAAATAATCCTTTTGTAATGGGAATAATTTCTCCCAATGTATCTGTTTTTTTTTTTTTTTCTTCAATCCCATTTTCATATATCTGCGTTTCTTCAAAGGGAGCTATACCTATCTAAATACAACTGTATTTGCATATTGATTTTAACAGCAACCCTCTCAAGGGACATTTAACCCTAGGGTTCCTTGTTAGTGTTAGTCCTCTACTGTTCATATTTTTAAGAATCCTTATAGTCAACCCAGAGATTTTCAGGTGGGAATAAAAAATATATACTAAATATATTACTTCCCCTGCAGCCTTGTCCCCTGTGCCGCCCTGCACACATCCCACACAGAAGGGTCAGGAAACAGCACAGAATTCTCTGAGTTCTAGTGGCAGGAAGCCTGGCAGTCTGTTTTCTTTCTCCAAGTTGCTCTCCCTAAGGTGGAAGGACAGGGATCTGAGTCACCGGGGACCCAGAGAGGAAGAGGGTCCCTCTGACAAGTTCTGACAACAACCTTGGGCAGGCAGAAGCTTAGGTTCAGTCTAACAAAGGGCCTGCCGGGTCCCTCCAGCCTGATGAACTTGTGACTTACTCCTTCCTGGGAAGAGGCAAGTCCAGAGGCTTCAACAAAATCCGATTAACAGATCACACCAAAAGGGGCCCTTCTTCCCAGAAGCTGTCACTATTGCACTGAACTGTATGAGGCCAAAGAGCTTCTGAATAAGCGCGATGAGGTGGGTTTAAGCTGGGCCTTCTTAACGGGGGTTTCCCTGGTGGCTCAGATGGTAAAGAAATCTGCTTGCAATGCAGGAGACCTGAGCTTGATCCCTGGGTCAGGAAGATCCCCTGGAGAAGAGAATGGCAACCCACTCCAGTATTCTTGCCTAGAGAATTCCATGGACAGAGGAGCTTGCCGGGCTACAGTCCATGGGGTCGCAAAGAGTCAGACACGACTGAAGGACTAAAATTTTCACCTTCACTTCCTTAAGAGGGGAGGTGCCTTCATGATTTAACCTTCAGCAGTCTTCCTATCACGGATACCGGGGCTTGGGGGCCTGATGCCCCCAGGGGGACACACCACGTACCACAGAGATGGGGCCAGAGGCCGCTCCCCAGGCTGATGGGTCGGGCTTCTTTCTTTCCTGTGCTCAGCTTTCCAGGCAGGGACGCCGTTTCCTGCCTCAACAAGACATCCAGGCTCCTCTCCGCTTACAGCATCTCGAAGAGGACACGAGATGGAAAAGCACGCGGAGCACAGTGACCCATCACCTCTGCCAGAAACAGCAGCTCGACTGAGTCCCCCTGACCCAAGGAAGCGTCCGTTTCCTGTCATCCTGGTGGCTAAAGGGGGAGCTCCGGAGGGAGGCAGTCCTGAGGATCTTCAGACACGTGGATCCTCACCCGCAGCTACTCCCTCTGCCCAGGGTGCCTCAGGCTGGAAGGCGTGGGGTGAAGGGTAGATGTGCCTGCAGATCTGGGCAGGGGCCAGCTTGCCGGGGCTGCCTCTGCCTGCATCAGACCACCACTCCCAGCGCACGCTCCGTCCTCGTGGGCAGCGCCGGCATGCAGCATGGCAGGCTGCCCGGCTGTCTGGGAACAGGGCCACGGCCAAGACGTGTGTCTGGAGAAGAAAGAAGCTCCACCAAGCAGCCCCTTGGCCCGGGTGTTCTTTGCGCTGAGGACAGGGGCGGCAGGGAGCGTATAGTGACTTTGCACTTGGACCGGAGGGCTCTCTCTCCACCTAAATTGATTTGTCACTTCCCTCTGAGCACAGGAGGGCGAGGATCCAGGAAGACTGTGCATTGCGGCATCAAGGGGCCAGGCTGTGAAGGCCGATGCGCTCCGCGGCCACCCGGCCTGTCCCGAGGTAGCAGGATGTCAGAGCAACACGGGGTGGCCTTGGTGGGCTGCGTGCTGCTTCCAGAGACGGAGCTTCATCTCCTCAAGGTGACCAGATGGGAGGACATGCCCCCCCTCGGCACTGACTCTGCCAAGCCCCAGGTCCGAGAGCTCGGGGGCAGAGCCCGCCTGGCAGTGCAAGGTTTCGGTATCTAGGCCGACATCATGTGTTTTGCTGGGGCAATTGTCCCCTTTTCCTTCATCAGGGGACAATCTACACACTAATTTCATATTCTCTGTCGTAACCAGAGATATGTACACTAGTAATTCACCACCGCTACCTAAACTAACTGGATAAGATAACAAAAGGTCATTTTCTTAAAAATAAAAATTCTGACAGAGATGAAGTTACTGTTCGGTTGCTAAATCGTGTCTTGACTCTTTGCAACCCCATGGACTGCAGCATGCCAGGCTTCCCTGAAGTCAGCTGTTCAAAATTAAATTATTTACTCATTAAGTGTTATTAATGAGTAAATACTACTTACGATTTTGAGCACAATCAGTCACCGTGCACAGGTCTAAGTGACTGGACGGCACGCTCCCCCGGGCAGAGGCCGATTTGGGAAGAGACGGGGAACACAGGACATCTATTCCCACAGGATTCCTCCTGCATAGTAGGTTCCTCTCAGGGGAGCTGGCTTCAGATCACAAAGGGAAAGCACTCTTGTTTAACTTTGATCAGGCTCAGTATTCAAGGAAAGTTGGAGGAAATCCTGAGAAGAGCGGCACACACAGGGAACCAGAAATTCCCTTCTGGGCACCAGCATGTATTTATTTTGTATCTTGGATGATTTACTTAATGTTTCCTTCTCCCTCAACCTCCCAGTCTGGAAAATTAAGTTATTTTCACTCATTTTGTAAAAGAAAAAAAGGCTTTTTGGCAGTCTGCTTCTAGGCCCAAAGAATGGAGTCAGAAGCTGATGTGAGCCCCAGAGGAGCTGGCTTTGCGGTCTTCCTCCCGTTACACCGCCGCTGATCTGTCCTGTCACTAACACGCCTCAATGTCCATGGCCTCCCTATCCGACCGAGAACGCCTGAGAGACGAGACTGCTGCTGCTGCTGCTTTCACATTTCCTTCCCTATGCCACTTGCTCCCAAAGTGGGCTGAAGTCACACAGAGTGCTCGACTCCAAACAGGGCACTTGCTGCTGCTTCTGACGACCAGGATGGAGAGGAAGAGATGCCAACGCCCATGTTTGGAAGGTGCTTTGCAGATTCAGAGCAAGTGCACGTTCATCCGATCTTGACACTGGCCAGGAAGGGGGAGTGGCCCCCACTCTCGGGATGAAGGACGGATGCTCAGAGAAGTTCAACAACCTTCCTCAAGCAACACACCCAGGACTTGTACACACTTATTTCATTCCACATGTACAAGCAAGAGACACAGGAGATGCGGGTTTGATCCCTGGGTGGGAAAGATCCCCTGGAGAAGGAAATGGCAATCCGCTCCAGTATTCTTGCCTGGAGAATTCCATGGACAGGGGAGCCTAGTGGGCTACAGTCCATGGGGTCGCAGAGAGTCAGACAGAACTCAGCAACTAACACTTTCACTTTCTCTCATCTTTCCTCCAGCTCCACTGCTCATGTCCCAGGCTGCCCCAGGCCAGAGCCTGCTTCATCTTTAGCTCACTGAGGAGTCTTTCTCTTGTGCCATTTTGGTCAAGGTTAAATAAATATGGTTTTCTTCAACGTGGATCGGAAATTGATAATGAGATGATTTGTAACAAATGATTAAATGGCCATCATTTGGGAAGCTCCTCCTTTTCCCCTTCCCACGTTTCAAAAGTTGAAAGGTGCTGGGTGAAGGTGGGAGCGATGTCACTTGCCTCCCAGAGAAAGAAGCTTCAGCCCCACACCCCTCACCCTCTAGCCACTCTGCAAACAGATGTCGGAGAGGATCCCTCTGCCTACCACCCAGTTACTCTGAAGAGATGATAACAGCCATTGGGGGGTTAAGAAGAGGCAGTGAACCCCCAGTTAATGAGGAGGAATTCAGCAGGCAGTGTAAGATAAATGGGGCTCTCTCTGCTTCTGCTGGAGTCAGCATGAACTGCGGCCCTGCGGCTTGTTTGTGGCAAATGGAGTGCGCGAAATATCAAAGGGCAGTGATCCAGAAGAAGATCGACTTTGACAAATTTTAAATTGGCCAGAAAGAAAACCAGCAAAAAAAAAAAAGGAAAAAGAAAAAGGAAAAAAGACAAAAAGAGAGAGAGAGAGAAAATTATGCAATTCTCAGTGTCCTGCAATTGTGGCGTTGCTGCCTTTGTACGGAATGAGGGGTAAAAACTGCAGCAACGATCGCTGGACGCTGGGAGCAATTATGAGCATCTGAGCGAGATGCTTATCAGTGGCTGAAGCTGTTAGAGCTCTCTCTGTGTACAGTTCTGAGGAACTTGCACTTGAGCTGCAGTTACTTTAATTAAAGTGTATGGGGTTGGTCAGAAGTAATTATCCTGTTTGGAGAAGAAAGAGGGAAAAAAAAAACCACCTCAACAATTCTGGGTGGCAATAGATTTAGAAACAACTTGGCCAATTCCTTGTTGTCTGAGTGCATGTCCTATAAAAGGATCAGGCTGCGCTCAGTGAGTCACTGGCAGCTGTTTCCTAACGGCAAACGATGGACACGAACAGGGTTCACGGTAGCCCGAGTCGCTGTGTACAGCAAACACTCTGGAAAGCCCCATGGACAGAGGAGCCTGGAGGGCCACCACCCGTGGGGTTGCACAGAGTCGGATGCATGGCTCAGGGCTCCAGATGACCGGGTGTGCAGGCTCCAGAGTGAGGCCGGGCACACACCAGAAGCTTCTGTGTCTCTAGATGGTGAGGATGTTAAGGGTTCACCAGTGGTACTTTACTAATTAAACTATTACTTGGAACATAAAGAGCTAGCATCTCTTGTTTTACGTCTTCCATTCACTGGATTTCACTACCTTTTAAAAACAATCTCTCTTTTCCTTTAGAAAAAAACAAAATCAAACCAAACCAACAAACAAAAGAACCTCAAGTCATGATCTTTTACTAACATAGCAAAGATCTTAGTGGGAGACCTGGGCAGAAAATCAGTGTTTTAAGAGACTCGGAAACTCTTTCAGGCTCTGGACTCAACACAGGGCTCCCACGGTTTAGTCCAATGTTCAAACCCCAAGAGCCTTCCAAAAGCCCCGGGAACAAGAGAGCAACACGGTAATGGCTGGATGCACGGAGCACAGATGCTCACGGGCACTGCTGCCTGGTCCATGCACAGGGCACACTCTCAGCTTCCACTTCCCCAGCTCAGGATGGCCCTAGCATGCCGCTGGGCCAGGGCTGTGGCTTTCCCATCCCATGACACGGACTCTTACACCCCCCAGCAATGAGGCGGGCTCGTCCAAAGAGACGAGCAGGAACAGGGTACGTAGGCTGACCATGCTTCCTGCCTGGCCAGCCTGCCGCCAACAGCAGTGCCCCACTGACCCTTCTGGACAAGGACATCCACAAGCCTGAAAGATGGGCTGCTTGGAGTACAAGGAAATGTCAGAAGGAAAATCAGGTGACTTTTGCCTCTTTAGGGCCCACTTCCCCTCCCATTACACACACTGTTTCATTCCACCAGGGTTCTTACCATAGAGAGGACAGTAAATAAAGATTATCATGAATTTGATCAAATGCTTCAGTACCTCCTCCCCTGGCCTATGAACGCACTCATTACAAATCAGTTGAATGGCTCATTGACTTGCCAGGAGGACAAGCAGACATACCCAATCGCTCAGCCAAGTGGATGTAGACTGGGTCCACCCGACGCATGGTTTTCACCAGATCCTTTCTGCGGAATTTGATTTCTACTGTCCCTTCTGGCTCCAGGACGGATCCCCTGGATCAGAGAGAAAAGAAAGGAGACAAAACAGAAATACAGACACCTTAACGAAAGGAGACAACAGAAAGAGGCCGGTTACAATCTGTGGAACCAGGAAACAGCTTCGTTATGGTTCTGCCCACCCACAGTTCACAGAGGTAACCCCGGGGAGAGGGGCAGGTACCAGAGAAACGTCTAAGTGGGCTGCGAGAGAGGCCTGGCAGAAAGCAAATAAAACAATTCTCATTATGACATCAGTCTACTTCCATCTCAAAGGGAGAAGAATACAGGTTCCACCATCTACAGCTGATAATGGTAAAAGAAGTCACATTCTCCAGAAAAAGAAGAAAAAAAAGGTTGATGTAGGCGCACTGACAGTTGAACAATCTCCATCACGCATGCTGTGCAACGAGGGGAGTGGGTGCCGACCAGTCCCACAAACGCACGGCAGCCTGCTGTTTGTACTCGGGCTCACGGGGCCAGGCTAAGCGGGAGAGGAAACGGTCAGCCTGACGCCATGGAAATGGCAAAGTGAAGGGCTTCAGGGTCACTTCTAGTACCTACTGATGATGTTCCATTACCAGGAAGTTCACCCTAAACACCTTTCTTCTAAGAAAACCTTCTACACATTAAAAAAATTACATACATATGTATATTATTTTATACATACATATATACACATAATTTTTTAAATGTAGAAGGTTTTATTAAAAAAAAAATATATATATATATATACACACAGATAGTGACTCCCTAGGTGGCATCAATGATAAAGAATCTGCCAATGCAGCAATGCAAGAGATGTGGGTTCGATCCCTGGGTGGGGAACATTCCCTGGAGTAGGAAATGGTAACCCATGCCAGTATTCTTGCCTAGAAAATTCCATGGACAGAGGAGCCTGGCAGGCTACAGTCCATGGGGTCACAAAGAGTCCCACACGACTGAGCGACTAACACATTCACTGGTGGATATGTGGGTGTACACACACACACACACACACAGACACAGACACACACACACACAGCCAATGCTTACTCAGTGCATGGCACTGCTGGTAACTGCTGGCATACAAATCTTCATGACAGTCTCATGCCCAGTCTATGTCCACTCTGAGGTAAGGTACTATCATCCCCATTTCACAGAGGAGGAATCTAAGGTAGGGGATGTTAATAGACTTGTCCAAGGATAACCAGTGGTAGAGCTGGACCTGAAACCAGACAGTCTTGTTCTAAATTCTGCAGAGGAATCGTCTCCAATCTGATACAAGATCAGCGGCTAAGCTGGGACTTAAAAGTCAGTTCTTAAGTATAGAACGTTAGCATAGCGATTTGACAATAAAACCACTGGATTCTCAGGCAGCTTTTGAAGTAAGAGGCTGAAATTTTGGGGAAAAGGGAGACATACGTGTTCTAACAAATGATTGGCTATAGGGACTGGCATGGAAAATGTCACAGAAATATGATGCAAGATTTATGAAAGGGCTGAAAACAGATTATGAAAGGAAGTTGGATTTGGTCCATTTTGCTTCAGGCGCCAATGCCTAACGGAAGCTTGGGATTTTTACTTGCAGTGCTCTGCGTGCTGCGAACACTGTGCTCTCCAAGCCTCGAGCGAGGCACTGGCCGTGGGGGAGAAGCTTTGCTTGGAACCACAGAATGTGGGGGCCACGAAGCACCTCGATGGCCATCCAGCTCGTCCCACAGACAAGGGGAAGCAGCTCAGGGAGAGTGAGGACCGCTCCAAGGTCCCCTCTAGCCTGTGGCAGGGTCTGGTGAAGACTCCAGGACTCCAGACTAACAACTCTGTCCCTCTGCCCCACCTCGCTGTACGCTACCTCTGCCACACACCTAAGAAAGAGATAGTGAGGGACTTCCCTGGCAGTCCAGTGGTTGAGAGTCCGCCTTCCAAAGCAGGCAGTGTGGGTTCGATTCCTAGTCAGGGAGCCAGGATTCCACACATCTCGTGACCAAAAAAACCAAAACATGAAACAGAAGCAATACTGTCACAAATTCAAAGGAGACTTTAAAAATGGTCCATATTAAGAAAAAAAAAAAATCTTAAAAAAAAAAAAGAAACAAAGATACTGAATAGGTCTATCTGAACAACCAACAGGAGAGTGTCTCTCAAGTCTGGAGGTGCCCGGGTAGAGAATTTCACTGTAAAAGGATCTAGGGTGGGGGGTTACACTGGGAGAGTCTGACTCCAGCCTGGTTCCATTCTCGGGCTGGCGGAGGCCACCTAGAAAGCCTGGCTTTGTGACCCTGGAGCCCTCTGGGGACAGTCTGAGGCAGATAAAGGCCCCTTGGTTAGACAGGCTCTCCAAGAGGAAACCCAACAGCTAGAGGCTCCCCACACGCAGCGAGAAGAAGCGAGGAAGAATCGCTACCTGCTCTCTCGGTCCGCGTACATCTCCATGTGCCGCGGGTTGATGGTGGGGTCAATGACCACCCAGGAGCCACCTCGGAGCTCAGCCTGTGGAGGGATGTAGACCATCACGGGCTGCGAGCACTCCCGTAAGCCATCCACAATGTAAGCGCCAAACTTCAGCACTTGGTCGTACATATCTGGGGAGAAAGAGACAAATCAGAGGCCATGAAGCGGTGCTTCCAAACACCGTTCCCATCACGGTACACAGAGAAATAAATAAGGCTGCTCGTGACCAGAGGTGACCGGTCTTGGGGTGCAGCCACCCCAGGTCCTGGAGACTAAAGAGGCTGGTGTCCCCAGCTGTGTCCTATTTAAGACCCCAGGCGATCTTCAAAAGCACGCCAGCTGTGCACTGCCTGGGTTCCCCTGGTGGTCTAGTGGTTAAGAATCCGCCTGCCAATGCAGGGGACACAGGTTCGACCCTGGTCCAGGAAGATCCCACACGCCACAGGGCGACTATGCCTGTGTGCCCCAACTGCTGAGCCTGCGCTCCACAACAAGAGAAGTCAGCGCAACGAGACTCCCACACACCACAACGAAGAGGAGCCCCTGCTTGTCGCAACTAGAGAAAGACCTCGCAGTAACGGAGACCCAGCACAGCCAAAACTAAAATAAATAAATCTTAAAAAAAAAAAAGTGTACTGTCTTTCACGAGATACAGGGTGCAGGCCCTATGGACTGCATCTCCATTTTACATCTTCCCTGAATTTCTGTACTCAGGTTTCACCACATTAATTCACACTCGCTCTACCAGTGTTGAGTATTTTTCATGTCAATATGTGATCTCTCTCACTACATTAAGTTTTCTGAAGGAACTATTCAAGCTCTTTTCAATTCTTCTCATGATACTTAGCATATGATAAGCCCTCTGAATGCACAGCTAATGAAACTGGATCCTTCAAATATTTTATCTTCAAAAAACTGCATCTTTCATCTGTGCATCCCCAGGGTCCTGGCCGGTGCCTGGAACATGGTGCTCAGTAAAGTGTCTGCTGAATAAATGAATGAGTACATGCATGCTTTGCAAAAAAATATGGTGAGAAAGAAAAAAATAATTCTTTATCAGCTGCATTTTTATCAGGGTATCAATGAGAGAAAAAATTTTTAAATGTGTATGTGTTTATTAGAAATATCACACAACCACAGGAAAAGAGGAACCACCTCTTTATTCTGCAAAAGAGCATGCTCTGTAACACCCCTCCCCTCCACCCCCCAGCCAAGGCCAGGAGCAGCCTGAAGAAAACGGACCCCTGGTGTGAAAATAGAGTCAGTCCTTGGAAAGCGGGATCAGTTATTTATTTCCCAATAATTTATGGCTTTTCCCCATTTCCTAGCTCACTGAAGTCTAAACACTGCTAAAGTTTTAGGTTTATGATTCCAGATGTTTAATGAGTATTTCAGTGGAACCACAATGGATCCTTTGAAACACCAAATAGCAGGTTCAACTGAGTTCAAACTTTCCTATCAAAGAGAGGATCTCAATTTGGAATAAATCAGTCTAGAGAGCCAAAGTAAAGAAGGATTTTTTCAGGAACTTAAGAGCAAAGAGAAATTACTTTCATTGTAGTTACTGGCAAATTAAACTGCTACCTTCTCCGAAGTAAAAATGGCCCTCTCTCTATGTGAATCATCAGTGAGCACAGTTCTCTCCAAGGAAACTGTGGAGGGAAGTACGCCTCCATTGCTCCAACCTGGCTGGCTGGTCTGTGAAGGAATCCCCCAAATTCAGAAGTTGCCCCAGGAAAAACTCCCAACTCTATGTGGAATGTGAATGGTCATAAACTCTGTATGTGATCAGAACAAAGACATTTATTCCTTTGGGAGGAAAGCAAAGACCCCAAAAATTTACTGCTAATTACACAACTGCTGCGTGAAGAGCAGGGAATAAAGGACTTTAAGCGCTTTACGCTAATTCCGTGGTTATGAAAATAATTGCTCAGTTCAAATTATTTTAACTAAATTAATTCTTTAGTGGATATTTCAACCAGAGCTACATAATAAAATAATTGTGTAATTAGCAGTACATTTTTCAGTGCTGCCAAGAGTACAGTCTCAGAAACTGAGAGACAGAAAGGAGTGGCCCTGAGTGGTACCAGGCGCAGAGAAGAAATGGGAAGCGGAGATGAAATGACAAGGTGGAACGACAGGAAACGGCGCAAAACAGTCATTCCATGTGAAAAACAAAAAAGTAAGTCAAGAGGTAAATCACCGCGTTTCGAGCCTCTTCGCTCACTTCTGTTGGGTTTGGGTTTTTTAAGTCTTCACTGAATTTGGTACAATATGGCTTCTGTTGTTTACGTTCTGGTTTTCGGCCTGTGAGGCATATGGGATCTTAGTTCCACAAACAGGGAGCGAACCTGCGCCCTTTTGCGGGGGAAAGCAAACTATTAACCACTGGCCCACTGGAGAAGTTGGCTCCGTTAAAGATATGTCTACATCAAAATCCAGCTCTGTGCTACGAAGAACAGACCCAGCTCCCAAAAAAGGAGAGGACTTTATTGAAAATGTACTTCCCATGTATAATTTAAAAAACCTTGATTTTGTGTATAAGCAAATTGTTTGGGATAAAGTTGAGTATGTGTGCATTTTATTTTTGTGAAATGGACTTTGGTCCCTCTTTTTATCTTCACAGCTAGCTTACTGTATACCAGGGAGCATGACTGCATATACACACACATATAAATCAATCATCAGAAAACTCTTCTTCTTGTACCCAAGTGACAGGTGAGTAAACTGAGGCTTAAGTAAGTAAGAGGCAGAGTTGAGACTTTGAACCCAGATCTTTCTGGCTCTCATAAGTCCACATTCTACTACTACATTCTTTTAAGATTTTTTAAAAAGATTTTTTGATGTGGACTATTTTTTGAGTTTTTAATGAATGTGTTACAATATTGCTTCTATTTTATGTTTTGGTTTTTTGGCCACGAGGCATGTAGGATCTTAGCTGCCCAACCAGGTATGGAACCCACGCCGCCTGCTTTGGGAGACGGAGTCTTAACCACTGGACCACCAGGGAAGCCCCTTTACTGCTACATTCTTAGCCCACCACTGTTACCTCGAGAAAAGAGCGTGAGACCAAAATAATCTGCTTTCCTGCATCTGATGTAATAGCCGAGTCAAATGAAAGTCCCAAGAGAGACATGAATACATGAGTATTGCTGAATTTTGCCTGGACTTTTGGTTATGTTCAGAGATATCAGAACTTGTACTAGCAGCTCTGTGCAGGGCCTGGATCTGACTGCCAAACAATTAACTTCAGGCCTCCAAGACTGTGAGCAGAAAAGAAGCATCAAGCTTCACCGCACCTGACAAGTTCGGGATGGAAAACAATGCCCCCATCTAACCTGGACCATCAACAGTCCCCCTCACCCCCACCCCCGCCAGTCCAAACCATCAAAACACGCAGAAAGCAGCAAAGGCTGTTAGAATATAATAAACACACGTGCAAACTCTACACACAACATGCTTGTACTGGGTCCCAGCTGCCCCAAACCAGACATTTCTGCAAGGCAGGTTGAAGCACTTAGCAACAATCTGAATCACATTTGTTTGAAATCTCTTCATATTTCAGAGCGAGAAGCAGCAGGGGAAGGGGGATCCCCGAGGGTTTCGGCTAGACATCAGTCTGGGGAACTGTAAAGCGATGCATATGCTGACTGTCAATTCTCGGGGCTGAGAAATGCAACGGGAATGGAAAATACTGATAGGTTCGTCCTCGGAGAGGCGGGAGCCTGCGGATTTCTAAGTGTTCTGAGCAAAACCCATCTGCGTCAACGGTGATCACACAGCCTTCCCAGGGTGTTCTGGGCACCCAGGCACCAACCCTGTCTGGGGCCTTCACTGTTACCCAACATGGACACTCCGTGGCGGCCACATGTGCCAAACAAGGGAGCAGGGGGTAGGGTGTTTCTGCAGCGCCCCACTCTCTCAAAACCCAAGACAGATCTCATTGGCTTGGGGCGAGATTATCTCAGGAGCTGAAGGTAAACATCAGGCGTACACGGGCCACAGACACATCAAGTTGCTTATGAGTTCATTATGGCCCGCTGACGCGGTATTTCAACATCCGAGTAATCAGAGACTTTAAAATAGACTTTCATTCCAGTTAAAGTTTTCAATAAATGTTTTTTTTTATTGTTATTTATAACCTGTCCTGGGAAAAAATAATAAGTATAACATGAAAAGCCGACTGAGAGTGACCCTGTAGCACCAGCAGTGAGGCAGCTTAATATCACTGGGATTTGCATCCTATCAAGCTATTCATGCTGAGGCTGGGACCCTGGTGCTAATTTCTAGTAAATTTCACGCTTGATGTCTCCCTGTTGTGGGTCATTGCCGGTTCGTCTAAATAAACTGCTTCCAAATGGCTCTTCCATCTAAATATTCAGCCAGTTTTTATAATTTAATTTTGCATTATGCTGAATAGCCTTCCGGCCAGATAGAACTCATTGGGAAAAAAAGCACCAATACCATCTTGACATGCTTTTATTTATTTATTTATATTTTTACTGCTCGAATTAGACCTCCTAGGCCGACTAGTAAAGAGTTTTTTTTTTTTTCCCCTCCACTAATGTCAATTTTCAGCATAGCAAGAGCTGTCTCTAATCTTTTCCTACTCATTACACACAATTTTGGAGTCATTTTACCCACAGTGCAGTCGGCTCCTGGCTGTGTGTTTGTGTGCACTCAGGGATGGCATAATTGTTTATTTTCCCTCCCTGCATAATCCCCAGCCAGTATTGAAACCCAAACTGCAAACATCTCCCCAAGGGATATGGAATGATTCTCAGCTTTGGTCCCTTTACATGAGATAATATGTAGGAAACATCCTGACCTGTATGTAAATATGGGGGGGGAGGCTGTTCCTCCCCCCTCACTTCCACACTGTTCTCTGTCTTCCCCAAAGCTTATTTGTCTTAAGCGATGTGTAAATGAAAGCAGCAGCACCACAGATTCAGAAAACACAGCTGATCTTGTTCCATGTCAGGCTAATAATTCATTTTTGATTAGGGATGGGGTGGGGATGGGGAGTTACTATTCAATGGGTATAGACTTATGTCAGGGATGATGAGAAAGTTTGGGGTATAGAGAGGAGTGACAGTTACACAACATTGCGAGTGTATTTAATGCCAACAAATTATACACTTACAAATGGTTAATATGACAAACATTATGTTATGCATATTTTACAATTAGAAAACCGTAACTCATTTCCTGAGTTCTTGCAGTTTCTTGTCACAATCATCCCAAAGCAGAGGGGAGGTAGGTGGACAACTATACTTTCTCAGGAACCCAGACAGTCTATTCTTGGGATAGCATAGTAGGTCTTGTTCTGGCTAGTGGCTCTAAACTGTGCTGCAGGAAGTAAAATGGATCTGTGTTCTCATTTTTTAGCTAAACGATCTTAGGAAATTTACTTAACCTAAGTCTCAATTTATGTAAATTGTGGATAATAATATAACTCACCCCTTAGAGGGGCTTGTTGTGACGATTATGTAAGATAATGCATGTAAAATGGTGAGTGCGGTTGCTGGTGAGAAGAGCTCAATGAATCTTAATTGTTGTTGCTCTTATGGTTACAGGGCGAGCAGCCAATCTGGGCCGGAGCCAAAAGTGCAGCAGAATTAAGCTTCCCCTACAAGCGGCACATAGCAATCTTCTGAGCCCTAAATTTGTTGGGACAAAGTAGCCAGGCTGACTTACTCCTAAGTAATGTCAAGATGAGTGAATTTTTCATGGTTTCCTAGAAAAGAGATAGCTAAGGAGGAATAGCACTTGCATTCTCTTCTAAGTCTTAAAGTTTTTGGGTTTTTTTTGCTCAGTTGTGTCCAACTCTTTGCAACCCCATGGACTGAAGCCTGCCAGGGTCCTTTGTCCATGGGATTTTCCAGGCAAGAATACTGGAATGGGTTGCCATTTCCCAGTCCAGGGGATCTTCCCAACCCAGGGATCAAACCTGCATCTCTTGTGTCTCCTGCATCGGCAGGTGGGTTTTTTACCACCAGTGCCACCTGGGAAGCACCTTTTAATGTAAATCTTACAGCCAAGGGATCTGGGATCAAGGACAATCTGATGAATCTCAAACATACATTCAGGAAAGGGATTTCAGAGACTTCCCTGGCAGTCCAATGGCTAAGACCCTGTGCTTCCAAAGCAGGGGGCGTGGATATGATCCCTGGTCAGGGGACTGAGATCCCACATGCCATGCGTCATGGCCACAGAAGTAAAAAGAAACAAAAAAATAAATGAAAGGGATTTCAGCTACCCACCCCCCATACAGTATCACTCTCCTTTGAACACTGCGATATTTTGTTTATACATCATGGGTTTAACTTTCTGCATAGGACATTTTTCTTGACTCCTTCAGGCAATGTGTTTCCTGACTTATTTTTGTTTTCTCTGAAGTAGCATAGCTCCCTGCACGTAGGAACTCAATAAAAATGTGTAGGATTGACTTGTTTAACCTAGACTCTCAGTATCTCATGGTAGTTCCACTGATTTATTATCTTGGTCAAAAAATAATTCACCTTGAATAGGAACGTATACAAACACTAATTTGCATGTATAGTCCAAGTCTCCCCAAAGAAAGTGCAAAATGGGGTAGTTCTCTGGTAAATGTGGACAAAGGGGACTTTTCAACTAAAATAAAATAAACAAAAAACCCCCACAAAAATTGTCCTGGCCGTCTACGTTTGGGTAGGGAGGCTGGCCATCAGTGCAGGGGTTTTCCTGGCCGAGGAAGGGAAAGTTGTCGGCAGAAGGCTCTCACTCCCTCCACACACAGCTGATGACCTGTAACAGCACAACCTCTCCAGGCTTTTCTTCCCTTAAAGGCAAGAGATGTTCCAGCCCCAAGCTACTCTGGGTGCTTTATTGGGTTCGTTCTCTCACATATTCTCTGCCTTCCCTCGGATCACGCTATTCACTTCACAGGATCGGCTCCTCCCTCCCTCTCCTCCCCTAATCCACTCTCGAGCTTGCCCTGAGTCAGTCCTCTCTGGCTCCCACACGGCTGTGAACCTCTGGCCACTGGAGAGAAAGCTTCGCGATGCTGGGAGGGAGAGCACATTTGCCAGAACCGTCCACGGTGGCTTGGCACACGGAGGAGGAGTCTCGGTAATGGCAGTTCGGGCACAGAGCAGGGCCTTCCTAATCACGGTCTAATACACTGGAGTCACAGGCCCGGGGCTGCTGTCGGATCATCATAAAACACACCACACAGATTGCCACCGACAACACCCTCTGGTATCGAATTTGTTCATTTTCTCCTGGTGAAGGCTAATTTCAGTATCTATCTTAGTCGGGGTAGAGCATTAAAGAGTAACACCAACAAAGAGAATGGCCACAAAAAAGGCATAGGGACTCAGCACAACTCAGGACCATCATAAAGTCCATTGCTCACTAAACCTCCAATGGTGGTTCACCTAGATAACCCTAGTAGATGGTTCTGAAATTTTGTATGGAGCAGTTAAAACTGAATTTTCCCATTCAAGTTACAACTCGGAAGGTATCTCAGAGGGCGCGTAACCCCCCAAAGCCTAGGGTGATGTGCTCAGGACACCCAGAGGCTCTGTGTGATATAAACCCTCCCCACCCTCTGCTGCAGGGTTCAGGGGCATTGGTCACCCTCCACCCCAGGGCCAGTCACCTTTCATCCCACCGGAGAAGCCTCTCCAGTTGGCAAAGACCATCAGAGGCAGCCCTTCACGGTTGAAGTCCTTGATGGCCTGATACGTCTTAAACGCGGAGTCTGGGAACCAAACCTGGCCAGCCTGCTGGATAATCTGTTGGGAAAAGCCAAAGAGAAAGACACAAATAATGACACAGCTGGAAGGGGGAATCTCTTCAAGAGGGGAGGATTTTACTGTTAGAAACTAAAAAAAAATAATTAAACCAAAGTTGTCCATCAAGATCAGCATCCTTGAAATAAAAAAGAAGGATCCTGGCTCTTGGACTTTGTTAATTATGCCTCTTTTTCAGCCTTGATTCTACTACCCGACCCTCCTTAGTCCCAAGGGGGGAACCTTACTGCTTCCAAGGGAAGGATGTGACCTGAGGCATTCTCATTCAATGCTTCCCAGGGCCACCTGAAGTGACTTGACTACACAACTCCATCAAGCCCCCTGGTCAGAGTCTCCACGTGTGGTCACCTCTGTGCCTGGTCCAGCTTCCCTGTCCTCTGCTTAGTCAGCAGCACCCAAGGGGACCCCCACTGCATAACCTCCTCTTGGCCCTCCCCCGACCCCAAGTCAGGCTGTGAAAACCTAATCCATCCTTTCAGAAAGGATGGACTGCGGCATTCACATCTGGTATTGAGGGCAGGCGTCCTTATCAATTCCAGGAGCATCTCTACTACGTGTGTGCTCAGAGAACCTGGGACCAGTGAGCGCACAGCATCATCTCAGCTGTCTTCCTGCAAGACCACGTTCCCCACGAAAGGAGACTGCTTTTTCTAGCATCCGTAAGACCACTGTAAAGACCTAAGAATTTAGCTTGTGCTGCATTCCAAGTCATCTTAAAAGTAAGCACATGATGGTCTAGACTCATTCAAGGCTGCTGTCTGGCCTCTAAAACTGGTGGTTCGCAATGCTCCCAGTACATCCACGGCTCTGCAGCGGGGCAAACAGAGCACCAAGCATGGGCACTCAAGAGTCCTGGAGGTGACCTACCTTGGCTTCAGAATCCAGGTTTGCAGGATCAGCCGGGATACTCAGCTCCACTGTTCGGGTTTCTACGGCAACTACTCCCACGGGTATTCCTCCTAGCCTGATAAAAAATGACCCATGTGAGGACCCGGTGGACGTCATCATTAGCGCTAATCATTTATTTTCCAATCCTACATCAACACCTTGGTGGAGGGGGAAGTGGAAACAAATATAGAGTCAGGGGGAAATCGGACTCTTCCGGGGGTAAGATATTACTTTACAGATTTGGTAAATATGGTAAATGGGAAGAAAAGTGCCCTCAGAGTCACTCCTATTCCCCAGCACAGGATAAATTTGAACCAAGGGTTGTACCAGAGAAGCCTCTGCATTGAGACTCAACAGCCTAGTACGTGTATGAGATCTTGTGCACAAGGGCATGTGTGCACATATGTGCACTTGCACACACACACACACATATTCAATCATTGTGGTAGTCAGGTGAAATTTCTCAGTTCACAGCAGGTCTTTGGTAAAGATGGAGGGGAATGGTTGGACAGGTGGTGGTAACCTGAAACTTCTCTGTAACAGACTTGTAGTTTTCTATGGACTACTAATAATGGGGTTCCAGGTAAGACATGATGGGAGAGTAGTTCTCACCACTGGGCGTGTGGATGGGGAGTTTGCAGATGTGTTGTGGGATGATGAAAGATATGCACCAAGTGTCGGGAGGTGGTTAAACAAGCCCTCAACTTCCTCTTCCATTGCAAAGAGCAAGGGGTCAGGGATAACCTTCAGAAATAACCTTGGTGGAACAGGTGATCTATATTGGAAGAATATATTTAATCTCCATGCTCTGTTAATTTAAAAAAAGCTCTTCAAGGGCTCAAAGCCTCTGCATCTGTACTCTATGACACCCTCCCACACGTGGTCCTCATAAAGATTTCCTAGTAAAAATCAGGAAGGCAGAGAGAGAGTGGGTGAGCGCAAGCGAGTATGCAAGGTACAGAGTGAGTCCTCACTCTGGAAAATGTGATTCAATCTTCACTGTCTGAGCTGCATTCCTTGGGGTTGGGGCTGGAGCGGGTTACAGGCTTTCATTCCCCACAGCATCTCCATAACAAACTTTTCCGTGGAGGATGGTCTTCGATTGTCACACTGGCTACTGGAGATGGATTCCTGTCATCACAAGAGGCCTGACAGGGGCCAGAGTGGGGACCACCCACCCCCTTGTCACTTGCCTGCACTGAATCAGAATCAAAAGCCCTCTAGACAACCAGACAACGAGCGGAAGGTACACAGGAGGGTTTAGAAATATTTCTGTTCACAATGATTAACAATCCAACTGGAAACTTGTAATTGCAAAAGCCACCCTAAATCGGTAACTTATAACTTATATATTAGGGCCCATGTGACCTAATAAAGAACATCTTTATCCGAGTATTACAGTTATTTATTGAACTTGAAAACAGCTCAGAACAACTTCTGTTTTCTATTATACTTCATATAAATTTTATCAGGCTAGCACATGAAGATGCTACATCTTGTTTTATAGTGTGTCCCTGGACAAGGTGCCATGGAATAATAAAAGACAATTTACAGCCAATAGCACACATATTCCAAACATACATACCAAAGATGAGTTTTGGCAGCACTTACAGTAACAATCCCAGAAGAATACATTTATATTTATTTCTCGAAATACCATTGCTTTAGAAAGAAGCTGGCTCCATTTGTGTTTTATATACTTGTGAGCATGTGTATGTGGTTTGGAGTAAGAAGCCCAGAACTCATCAGATGGAAAGAAAGAGAGTCAGGGTGGGTGTTGCAATAAACAACGGCAGACTTAACCGAAGCCAAGTCTGACTGATCTTGCTCGTGGAACAAGCCCTGTTCTTCCCATCATAAGTGGAAAGCATTATTCTCTTGTTTCCCACGGGAGGATCTTATAGACATTAACAAAGGTTTGGTTTATCTGAGGCTTAAAATCAGGCATGTTTTTTACAGAGGGGAAAACTGAAGCAGCGTATAGTTGAGAGATGCTTTTCAAAAAGTTGGTCCCAGTGTCCTTCAAAGACTCCCTATAACAAACCAATAGGTCCCAAGTAGAGGGGCTCTCTCCCCAGTGGGACTTCTCTAGGCACAAAGAATAATCCTCCTTGGGACTTGGAAGCCCCTGGCAAGGCAGAAGTCTGGGACGCCAGAAGAAAATGGGAACTAGTCCCTGGGAGGGAGCCGTGGTCAGGGCCGACTCCAGGCTGACTCTTACTCAGACCCACAGGGAAAGAGCCCGTCTGTGGGATTTGCCATCTGATGGCTCCGTGTCACTGGCAGCACGAGGTGTGCTGACCGGCTGGGCAGAGACAACCACAAAGCCTAGAATTATTTTCGAGGCTGGAATCTAAATCTCCCCCCGACGTGGCGTGCTTGAGAATCTGGAGCAGGTGCCACTTTTCACCAAGATAAGGAAAACTGATTGCCCCCGAGAGGCAGGTGAGCTCCAGATGTGGGTCCCCGGGGCGGCGTGTCTCTGCGGCGCGGGGCCAGATTAAGATCAGCCTTGGCAGGTGCTCGTTACAGCGAGCGGCACAGATTATTCCGTGCAGGGCTCGCTGTTGAATGAAGCGCTTCTTAGAGTGGGTATTAAAAATTTAATAGAAACTTCGATTTCCCACTTGAAAAATAGAGGTATTCCTGCAAACTATTCCAGCTTATTTTACTCCTGTTTCAGGTCAACTCTTTTTTTTTTTTTGTAATTCAAATCTGATGATAAGCCAGTCTAGTGCATTTGTTACTAGAATAATCTCGATGCCCTGAAGGAACTTCTTCCGGTTACACCGATCTTTCAGGGGGGTCACATAGAGAAGTAGGTGAGTCTGATTCAATGGGAACCTACTCTGAAAAGAAAATGTTCTTTGGAGCTGGGGTAGGGGGGTGGTGTCGCTGGTGAGCTATGGCTATTGTGGTTGGGCTTTACGGCCCCCAGAGAGCTTTGCTTTTGGCATTATGAAAAGGAAATGTTGTCAAAACCAGACTTCAGATTAAACGCGTCATTGGAGTTACATGCTGAATGACCACTGGGAACCAGGGCTCCAGTCAGGCTGCCCCGGGCATGACTACAATACAGTATTCCTAGGACTTTTAGCCAAAGAGAGCATTAATGGTAAAAAACCCACATAGCCCTTTGTTTTTGTTGTTGTTCAGTCACTAACTCCTGTCCAACTTTCTGCAACCCCATGGACCGTAGCTCACCAGGCTCCTCGGTCCTTCACTACCTTCTGGAGTGTGCTCAAATTCATGTCCACTGAGTGGGTGATGCTATCTAACCATCTCACCTTGTTTTCAGTTGCTTCCAAAACAAAAGAGGTCTTACCTGGCTCTGCCAACCACCACAGTCTGTGCCCACGGTTGCATGATCTCTGAGAAAGAGCCATAGTCAAAAAATCCACTCAACCACTGACCTTTCTGGGCTACAGAAGGGAAAGCAAGGAAACAGAAAACAAAGACGATCAGTTCATTCAAAATACACCAGAACTGGTGAATGGAAGGTTGGATCTGAGGAGTTATTTGGGGGAGTCCATTGTTGTTTTTAAACATATTATAGTAGATAGAAACATTAGGCAGCTCAATGTTCATCTGCCTACAGACCTCATCTCCTATTTCATTTGCTAGTCTGAATAAAAAGAATCATTTATCAGCGAAAGCATCATTTATTGTTAAACGATGGGGTTCAGCTAGCAGAGTTTGCGTGCTTTTAAATAAATAACCTGGCTTCTTTTGCAAAACACTACAAACATTTGTCAGAAGGCAGCCAAGTCATTAAAGATGTTTCCAAATGTCTATTTCTACTTTAAAACTTAGCTTACAATTTTGTTTGGTTCCACTGATTTTCTTTTGTTTGCTGTTATTATATCATTATAGCACAAACTGTATTCATGTAATAGTCATGCTCTGCATTTGAAAGGGGGGAAACAGGATTAAATTATTACAGGTAATATCTTAAAATTTGATTCCACTGATTTTCTTTCAATGGAAAGATGAAGATAGGCAAATAAGTATCAATATTAATGATCAGATGAGGACCCCAATTTGGGGAAGAGCTTCTCTGCTAGAAAAGCAACAAGATACACTTGCTTTATTTACTGCTGACAAAGGATAATCTTACTAAAAGAAAGGGCCATGCCCATATACTCTTAAAAGGTATCAGAAATAGGAGGTTCTGATACCTACACTTAATGTCATTAACCTCCCTTGTGCATGGAACTACTTCACTGGCAAGACACATGACTTTCAACATCTTACTTTAAGAGAAACAACTTCTGTTCCACAGGTATCCATGTTTGACCAAGGACCCATCAAAGCCTCTGCAAACAGCCTCAGCTGTTTCCTAGCTGCCCTCTCAGCTCACCATTTCTCAGTGAGTCTTCTAATTTGAACGTGGCCCTCCGCCCCCTAAAAACCCAAGTCCAAAACCAATTAAAAGTGGAGATCCAAGCAAGCTAACCTCTGCTGACTTAAACAGGATGGAGAGTGTTTTATCAAGACTAAACTTGTAATTACTGTGTTCTACATTCCTTGCCTCTATGGCCCCCGTGTAAAATGTGATCATCCATTTCAAAATTATCTCTCTATCGTGAGCCCAAAGCCGATCGTTTAGATTCTGGGCTCGTGTTGGGCGTCAGTTTGAAGAATATCGTGGCACTATCTCCTCTAATAAATGACTTTAACTTTTCACCTAGAAGATATCTGCTTTAACTTATCACAAGGAATCATCTGCTTTCTTTAACGCTTCTACTAAATTAAAATCTGAAGTCACTCGATTTGGGAGCGAGTGTTAGCTGCACAGAGACAGCAGGATGAATTACTAGGGAGTTGATGAAAAAATATTATCCAAAAACCAGAAAACTTAAGTTTTATCACAAATTCACTTTATTCTGTGGTTCTCATTAATAATAGCCAGGATAATGCCCATCTACATGTGCACACACACCTGTTCAACCCCTGAAAAAGGGCTCAGACTTTGATGAGGGTTCTAAACCAAACTTCTAAGTGCCTCTAAGGTTATCGAAGTTTCGTTAAAAAATAATTTAATTCGTTTATTTATTTTTGGCAGTGCTGGGTCTTCACTGCTGCGTGGGCCTTTCTCTGGTTGCAGAGCATGGGCTCTAGGACACGCGGGCTTCATTAGCTGCCACTCCCGGGGCCCTAGAGCTCAGGCTCAACAGCTGTGGAGCACGGGCTTGGCTGCTCCAAGGCACGTGGGATCTTCGCAGACCAGGGATTGAACCCATGTCCCCTGCAGTGGAAGGCGGATTCTTTACCACTGAGCCACCAGGGAAGCCCAGGATATTGAAATTTTAACTTTGTACGCCTGGATCATTTTATGATTCTTACTTCAATAATAATGATTTGGAACTACAGACTTCATTTCAAAGCGGAAATATTTTTTTCTTTAAAACCCCTCCTGCCTAATATGTTGGTTGATGGAGGGGAGTCATTGGAGGGCTACAGGTATTATAGGTGGGCTTTACTGGGTCCCCTCAAAGAGCAGGTCATGTTCGATTCATCGGTAGAACTTAGAAGCCACCTAACATGGCTCCCCATTATTCCCAGGAGAACACTCTCTAGGTCTTGTTCTGATTTCTCCCAGAAAAGTCCTGCATTTTATGACTGATAGATATCTTAGGTCCATGGCTGTTATCGTAAGTTTTGAAATAAAAATGAGGTAGGGCAAAGATTATTATGGTGATTTGTCTATGCAGAAAAACTATTTAATTTTATTAAGACTAACAAGAAAGGGCATTGAAGACAACAGGTAAGGTTTTAAATTAAAGTCAACCCTACTCTGGTGATTTTCTATCTACAGTTAGGTTTCCGAATGAAGCCTAACTCCTAAGTGACCTTGCCCAAATCACTTAACTTCTCTGAACTTGTAAAACGATCATCTCATTTTATCTCTGAGAAACAGGAAGTCCAAATAAGATGGTGTAGATGGAAGTGCTTTACAGTCCCACCTGGCTTTACAGGGGGTGCCCATAAAGAATTACTAAGCTTTCCTTATGAAGAATTCTTTTTTCTTTTTTAACTCTTTGGCTGCACACATAGTATGTGGGATCTTAGTTCACCAATGAGGGATCAAACTCATGCGCCCTGCACTGGAAGCGCAAAGTCTTAACCACTGGACTGCCAGGGCAGTCCCTGAATACCTCTTTCTCTTTCAGCAAAATCACAACGACTTTTAAATTTAAGGAATTATCTTCTGCATTCCGTTCTTTTAAATACAGCCCTTTGTGGGGGTGGGGTGGGGGAGGGAACAGTTGCAAGAAACATGCAAAAAAGAACAAACATTTTCTCAAAAAGCCTAAAAATGTAGATTCAAAATGTAGCAAGAGGATTTAGGGCTTCACAAAAGAACTTCCTGCTACAAAAGGTTTGTTAAAATTGCCAAGTGAACTGACAAACAAGAATGTACATTTGTCTTAGGTGAAGTTACCTCTTTTTTTCCCCTGTTGTTGCTTTTTAAGTTTGGTAAAATTAGCCCCAAGACAGAGGGATATATTAGATAAACATGGGGGGAGGGCTTGTTCTAACCCAATATAGTTATCAACTTAAAAGTTCTGTCTTCCAACCAGGGAAGGCAGCAACTTCCCTGGTGGTATAGTGGGTATGAAATCTGCCTGCTAATGCAGGGGACCTGGGTTCAATCCCTGGTCTGGGAAGATCCCACATGCTGCAGAGCAACTAAGCCCGTGCACCAAAACTGAGAGAGTCCACTTACTGCAACGAGCGATCCTGCGCACCACAGCTAGGACCCAACAGAGCTGAATAAATAAAGTTTCAAAAATGGCGATAAAATAAATTATACATCTCTGTGTACACAGACTAGATGGTCAAAGATGCTGGTCCTATAACTCTTAGACTTTATGGCTTATATTTAACTGTTTTAAAGTTTTTTGAGGCCATTAAGTAATAAGGGCTCCAATAACAGAATAAAAAGAAACGTACTAATGACCACAGGGCTTAGAACTGACTCAGCAGCTGATTTCATTCATTTTCCATTTGTTCTTGATGGATTTTCTACCTTTTCCTTCAGAGAGCTGCTGTTTTTCCAGATTTCCCTCATGCCCAGGCACTTCAGGGTCTATGTTTTCTTTGTCATGTGCTATCGTGCAGGAATTGGTTGGTGATGGAAAGGAAGACTGGAAGCCTGAGGGCCAGGGTGCCACAGACCCTCTAACATACACATACTTGGGTGAGGCCGGCCTGCCAGCATCCACCGAGGGTCATACGGCGCCTTCGTGGGCACAAACTCGATGACTCTGTCTATCGGATCCTTGGAATTCAGGAGAGGAACTGAACTGTATACACTCTAGAAGGCGATGGGAGGGGAGAGCACAGCGGTCAGTGAACAACTCTTAACTCAGGAACAACCGTGACGGACAAAGCAAGCAGGACCCACACACGGAAGCACGCCCGCCAGTCCCATCCAGCAGCTGGCAGCAGCCCCATCGGGAGCCAGGCCCTGAGGAACAGGTACAGCTCGCAAGTCTCACGTGGGAGCCTGCTAGAAAGTGGGGCGATTGGACTCTTGATTTCAGTGCACCAGGGCTCTCTGGGAAGTCCCCCAGAGGGGTGGACGCCGATGACAAAGGGGAAAGCCCCACAATGAGGAAGAAGCCGTGAGAAGCTGGGGTCTGAGCCCAGACAGGACTCATGGCTGGAAATCATCAGAAGGGGGCCTGCCCCCTGAAACCCAAAGGCGTTTTAAAGAAAGGTAGGAGGCAAAAGATGGCTATAAGGAAAAAAAAAAAAGAAATCAACAGCTTCTAGAGAATATTTTGTAAGAAAAAAAATCCTTCTCCCATAAACAAGTCTCACACGCTGAGGCAGTGAGCTGTGGCAAAAAAGCTGGGTCCTTCAGGCTTTTGGGTGCCGGCAGCAAGTGGGGAGGACTCACCTTCGGCATGTAAGACAGCCAGTGCAGGACGGTGAACACCCCCTCAAAGTCATCACAGACGGTGCTGTGCGTCACCCCATTGTTGTGCATGATCTGGATGCCCCCCAGCTGGTTGTTCGAGGTGTATACTTCCCTCCCGAGGACCTAGAGAAACAGGCCAGAGAGAAGACGTTCATCCCGTCAGAGAGAAAGGCAAGGTCTGCCTCATAACTGCCACTAAAATGGATTCTTTTTTCTGCAAGACAGAGAGTCCGGCCTCCGTGGGCTGTGTTGAGGGACTGTCTGGACCTTTGTCCTAAAAAGAATACTCAGAAGACACACAGGGCGTTTCAGACAATCACATATTCTGTGGCAATGTAAACACCAGCAAGCCCCTCTCTGTCAGCTGCCACAGAGGCGTGGTGGCAGGCTGAACCCTGAGGGGAGACCGCAGCGGTGGGTAAAGCTGGAGCCCTGAGACGCAGGCCACGCCGCGCTGCTGCCCACAGACACAGAAGGGGGAGTGCCTGCTTCTGACAACCTCAAGCGACGAGTCTCAGTTAAACAGGAGCACTGAGAGCTTTGGACTCCTCGTTTTTTCCAAGGGTTACTTTTCCCCTTTACACTTGATGTTTCACGTGAAATCCTGAAGCGACTCATGACACATACAAGAAGCCTTGAGCCTAAAGTCCTCTTTGTGTGCTGGGCACAGGGCAGTGATTTATGGCCAAACCCGCTTCTCCTGGGTCCTTTTCTCCCCAGGTTCCAGGGACTTCAGGGTCCTAATTCCCTGGTCTATCCACAAGAGGAGTTTAACTCTTGTGAGAGTGAAAAGCACCTGCGATTGGAAACCATAAAGTTTCCTTTAAAAAATAAAAAATAAAAGAAGAGAAAAAAAAAAGAGAGAGAGAACATTTTTTGACTCAGAAATTGTAGGGTTTCTTTCCCCTTGAAGATTGGTTAATAATTTCTTTTGGGGAGGGAGGTTTTCTGACCCAGCAGATGGAAGCTTGGCAGCCTGATCATGGACTCCTGCAAACTGCTGAGTGTATAGTAATTGCCAGTCATCTACAGTAGCCCTGGAGAGCTCTTAACAGTTGTGGAGCCGCTTACGGTATGTTACCTTTTCTTTTCCCTTTCTCCTCCTCCTCCTCTGGAAAATAACCACAACACAAAATTTCTTCCTTACTTTTATTCATTTCCAGCCTCTGGGGGAGAACCTAATAAGGGAGAGAGCAGCGAATTCTACCTGTATATTCCCATTTTGCCCCTTCCTGTTTGGAGCTGTGAGCAGCTCCCCTACAGGCTGGGTCAGCCCTGGGATCAAGACCTGCCAAAGGCTGAAGAAGCGGGCAGCCAGAGCCATCACCTCTCTGGGACCCAGCTGGCCTGGGTTCCATTTAGCTTCAGCTCCAAAGGGGAGAGGGGCTGGCTTCCCAGGGGGCTCACTGGTAAAGAATCCGCCTGACAATGCAGCAGACTCGGGTTCGATCCCTGGGTGGGGAAGAGCCCCTCGAGAAGGAAATCACAATCCACTCCAGCATTCTTGCCTGGAAAATTCCACAGACAGAGGAGCCTGGAGGGCTACAGTCCATGGGGTCACAAAAGAATCAGACACTCACTTAGCAACCACACAGCAAGAGGAAAGGTGGAAGAGACTCTTCTGAAAGGAATATGGGAGGCAAAATGGCTCTCAGATTTCTGCTTTCCTCACTAGGGAAGCACAGAGACAAGCCTTTGCTCAGCTTCTGAGCTGAGCGACGTGCCCCGCCGCGCCTTTGAAGGAGCCCCCGGAAGTGGGGAGGCCGAATCTGACCACTGGGCTCCCGTCCTCCGCCCAGTCTCTTTCATCTCAGCCGAGGCGCTGCGGCTCTTTTCTCATTCTCCTGCTGTCTCTTTCCATTTGCCCTCTCCCTGACTGATACACTGATCTCTCGGTCACTCGGCTTTCTGCTCCACTGCGTCCATATTACTAATAACACCTCCGCCACGGCCAGTTTACCTCATGAAGGCAGGAGCACATCATTACAAAATAAACTCATAACTTTGACATTCTAGCAAATACACGCCGTTTGTTATTTTTATGGCTTTAGTCTTTCTAACAGGCAGAGGGCATTACATACCTGTTTCCTTTCTATCGTTAAATGTGTGCACACATGCACACTCGCACATGCATCAGGAAACAAGATAGAGCAAAAAATATAAATAAATAAACCCAACCCCCAGCAAATGTCCAGAGCAGTCAGATGACGGGGGACCCTGGTGGAGGCAGAAGCCCTGTCACTCAGGGAGGCCGCGCTCCGATCTGGCTCTGGTTTTATGGACATCATAAACCCGATGGCCCACAGCTGGTCCTTCTGGGACAGACTGCCTCTCTGCCAGAAGTCGTTCGGTGTGATCAGCAGTATTTTTAATTATTAAAATAAAATTGGAAAGGGGGAAAAGAAATAAAAAGGAGACACTGCACTGACCCTGAATATCTGATACCCAGAGAGTATGTCAGGGGCCCACAATGCCTTGCTGCCTGGAAGCAAGAAAATAGCTAGGGCTATTTTGTACTCAGAAATGCTATTTTCTTTCCCATGAAACCCTGTCTCTAGGACTTGATAACGTCCAACCACTTAGAACCTCACGCCTCTGCCAAATCAGTAATGGACCCATCGAGAACCAATCTCAGAAAAAGGGACTGAAACCGACCAAGAGATGCTTAGCTGTTCAAATATACCTTCCTCAGACATCTTTGCCCCCTCATTTCAAAGAGGAAGAGAGCCTCCAGAACTGGGATCCTCCTGGAGGCTTCCTTGTCCACCCATTCCACCCCATATTCTTACATCTAATGGGAGTCAGATCTGGAAGGAGTAAGAGTTAATCACTTAGCATGTCTTCCCTTTACTAGTGGAAACTCAGGTTCTGACATCTTGGCATTGTTCTGAAAAGGCAGCAAGCAGTATTTCTACATTTCTTCTCCTCTGAGGAGGAAAACCAGGGCTTACTACAGCCAAGAACATTATCCTGGGCTAAAGAAATGTTTGCCATCTGAGAGGATTCATTACATTTGGGAACTAAGGATAAAAATTATATGGCAGACAGAGTATCCGAAGAGCTCTCTCTGGTCAGCCTTATCGCAGGAGGTGGGCAGCAGGGGGTGGGGGCAGGTGCAGAGGGGAAGGACACACAAAAAATGAAGCCTGCTTCACTAACCACAAACAAATGCTAACAATCATGGCTACTCAACAACTGGGGAAGAGAAAGCAGGAGCCTCCAGTTCATCTTCAACGACCATATGTTTGCAGCATGTACCAGGAGAATGAGGGCGCACACAACAGCTCCTGATTTACAGGGGTCGTGGCTGACTCAAGTGGTTTTAATGATTTTAGAATACTTCACAACAAAAGCTCCAACTGCAGAAGCTGAATCTGGGCAAAGACAAAACCCATTCTGCTCAACTCTGAAATGATGGCACTGGAACAGTTACGTTAACCCTGATGAGCATCAGGAAGGCAGAGAAAAGAACCCACCTAGACAGAACCACTGCTATGGTCTTCAATCTGTTGCCCTACCAGCCTTCTATGGCAAAACCTGGGGTACACAACCCTCATCAACATAACATTTTCGTGAAGTAGGTGAGCATCATTCATACAGTTTTATTCAACCTGGACACACCCATTCGTGTATAGGTCATGCTGCTTGCCACATTCCATTTCCGAAATTATTCCTTGCACATTTTATGCTGCATGATACAAACTCTTGGTTTATCTGCCAACAGCATCAGTAACCACTTAAACACAGGAACCACTCAAAACAGGGGGCGCTGCTGAGGCCCTACTTTGCCACCTGCTCCCAAGTCTAAGTGGAGAGGCAGTGCCATGAAATACTAGGAACAGGCACCATCTCTGGTCCCCTGCTGAAGAGTGCCAACGCCTACGGAGCTGAAGGAGGGCTCAGCCTGAAAGAGGATCTCCGTTCACTCTCCACATAACACTAAGCCTCATCTAGCACTCAGTCATTCCAGCTGGCAGACCTGGGAATTGAGGGCACTGCCTCTAGCCAGTGATTAGCACAACACCAATGTTAGAGGCTCCGTGAAAGATGCTAGAGAGCCTTTAGGAATGTTTGAGATGCACAGGCAGCACAGATGAACGCAGTCACACACACACAGAGGCCTGCACCACTGCTGCTGCTGCCGCTTATCTAGAGACGCTGCAGACAGCTCAGGTTTACCCCAGCTGACAGGCAATGAAAACAGTCTAATATACCGCCTGCTCTCGCCCTTAAATCCCTTTTTGGAGATCAAGATAAACTCGTTTCTTCCCTTCCCCAGTGCTCCAGACGTTTGAGTGAAGTGGCAGAGTATTGTGAGGTTTTGTGCAAATGAAATCACTGTGTAATACTAAATGAGTGTAGTATTTACTTGTCAGGATATTCGTCAGCACACAGGCTTTGAGCTTTCCGAGTTTCATAGATGCAACTTTAGCTCAATTTTTTTTCAAAAAAATTGCTTTTGTCCTGATATATACATATTATATCAGGGCCCCTCAGACTCAGAAGCAAATATTTGCAATTGCGTGCTGCAGATGTGTAAAATAATGATGCATATCGATGCATAAAAAAATGAAAATTCTGCTGCTGTTTTCTCCCACTTTACCCAACGTTTTCCCCTTTAAACATTCCTGGTGGATCTAAGAATTCAGCTATGCACGTGGAGTCCTTGCTGCCATCCTCTTTCTCATTAGGGTATTTCCACTCTCAAGAGGATTTCAGGAGGGGTTTTGTAAATTTCCTAAGCAATTGTCATCACTGGATTTCCTCCATGATTTTAGACATTAAAGTCACTCTGGGATCTGTCGGGATATTGATAAAGGTTTGGTTAAGGCAGAAAGGGAGAGAGAGATGAGAAAGAAAAAGTGGGAAGAAGGAAGAAGTATTAAAATAGGGACAAAGGAAAGGAGAAAGGATGAGAGAGAAGAGAAGGGAGGGGGAGTGAAAAGAGGAAGGGGAAGAAAAAAATGTAATAGCTCATCTACTCCTGGTGCTAACACCCTCCTCCTTGACCTGAGAAGACTACATTTTTAAAAGCTGACAAGTAATTCAATCTCCAATTAACAATTTTAAGTGGTGCAGCACATGTTACTGTGTAAATGTTTCTCCAGGAATACATCCAAGGGTGAATGGAATTAAACCTCTCGGGAGACAGGACCAGTGCCTATGAGACCAAGAATATTTGGGGGTTCCAAAATATAGTCCCTTAATACAGAGACCCAAGGTTGCAAATTCCTCTCCTGCTTTGTTGCCATTATTATCACTGGCAAACCGGAGAGCTGGTTGACAACTGGCAGGCTGGGACTAGAGAAGGGACACAGTGACATACTGGTGGCGGGGGATGGGGAAGCCTCTGATGTGAGCCATGGCTGGATTCAACACCATCCACTGCAAGACACCAAAATCTGTGTGTGTGTGTGTGTGTGCGCGCGCCTCTGATGTGAGCCATGGCTGGATTCAACACCATCCACTGCAAGACCCAAAATCTGTGTGTGTGTGTGTGTGTAAGACCCCAAATCTCTGTGTGTGTGTGTGTGTAAGACCCAAAATCTGTATGTGTGTGTGTGTGTGTGCACACGCGCACGTGCTCAGTCTTGTCCAACTCTTTGCGGCCCCAATGGACTGTCCGTGGAATTTTCCTGGCAAGAATACTGGAGTGGGTTGCCATTTCCTTCTCCAGGGGACTCTGGTGTCTCCTGCATTGGCAGGTAGATTCTTTACCCCTGCGCCAGCTGGGAAGCCCAAAAATCTCTTCATAAGCAGCAAAATTACAAAGTGGTCAGGTTTGCTGATGGATAAACTGGAGAAAGGGACTGTGCTACCAGCAGTAGAAAGGATATTTAGGGGACTTCCTGGTGGCCCCATGGTTAAGAATCTGCCTGCCAATGCAGGGAACACAGACTAGATCCTTCGCCCAGGAACTAGGGTCCCACATGCCACAATGACTGAAGCCCGCGCTCTAGAGTCAGGGCTTTGTAACAAGAGAAGCCACCGCGATGACAAGCCAGCACACCACAGCTAGAGAGAGGTCGCGTGTAGCAACAGAGACCCAGTGCAGTCAAAAATAAGTAAATGTTTTAAAAAAGAAAATATATTTATGCAAAAAGAAACTGAGATACAGGGAGAATAGAGGAATGAGGTAGATGGCAGAAGGAAGAACTGGGGTAGAGAGGAACCTCATGACAGTTTACTTGTCAAACGTATAAGAAAAAGACATAGACTTCCAGAGTCAAAACTGATGCCAGATAAAATCACTCATCTCAGGGATCCATCAACTGCTCATTTAGCTGCAGACTTGAGCATACTGACAATAAATTACCTCTAAATACAGGAAAAAATGTAAAAGTCTGGCCTATTGACATATAATTCACATATAGTAAAATTGTCCATTTATAGGTGTACGATTCTATGAAATCTGCCATCACATAGGCGTATAACCACCACCCACAACTGCCCCCAAAGTTTTCATCAGCCCCCAAACTGTTCTCATTTCCTTTGTAATCAATTCCCTTCTCCCACCCCTGACCAACACGGATCCTTGTGTCTCAACATTTAGTATGTCAACTTAAATTTATATTAGTGGTGTCTAACTGTGGTTTTAATTTGTGTCTCCCTAATGACTAATGATAAATATCTTTTAATATGCTAATGATAATATCTTTTTATGTGCTTATTTACCCATCCTTATACCTTTGGTGAAATGTCTCTTCAAATTTCTTACCCATTTAAAAAGTTACTGGGTTGTTTCCTATTATTGAGTTGTGAGAACTCTTTATATGTATACATGTGTGTGTGTATATATGTATGTATATATATATATTTATTTATTTATTTTCCAGTCACCTCCCAGGGGGTTTTCTGAGTAGATATGGGACATGAGGTTGGTACTAGAAGGCAGCTGGCTGTGTGACTGCCTCTGCCCACCAGTGGAGAGGCGCAGAGTTTGGTGCCTGCTGTGACCCGGCTTCTTGGGGAGTAACACCGACCTGTCATCTCTTCAGGCTTTCTGTTTGTGTTTTCTCATCTACAACTGGTGGGTGGCAATTTAACGTTTTCCTCTTGGAACACATGAAAAACCTGTTAGTTTTAACACAACAGGCACACAGTAAATGCCGGTCAACTGCCATCATTCTCACGACTCTATAAAAACTCAGCTCTCGCTGGCATTTTCAGCAAGCTGAACTACTATAAGCAAAAGAAGTCTTTCCTATTAGTGCTAATATGTGTTGGGGCTTCCTTAAGCAAAATGAGTGGTTTGATTTTCCTCTCCTTTTAGTTTTCCCCAGTGGAGATACTGGGTTTTTCTTTCAAAATTCTCTACCTGGGTTAGAATTAAGCTAGTAACTCTATATACTATAAAGTCATATTACATTAGGGTTGCTCTGTTGAGCTGCATAAACCTGCTTTATCTGTTGAGAAGACATTTTATCAAAGGGTTAGATAGAAAATGAAGATACCCATAAGTTGATGATATGTTTCAACGGTCTTGAGTTCCCATATTTGCATCTTACGCTCTTGGTTAAATTTGGATGAGCTCCTTTCCTAAATAAACACTGATTTCTCACTTTCTCTTATGTGCAAACTATTTTAAAGGGCTTAAATTCCAGACTCTGAGACATTAAAAATATTAGGACCCAGTCAAGAATCAACCAGAAAAACTCGAAGCCTGGGCATGGTAATTTGTACCAACCTAAACTGCTCTTAAAGCTTCTCCTTTCATAATTCAACACTCCTGACGGTGGACGTTAGCTGATTAGACTGTGTGAAGGCGGCCACTCTGAATGAGAAGGGACACAGCCAGATCTGGATCCATGCACAGGGGACATTCCTGAGAATGATGAACAGTCAGGAATCAGGTTTCTAAACAGTCTCGTTTCCTGCGTCTTTATCATATTCACACAGCAGTCTGTGCACAGCCAGGGACCAGGTCTGTCTTCGCCCCGGAAGACTGAAGTCCTTGCATTTCTAATCTACCAACGTGTGCAGTTCTTGCACTTTTAATTTATGAGTGTTTGGGGGGGACCTCTCTGACTTGGGAACATATTGGCTCGGTCTAATGCTTGGAGATTATTAAACTCGGAGCTATGCTCCACTATCAAGTCTACAGATCTTTTATTTAGAAGATATGGTGCTCTAAATGCACAAAGAGCTCCCTGTCACCTTCACATTAAAGCCCCTAGTGCCTGGTAAATGGAATTATATAGCTGTCATCTCCTTTCCCCAAAGTTTTAAGAGTACAATGGGCTCATTTTTTCACACTCCATCCCAGCTTCAGAACTAAGAGACCTACTTTGTATTGATTTAAGGTCTCAGAAATAAATAAACCTGCTTCACCGCTGTGATTCACAACAAATTCATGATACACTATTGCATGATATATTTCAAGCTCTGGCCCTGGCTCTCTTTTTCCTCTGGTGAGTGATGGGGGAGGTGGGAGGTAGTGGGGAGCTGCAGAGCTGACAGCCGGATGGTTATTGGAGATGGCTGCTGACTGCAAATCCAAGAACAGACATTGCTGGAGGAGTATGGGAATTTTTTTTTTTTAAACTGGGGGGCAGGGGTGAGAAGCTAATTTACTTGGGTTTCAGGCTGGGGTTGGGGGGGGAGAAGAAAGGTTAAGGGGAGAGGAGAGGGAGAGACGCAACAGCAGAGCTTCGACTGAACACTAATTTGCAAAGAAAGAGCAATGAACATGGCTGGAAAGAAAAGCGAAGAAAATTCAGCACAAGGCGGCATAACGTCTAAATGACTGGGAAGATGAAGATGCTGAGCTGCTCTGCTGAGGGCACCAGTCCTTGGGGGGCACTTAGCTTGAGTTCAGGGATGATGTTTTATGAGAGGCAGAACATGTACAGACCCGACACACCCCAGAACCTATGAAGTGGAGGCATCTCTTGATTCCAAGACTCAGGGAGCATCCTGGGGGCTGGAGAGCATGCTCTGGAGAGAGGGCACACATAGAGAGCAGGTCACATGTATGCGTGAGCCAGAGACTGCTCCCCGAGCTGAGCGGGTGAGAAACTAGTATCTGGTTTGGTTTGTGTGCCCGGAGGGCCTCAGAGTCCCTTAGTCTACATCACCCTACCGATTCCTGAAACGAGTCCCACTAAACTATCAATTTTAACTAGTATCTAAATATATAGCTCTCAGAAAGACCTATCTTTGGACTTTCCCAGTGGCCCAGGGGTTGCAAATCCACTGCCAATGCAGGGACACAGGTTCGATCCCTGGTCTGGGAAGATCCACACGCTACGAGGAGAAACTAAGAGCAAGAGGCTCAACCACTGAAGCCCATGTGCAGAGAGCCAGTGCTCGGTGACAAGAGCAGCCACCGCGATGAGTCCGCGCACCGCAACTGGAGAGGGGCCCCCACTCTCCACAACTGAGAAACCCCACGTGCGGCAACGAAGACCCAGTGCAGCAAAAAAAAAAAAGACCCTATCTTCCAGTCCTGTATCAGGACCTTGGCTTTCAACAAGGTGGGTGATGGGAGGTATAAAAGCCTGGGTGGACAGCATGCGGCAGACCCCTATGGTTCTAGAGAGTACTACTTCAGAGTGGTGAGTTTTAGCTGTTCCTCCAGTAATTAAAACTTATTTCATATTTTCAGCTGGCCAGAATGTTATTTTCTATCTTTGAAGAGCATTATCATCTTTACTACGTTTGTTCTTGAGACAAGACTGGACTTTGAAAGCAAAAATACATGGGAAAGAGTTTGGTTCTGTTCAGTTCTACAATAGGCCAGACCATCAAACTGGGAATCACTTTGTTAATTTTGAACTACTATTTAAGAGGAATTAGCTTGTATAGAGAAACAGACTAGGAAGAACTTCATACAGATGAAAGGGATTGGCTTAAAGAGAATTGAGTTGCCCTTCAGTTGAGTTTTTCAAGCATCACTGAATGACAATTTGGTAATGGAGTTACAGCAGAAATTCAAACAACAGTCGGACAGTGGGACTTTGGAGGATCCTTCCTCTTCCAGCAATAATTGTATGACCACTTGTTCTCAACATGAACAACATCACCACCATCACCACATGGCACTTATTCTTCTGTAATATGGGAAAAAAATTTTTTTAACTGTTATGCTCTACAACTCCCATTCCTAACCTTGCTAATACATAGTAATTTTATATATCACTAGTATGTAATAACTGGAAAAGGCAATAGCACCCCACTCCAGTACTCTTGCCTGGAAAATCCCATGGACAGAGGAGCCTGGTAGGCTGCAGTCCATGGGGTCGCTAAGAGTCGGACACGACTGAGCGACTTCACTTTCACTTTTCACTTTCATGCACTGGAAAAGGAAATGGCAACCCACTCCAGTGTTCTTGCCTGGAGAATCCCAGGGACGGGGGAGCCTGGTGGGCTGCCGTCTATGGGGTCGCACAGAGTCGGACACGACTGAAGCGACTTAGCAGCAGCAGTATGTAATCACACTAACACAGAATTCTCTCACATGTAGTTACTTTTTTAGATTCCCCACCAGTGCCCCAATCTATTCTCTCCCTGCCCGAACCTAACACAGTTCCCTGTCTACAAGGCAAGACACACCTTCATAGCATAAGACAGTACTAGAAATTAAAGAGAATTTAGGATTCAGAGACCCTCTGGCCTTCACCTTAAGGTAGGAAATGTATTTTACATAGAGGAAAGTGAGGTCCAAAGAGATAAGAGCCCAAAGCTGCTTTGGGCTAGTTGCTTTACCTAGTACATGGCAAGGAGAGGAGTAATAAAAAAAGAATTTATTTGTTTTTTCTTAGGGAAAAAAAAAAAGTCTGAAGGACTTCCCTGGTGATGGTTAAGCACCTGCCTTGCAATGCAGTGGGGTCCATCCCTAGTTGGGGAACTGAGATCTCACGTGCCGAGGCGCTTAACTAAGCTCGCGCACAGCTTAGAGGGTCCGAACTCCGCAACCAAGATCTTTCGTGCTCCAACCAAGATCCCACGCAGCCAAATTAATAAATAAACAATTTTTAAAAAATCTAAAGGCTCTGATGGGCTTCCCAGGTGGTGCTAGTGGTAAAAAAAACCCATCTGCCAATGCAGGAAACATAATAGACACAGGTTCAATCCCTGGGTTGGGAAGATCCCTTGGAGGAGGGCATGGCAACCCACTCCAGTATTCTTGCCTGGAGAATCCCATGGACAGAGGAGCCTGGAGGGCTACAGTCCATGGGGGTCACAAAGAGTTGGACATAACTGAGTGACTAACATCAAAGGCTCTGGAACTTCAAGAAGTTTTAGCACATTTATAATAGGCTGTCGATCATGATCGTTCCCCAGTCTCAATGCCCAGGCAGAGCCTCAGAGCTCTGGTTTTGTCTAGAAGCTCTAGTCTGATGCTTGTGTGGGCTCTCCCATCCTGAGTCTCTAAGCCACCATGCCCACGCGGGCTCTCTTAGAGGGTCAGAGGCAGTGGATCCCTGAATGACAATTCCACCACAGATCGGGGCTCAGACTGCTGACTGACTGCCTCAGCACACTCATGGAGTCAAACATACCTGGTACAGTTTCCTACCAGACCCGAGGAACATCGGATGAGAAACTAAACAACCCCCCAGATGGGGTCGGGTGTGTGCCCCTATTTTATGTGTGCGCAGGGGGAAGGGCTTGAAAACCAAGGGGATGGGCAACCTTTTCTGAGAGCTCATTCCTCATGCTGAAGAGAGGCTGACTCCGAGAGGAAGCTCACATGCCCTCTTTAGAAAGGAGAGTGATCCCATCTGGAGCTCCAGAGAACAGGGCCTGTCTGTTGTGAAAATAGGTAGTTAGGGACTTTTAAAAATGCAAATTGCTGGACTGATCCTTAGAGTGATTATGGGCTATTGTACCAACAAGTCCTTAGGGACCCGCGCAGACAGATGACTGACACGTATACTACCCTATCAGGACCGAACATGGTGCCTCTTACGTTAATGGCTTTCCAAAGTGTGTGATTGTCTTTAGATAACATCTATGGGGAAAGTCAATATGTGGATGTACTGCCACAGTGAGGACTGACATCTAACATTTTCTTAAAGGAATCTTTGCCTTCCAAGGGTCAGAAAGTAGAGCGAACGTTGTGTTTGTATTTCACTTCCACGTCTTAGATAAAGAGTTGCACTGAGACAGGTCCCTAAATGCATCTTAGGAAGACGACAACAGTACCAGTGAATTACCTATATTAACTCATTTAATCCTCACAAGAGCCTGTTACAATCCCTGTTTTATGGTTAACACAACTGGGACCTGGAAGGGTTACGTAGATTGTTCAAGGTCACTCCGCTCAGAGTTGGCAAAGCCTGGACTCAAACCTGGCCAGTCTATTTAGTTTTTTTTGGTTTCACCGTGAGGCTTGTGGGATGTTAGTTCCCTGACCAGGGATGGAACCTGTGCTCCCTGCATTGGGAGCTCTGAGTCTTAACCACTGGACCTCCAGGGAAGTCCCCAGTCTGCCTCTTTAAGTTACGTGACAGTTACAAGGCAGCCAGAGCTGAAGAACCACCCCTTCCTTTCTCGAGCCTCTATGGCTGACTCACACATCGGAGAGTCATGGGCAAGGACGGAGAATGCAGTGCAGGTTCCTAGTGCTATAAGCCCCTGGGAGGGGCTCTGATACTGTACCCCCAAGAGTCACATTTCACGTTGTAGAGACACACAAAAGTATGTATTTGGAAACTGAGATCCAGAGAGGGCCTGATACCAAGTTTCAAAAGCAAGATTAGCAGAATTAGCCCCACTACAGGCCTAACACATAGCCCTAGCCACACTCACCATATAATTTACTTTTTCTTGGCAGATACAGTGGTACTAGGGACCTGGTCTCTCTAAAGGGAATGAGATGATTGGATATTTTCCCCCCTTAATGCAGAAGCTTTAAAATGCCTTAGCACAAGAAAATCATACATCACCTCTTGAATGAATCTATAATCCATCTATCAGACCATTGGCACATGCCTTACCTCCAGAGACAGTTGTTGTCTAGAGAACAAGTCATAAACTGCAATTCTGATTTCTTGGTATAAAGAGAGAGCTTTCACCACGTCTGGGCAGTGGATTGAGAACTGGCAGGCTCTAGTCTATATCCCTTATATTTCTCGGTCCTCCCGGCCTACTGACCACCTGACGTTACAGTGCACATAGAGCAGGGAGTGGAAGGAGAGGAAGTGGATCTGAAAGTCACTGCAAACGTCCCATGTCGCCTCGACTTAGGAGTTTATGACTCTACAAATTGTCACAGCCCATTAAGGGTCTTTTTTTCCAGTTTCCCAAGCACACAAGCTGCTGCCTTTGCCAAGCCAGCCTGACGCCCTTCTGGCAGGTAGCCTGTCACGTCCATCAAGTCCGTCCTTACCGCTCAGTGAGGTATTTTGAAGGATCTGCCCACCCACCACCTACTGTTTGAAGAACTGGGAACCCATGACCCCCTCCCTTGGGTGACATGAAAGAGCAGGCCCTTAGGAGCTTCTCTTATGTTATCACTCATGACATTTGGACAAAAAGTAAAATAACCACTGGGACGTCCCTGATGGGCTGGTGGCTGAGAGTCCGCCTGCCAATGCAGGGAACACAGGTTCGATCCCTGGTCGGGAAAGGTCCCACATGCCAAGGAGTAACTAAGCCACAACTACTGAGCCCGCGCACTGCAATTACTGAAGCCCCCTGCCTACAGCCAGTGCTGAGCAGCAAGAGAAGCCACCGCGAGAAGCTCAAGCCCCACAACGAGGAGCAGCCCCTGTTTGCTGCAACTAGAGAGGGCCCAGGCAGCAATGAAGACCCAGTGCAGCTTAAAGTAAAATAAACAAGTAAAACGACCAGACTACTTTCTCTTCTCAGGCCTTGTGGACACTGAGCCAGGGAACTGAGCGCACCTTGAATGAAACTCAGGGACGTGAAGGCTCATGTTCTGCGGCTGGTTCTAGTCTGTCGGTGGAATGAAGTTACTCTGCCTTCTACTGTTCCTGTCGTCCTATCTGTAAAATGGGCCTCATGCCACCAGCCCACCCAGAAAGCAACAAGGAGCCACACAGATGTTCTTAAGTTTCAAACAAAGTTATTCAGGCTGCCCCTATCACCAGCCCATCGCCTTGAGTTCAAATGTCAACTCTGCTTCTGCAATGCTTAAGAAAACTGGTTCCTGTATCTCTCCTCACCTGTGTAATATTCTGAATATTTCACACAGAACTACAGGCAGCAAAGAACAAGGCATTCAAGGAACGAGGATATACAAATACTCAGATCACAAGGACAGGGGGCCAAAGTACACATGTGGGGAGCACTTTCTGGTTGTGGAAAACAAAAGACAGAGTGGCAGAGGATGGAGCCCCTAAAAAGATGTGTAAGTGAACAGTGAAATCACTGAAAGGAAGAAACAGGAAACCGTGGGGATGATCATGTTTTATGAGCAGGTGACCACTGCCTGCTACAAAAAGAAATCCTTTAAAAGTAAGAGTCTTTGGAAGAGAGAGGTAGGAAGGGCTAAACTAATTAAAACCGGGTTGGCTAACGACGGGCAACACCACGTGGATGCTGAGATGGAGTGCAGCCATAAAAGCTTGACGTAGACACGCAGTGTATTAAGTTGGGAATGCGTGTCTTTCCAGCTTCCTTTCTATTAAAGGAACAAACAATTTACATGTGGCTGCGTTACAGAAGTGTGATATGTGGAGTGTCAACTCTTTCTCTTCACACCCAACTGTGTTCAGTCAAAGCAGAGACGGGGTGCAGGTGGGTGGGGAGGGGGAGGAGAAGAGTGGGGAGAAAGAAAGTTTTTAAAAAAATCTCTGCCTCAGCAAAAGTTTTCATTAAAATTTTAGACAAATGATCCCTGTGTCCTTCTCCCTTGCTGCCTGGGGCTCCATGCTATTTCTATGCAAATAACAACCTCGTGGTTTATATCTTATTATTTCCACCGGAGCTGCAGCGACATGACCTGAGACGTGTAAGAGGTGGGGGGGTGGGGGGGAGGTGGAGTTAGAAAGGAGAGAGAGAGAAAGAGAGAAGAGGAGAGAGAGAGATGAAGTGGGTGTTCACTCAAGTGTGAAAAAAATACTGTCAGGAGTGCGCGTCAAGAACAAAAAAAAAAATCGCAGGGATAACGTGTTTATTTCAGTACCACCCCCACCCCCAGCCCCCCCAACAATCCAGCACCTTTTAAAATTCATTGGGCATCGGGCGATCATGCACAATCCATCTGCTTTCACTTTATCATTTGCATTTCATGCCTCCTGGCTTTTGATGTGCTGATACTTTGATGCAGTCAGGAGACGCGCATTATCATTATTTCAATTTTCAAAGGGGTCAACGGGATCGGCACTTGCACACACAGATTTTTTTTTCCCTACAACCTCTGCATGCACCCCCCCTTCTGGCTCTTCGCTCTAATGTTTAACATAAAGGATGAAGACTCAGAAAGGTAGGGGTCAAATGTTTACAGTCTAAAGGCTCGCGTCCACCACCTACATTTACACAGGTACACGCGTATGACAGGCTAGATGGTCAGGGCGTGGGAAGGCTCTACGGGGCTCCAGACACACACAAAGACTTTCTCACACATGGAGACTCAGGGAAGCACACAGACACAAAGAGAGAGACTGGCGCTCAGGCAGGAAAAGACATGCACTCAGAGTGACCTGGACACACGCCCAGCGGATGCGAGACGCAGATTCCTACAGAAGAAAAGGCAGGCGTGCAGGGCGGTAGCGGTGCACACAAAGACACGATGTGCACACGCAGGAAGGCGGAGGGGGCCGCCGGAGAGCCTGGCTCCTGTCTAGTCCCCTTCTTCATACCTGAGAGGCACAGGGGCAGACAGGACATTTTAATGAATTTGCACGAAATCGGGGGTCTGCCAGCTCCATGGCTCCATGTAAGAGGATAGCGAAGCAGTCAGGGCAGGGTTAGGTAACCCCTCTAACTGATCACTCATACAAAAGATCATATCCTTCTGGAAATGAGCATTGTAGGGGAAGTTACAGCTGCAGCCTCACTATCTCTTCCCTACAACTAGCCTTCTTCTTTAACCAGCAGCCCTGCAGGCTAAGAGGAAGATGAATATAATGAATTTGATCACAGCAATTCAACCAGATTTTAAGAAAACAAAACAAAATCCCTAATGCTTTCTTTGCAGCATGATTGAAATTCAACTACCAAGCTTTCAGGAAAAAACAAACAAACCCCCCAGCAGCAGTGAGAACAACACGACAACAGTGACAACACCTTTGCCTTTTGGAAGAGTCTTTCAGTATCAGGGAAAAAATAAGAAACTCAGTGTGACAAGACCCTTTTCAGAAATTAGCTCTTTGTTCAGGTAGAGGAACATTATAGAAATGTAGGTGTCTTCGTTACATTGGATCCTCACAGATAATGGTACCTACAGTTCTCTTCAGCATGCATCAATATCTCATTCTAAGAAAAAGGATCCAGAAGAACAACTTTTTTTAAAACGTTAAGACTCTCAGCCAGTTTCATTCAGAGCAATAATCTCCTTCAGTAGAGACAGTTCACAATCTTTATTTCCAGGCTACTCTCTAAAGAAAGAGCAGGACATCCAGGTCGGCCACTGTGAGCACTGCTCTGCTTTCCTTGGAGAGAAAGGCAAACCCAGAGAAGGATACGGAGTTCACATGGATGCAGAGAGCAAGCTTATCACCTCACACCATTCTCATTTCTGTCGTCCCCCAAAGTTAACTGGGCTGGCGGCAGTGTCAGCTTGCTCTAACTGGGGATGATAGGCTAGGACACTTAACTCCAATCCTTCCACGTGGAAGTCAAGGCTGGATCCTAAAAAAAAAGTTTGTGCAAGTCTAATACACGACTTAGCACATGTGTAATTCCCCAAGTTCAATCCTCAAACCAAGTTAAGAGAGAGGAAAAGGTAACTGGAACTGCAGTGCAGGCCAGTGCTTTGCGCCAAGTTCTAGGTGCTTTTACCTATGTTGTCTCATTTGATGTTTACAGCATCATTTAAAGGTGGAAATTATTACCCATCTTTGACAGATAAAGAAAGATGAGAGGTTATGTGAGTTGTATGAGGTCAGTCAGCCAGCCTTAGACTATTACATATTCCTAGCTTTGGAGAGAAAATAATTTTCCTATGCCTGCAAAGAAGGGGGAACTACATGGTCCTTTGTAATATGCAGGTATTCTTAGGTACTGAGGTCACTGTAAGAGTGAAAACTATCTATTTTTTTCCCTTTGTGGAAAAGCCACTATGAACTTGGATTGAAAAGGCACAAGCATTTCTTTGGGGAAAGTAAATGTCCATGTCATACTCTTTTCTTAGCAATCCATCCATGCATCCACCTGCCTACTTCCCATTCAACATTTACCAAGTACTTACTTACCTATAAGGCACCACATCTTAAGTGCTCCTTTTCAGAGGTACTTTCACAAATTTCTCAAAATATTAAAACCTGATACCCTTGCCATGTTCAGAGGATGTTTCATAGGTATAGATCTCACATTGCTTGCTCACAGATGAGAAAAAGGGAGGGAGGACAGAACAGAAGCAGTCAATGAAATGTGATCTTTCTAGAAAGACATCAGAATATAAACTCTTTGCAGCAGGAGATATATATGGTTTGTTTCTTAACATATCCACAGGGCTTGGAATAGTGTCAGGCACACAGTAGGTACTCATAACACTCATTATGTCAAATGAATGAATAGGCAGAGAAAACAGAGAGAGGAGAAGGGAGAGACTGAGGAAGGCGTGGGCTGAATATCTTCCCCCACCAATCAAGACCTAGAATTAAGAATTCACAACAGTCTTTGAAAAGCTTCACACACTTCTTCCAAACCCTAGAAACTTACTTTGTTGAGGGCCCCAGCTCCTGTCAGGATTAAGTGAGAATTTTCGACCTGGATGGTTCTCTGTCCCAGTCGGACAAGGTAAGCCCCAATCCCAATGGCCCTGCATGTAACCTTAAAAAAAGAATAAATTCGACATGTCACATATTTATGTTCCCTCCCAAGCTGTAAGAATTAAGGTATAGGTACAAAAAATTCACATTAACAGAAGTTTGCTTTTTTTTTTAAGATAGGAAAACTGTTTGATTAAATAACAATACAAAAACACAATTTCCTGGTTAAAGCCAAGAAGGTACAGAATTCACTCAATGATTCAAGTAACAGTTAAAGGGTCTCAGACCCTTTACTTCTCTTACACGTTTGCCTGCCCCACAGACGTGTAGCATCCACACTAGAGGTATGAAAAAGGAAACTAGTTAAGAGGAAAAGAAATTTAAGCTGTTAATACTGTGTAGAATATTTGAGAAATAAGAAGTTAAACTAAAGGCTAACACAAGTTAGTTTTATCTGGGGAATCCAATTATGTACATTATCCTATTGTCCTACTACTATGCACAATTAAAATCAAATTGCAGATTTACAATTTTAAAGAAATGCTCCTGGGGCTTCCCTGGTGGCACAGAGATAGGAATCCGCCTGCCAGTGCAGGAGACACAGGTTCGATCCCTGGTCTGGGAAGATCCCACATGCCATGGGGCAACTAAGTCTGTGCTCCAGAGCCCAGGGTACTGCAAATACTGAAGCCCGCACACCCTGGAACCCGTGGTCCACAACAAGAGAAGCCACCATAAGAAGAATCCTGCACCGCAATTAGAGAGTGGCTCCCACCCGCTGCAAGTAAAAAGCACACTCAGCCACAACGACCCAGCACTGCCAATAAATCAAATTTTTTTTTTTTTTAAAGAAATGCTCTCATTTGAGGCTGAACAGCAGTGACGGTGGAAAAAGCAAATCCTAGTCACAGCCAGCTCTCCAAAAATCTCACCCTCGGCCAAGATTTACCAGGCTGATGGTGATGATCTCGTCGTAGGCCAACGAGGATTCCCCAGCAATCATTCCAGAACCTCGAAGGTTCTCTGCTCCAAGTCCTTCTTCCTTCCCAATGATGTCAGTTATCTTGTACCTGGTGGACAGAGCCATGCCAAATTAGACAGGTTAAACACGGTAACAACAATCCATTAACAGAATAACCACCACTGATAGGCTGTTAAAGCATACTGAACTCTTATATTTAACACCAGAGCTCTGTACATTTTTTATACTCTTCATTCATATATCTTTCCTTCTTAGCTTGGTGCCTATTTTGTCTGGAAGCAATATGGTATAGCGGAAAGAGCAAAACCTGAAACTAAGTAGACAGGTTTAAATCCCTGCTCTGACACACACATCAGTGTGACTCTAGGGATAAGGTAACTTGGGTAAGATGGGAATTAGAGTGCATCCACTTCTGAGAGCTGAGTCGAGTTAAATTAAGCAGCAATGAGAGGGTTTGACACATAGATGGCGCTCCAGTGTCAGAAGACCTCTTCCTTTCTAGGACACGTCTCTACAATCAGCCACAGCCATTAAATCACGCATTTTAGATGAATGTTACCTAGGAATTTTAAAAAAAAAAAAAATCCAGAGGCACAGTGAGAACAGTTTCTCAAGTTCCAAATCCTTTCTCTTTCCAAACAAGCATGAAGGGAAGGTCAACACAGTGCACTCTATCCCTGCTCCTTGGAAAGTACCCAGTGTATATATGAGAGTTCCTGACACAGTCCTCTGGAGGGGCAGGGGGAATGTGTGCAAAAGTGAAATGCTGGGCAAGTTGTCCAGAAAGCAGCCTGTGGATCCAAGGGGAACCACTCACGGGTCTTCTCAGTGGGAGATTAGAAGTGATAGCTGATAATGCGAAATGGGAGATGGGGAATGCAGCTAATAAAGGAAAAATACAAAGTGGGACATAGAGATGGGCATATGTTATTTATTGTTCCACGTGTGCCCAGAAGGTTTGGCACTGGGCACAGTCTTAGAAACTGAAATAATAAATAAATGTCTCATAGTGGCTCTTAAACTATTTTTTTTTTTTTTTGCCCCCATATTTCTCTGTTCCTTTACTTCCAGCCTTCCACCAATTCCTTTTCTTTGCCCTCGCTGTTGTTCTGTGGCTTTGTGTTTCTGCTTCCTGGATTCCCAGTAATTCCTTCTCCCAGTTACTCCTTTGGCTTTGTATCTAGACTCTAGATTCCAGACTTATGTTACAGGTAAAGTTAATCTGCGTTAATGGGTAATGAGTCACAGTAATTTGGTGGTGGGGGAGGGGGTTATGTGTTCTTTTTATAAGGCCCACATGCCATATAGTCACACATACTCATGGGCCCAGCCAGCCTTCCTTGCAAAGCAGATCTTTTCCCTCCTAAGGAGTGCATACTGTTTCACAGGTGTTTATGATTTGTTAAATGACATCTTTTCCTATTGCATCACATGAAAGAGAATAAAAAATTTCCCATTTTCTGCTCTATGATCTAAGTCTTCTACCTTTAAGACTATCATTCTTTAAAGTAGTACCAGGGACTTCCCTGGAGATCCAGTGGTTAAGACTCTGTGTTTTCACTGCAAGGAGCACAGTCAGGGAACTAGATGCTGCATGTCACATCACACGGCCAAAAAACAAAAAAGGTAGTACCACATTTTGATGTTACTTTAATAAAAACCTTTGTGCAACGTAATACAATTACAAAAGATTTATGTGTGTCATTTTTGATCCTCACAACAGTACAGTGTGATAAGGAATATCATCTCCATTATCATAGATAATAACAGCCAGGATCTGTGATTGCTTACTATGTGCTCAGTACTGTGCCCATAAGGGCTTCACATACATAAGCTCACTTGATTCTTCTTCATACAGATGAGGAAACTAAAGCTCAGAGAAGAAAACTGACTTATTTTAACAAAAGCAATATACAAAAATCAAGTCTTCTGACATACCAGTAACAAAGAGTTAAAAAATACAATGGTGGGGGTGGGGTGGGAATCCTGTTCAGAGTAGCAAGAAAAAAGTGCAAAACATATAGAGTTATTTAAAAAATGGCAAAATCCCACAATACCTACACTGTACACCAAGAAATCCTGGGATGGGTGCCACAGTGAACCCTCAGGGGCACTGAAGGACATTTCAAATTTTTGAGAGAAATACTATGTGATATCTGTTGGCTCCCATGTGAACTACTAGTTTCAAGCAGTTCATGGTTTAACACTAGGTAGTGCTATATTCCTTCTGACAATCTTTGCAAAGCTGGGTTTTCAGTTTTGAAGGTGGTGCGGGGTGGAGGGAGTTCTACACAAAAATCAGTGCAGAACAAGATGTGAGGGTGGCTATGTCCAAGCTGATTCTAAGATCTGCAACGTCGTACAGATGCAAATATCCCATAAGTAAGTAACTGCAATAATTTAAGAATGAAATAAAAAAATTTTCTGTTGTGATATGTATTATACAGTTGACTCTTGAACAATAACCATAGTTAGGGGCATCAACCCTCAGTAGGTGAAAATTCAAGTATCACTTATAGTTGGTGCTTGATTATTAACACATGGTTCTTCCATGTCTATAAACAGATTCAACCAACCACAGATGGTATAGTACTGTTGCATTTACTGTTGAAAATGTCCATGTAGAAGTGGACTCAAGAAATTCAAACCCATGTTGTTCACAGCATAAATACTTATGAAGCTCTCTGGGTCTGACTACTCAATAATCAGAAATACCAGCTATATCTTTTTGCCTAAAGCTGCTATGAAAAAATTACGGAGACAATACGGGTGCTGTGAACCAAAAAAGACTGGGACCTTCTGGCATAACCTATGTGAAGAAAACTATAAAACTTCAAATATACACTTAAATAATTAGAAAAACACACCATATATCTTGTTGGGAAGAATTAATATTATGAAGCACTCAGATCTTCCTAAATTAATTTATAAACCTAATGCAACTCAGATCAAAATCATTATGGGAGGTTTGGGGGAATTAAAAAAAAATGAGCCTATATGTAAAAAGACAAAAATAATTAATAAAATTTTGGGGAAAAATTAAGAATGTGAGGAACCCTAGGCCATTACAACAGTTAAAACTGTGTGGCATTAGTCCAAGAATAAATAGAACAAAAAACAGAATATAAAGCCTGGTAATTGAGTTAAGATTATTATAAAAGTGAAGAAAGTATGAATTATTCAATAAGATCCTGGAGCAACTGATTAACATTCTGGAAAATACTTTCAGATAGATTATAAAAATGTTCAACCTCACTGGTGATCAAAAAATACCAGTTAAAATAACAATTGCCATTTTCATCCTATTTTATTGACAATAATCAATGTTGGCAAGGGTGGAGAACAATTAAACAGGGTGAACAAGCACTACATATACTGCTCATGGGAATGCAGCTCTTGAGAGGACAATTTGAAATTATTAAAAAAAAATTTTTTTTAAATGGATATACTTTTTGACTACTAATTCTACTTTTAGAAATTAACACAAAGTAAATAACCAGAGCTATTCCTCAAAGTTTACATAAAAGAATGATCAGTTCAGGGTATAGCAGTAAAAATTAGAATTGTCTGAATGCTCAAATATGATACATTAATTATAAAGATTTATATGAAGCCATTAAATATCATATTCTCAAATAATATTGTAAGAATATAAAAAGTTCCCCCCCAAATAATTTTTAGTGGCAAGAATTACAAAAGACCTTTTCTATTATGACCCCAATTATGTAGGAAAAAAGATGTATATACATATGACAGAAAGTATATAATATATATTAATAATGGTGATCTCTTGGTAGGACTATAGCTGGTTTTTACTTTTTCTTCATAATTGTTTGTATGTTCCAACTTTTCAAATGAATATAATAAACAATTCTAAAGCCTCAATGAATAACTTTGCCTTTTAGCTAGTTAAGTGGTAGAGCGGAGATACCTAAGGCTTCTAGGTTATGCAACAAGCAATCTTCATTGCTCAAGGTCATGATCAGCAGGACAGTGAGAAAAAAATGATCATATTCTCCTGTTTTGAATCCACAGCCAACTTATTCTGATAGATAATACCTACCTGGATTCTCCTTCATCTTCCACATGTTCACAATGGACAGAGTTGAGAGCACTGACTCTCTTGTAATCTTGAGGGGTCAGATATAAATATTTGTATCCCTGTGGGAAGCACAGATAGTTTTTAATCCATTATTTGCCATCACCACATGACCCGAAGACCCAGCAAAGCCCATATGATGCAGCTTGTTCTAAGCTAGCTTTAAATCGCCAAATCATGGCTTAGAGTTACTGTCTCATAGAATACTAGCATTGAGAATGCTCCTTTGAAAGATGGAGGTGTCTGTTTCTGTATCATTGTATCCTTGAAATTAGGTATCTTACAGCTGCAACTTTAGGTACTGATACATTCCACTCATTTCCTTTTCATCAAGGTTAAAGGGTCATTCTCTAATCTTAGGTGATATCTCCATTAAAAATATCAACACAAAATTAAAGCTTTATATGAATTACTATTCATCATTTTCTCACAATGGTACCATCGTACCATCAAAATATAGATGGGTCAAGGATAATTGACAGCATCACAAAACTGGAGTATTCGATCTTAAAATCAGATGTCTATGCAGTGCTAATGATCAGTAAACACTAAGCTTGTACCTTTTGTTTTTTTAAATAAACATTTTATTTTTTAAATAAAAAAGCAAAAAAAAACTTGTTTTAAAATAATCCCTACGTACATTAAAAAAAATCATACTAACATTTCATAATTGGCTTATTTTTATACATACATATGCACACTCACACACAGAGTTACTTAATACACGTATTCACCTTAAGTGAATGAGTCACTCAGACCAAAAAACAAAAAAAAAGCAAGCAGAGACAAACACTTAAAATACTATGAGAAACTATGTCCGCTGTTTAACTGAATTTGTCCCACAACGAGCACAACATGTCAGAGACATGAATTTGAATTTGCCACCGATCCTGCCTGACTCTTGCTGAGGAAGCACGGAGTGTCAGCAGTGTGTCCGTCACCAACATTTATTGGGCGCCTGTTACATGGAAGGCACGGGAAAAACAGGAAGGGACGAAAAGGGGAAAAGTTTCTGGCGTTACACAACTTATCTTCTAGTAGGAGATACAGAAAGTACACAAAATAAGTAAGTTAAATATACGATGTTAATGGGAATAACGTTTGAGGGGAAAAAAATAAAATAGACGGAGGAGACAGGACAGCTGGGAGAGTTGACCTTCTAGAAGAACAGCCAGGGAAGGCTTTGCTGAAAATGTCATTTGAGCCAATACCTGAAGAGCTGTGGCAGTGAGATATGGGGGTATCTGGCGGAAAAGCACTCCAGGCAGAAGGAACCACAAGCGTGAAAGTGCCAAGTGTGCCCAGCAGGCTCAAGACAGAGCGAGGGGGTGGAGGAACCACGGTGTAGGACGAGGCGGGAGCGGACGAGAGCGGGGGGCCCTGGGGGCCAACCTAGGAGGGACTTGCCGGCAACTGCAGGGTTTCTGGCCCTCACGTGAGTTAGCTGGGAAGCCTTTAAAGGGTCTTAATCACAGCAAAGTTTGGAGTCGCGATCTGATTTACATTTAACTGGATCATTCCACTTTCCTTCCTTTCCGTTTTTATTTTTGGTCGTGCTGGGTCTTCGTTGCCACGCTGGCTTTTCTCTGGTTGCAGCAAGCAGGGGCTACTCTTCAGCTGCGGCGCATGGCCTTCTCATTGCATGGCTTCTCTTGTGGAGCAGGGGCTCTGGGGCGTGCGGGCTGCAGTGGTTGCAGCTCCCGGGCTCTAGAGCACAGGCGCAATAGTCATGGTGCACGGGCTGAGCTGCGCTGCCGCATGTGGGATCTTCCCGGACCAGGGATTGAACCTGTGTCTCCTGCACTGGCAGGCAGATTCTTTACCACCGAGCCACCAGGGAAGCCCTCCACTTTCTGTTGAGACTAGACTTTGGGTAGGGGCAGGGGCAAGGCCAGAAGCAGGAAGGTCAATGAGACGCGACCGCAATAAACGCAGTAAGAGATGACAGGGGCCTAGACCCCTGTGCAGCAGCGGAAGTGGTCAGAGGGGGTTGCGTTCCGGGTATATCTTGCAGGTTTGGATGTACACGTGATTCACTGACAGGGACGATGTGCGATGTGAGAAAGACAGGCCAAGCATTATTCTAAGATCTGTTACATAAACAGAAGAATAGAAGTTTCATTTACTGAGCTAGAGAAGACTGTAGGAAGAACAAATGCAAGGAGGATGACTAGAATCTGCGGTGAGGCAGATGTGCAGGTAGAGAGATTGAGTCCAGACAGATGAATCTGAAGTTCAGGGGTAGGATACCAATTTAGAAGTTCATCAGTTTATAGATGGAATTTAAATCTTGAGGACTGAGTGAGATGACCAAGGGTAGGTGAATAGAGAAAAGAGGAGAGGGTCCAGGGACTAAGTCTTAAAACACTTTTTTTCTTTCTACCTCACCTTCTATAAAAGCTATCTTGCCAAAGCACCAGGTGAGGTGACTCTGGGCCCTGATGGGGTCGAGGCTGGGAGATCCTGGACTTGGTTCTGCCACAGCCTTCGTGACCCTGATATCTATCTCCACTCACATTTTAAAAAATAATTTGAGAAATCTGAGATAAAATTCACATTAACATAAAATGGCCATTGTACAGTGTACAATTCAGTAGTTTCTAGTATATTCAGATGTTGTGCAACCACCACCACTATCTAATTCCAGGATATTTCTATCACCCCAAAAGAAACCCTGTACTTAATAATGAAAGTGAAAGTCACTCAGTCGTGTCCTACTCTTTGTGACCCCATGGACTACATAGTCCATGGAATTCTCCAGGCCAGAAGACTGGAGTGGGTAGCCATTCCCTTCTCCAGGGGATCTTCCCAATGCGGGGATCAAACGCAGGGCTCCTACATTGCAGGCAGATTCTTTACTAGCTGAGCCACAAGGGAAGCCCAAGAATACTGCAGTGGGTAGCCTATCCCTTCTCCAGCAGATCTTCCCAACCCAGTAATTGAACTAGGGTCTCCTGCATTGCAGGCAGGTTCTTTACCAGCTGAGCTGCCAGGGAAGCCCAAGTACTTAAGAGTGGTCATCAACAATTCTCATACACTTTTGAAATGAATTTTACTGAAGCATAATTTACAGGCAACAAAATCCATCAGTTTTAAGTGTTGTAGTTTGATGAATTCTGACAAATGTATACACTTGTGCATATTTGCCATTACAATCAAAATATAGAATATTTCCATCATCCCCTGACACTCTTAAAATGTAAAAGGCAGCAAAGGAAACTGAGAAAGAGTGGTTAGAAGGGTAAAAAGGAGATTATGGGGTCCTGGAAACCAAGAGAAGAAAGTATTTCAAGGATGAAGGAATAACCAACTGCATGGAATGCTGCTGAAATGCTGCGTGAGGTTCACAAGAGAGTTTAACAATATGGAATCAATGGCAACCTTGACATAAGCAGCTCCGGTGGAACGGTGTGGGTGCAGGAGAAACAGAGATGGGTTCCAGAGGGGATGGGAGGGAGAAAGGGATCTGGAGACAGCAAGAAGAGAAACTCTTTAAGGAGTCTTGCTGTGGAGTTCCTTTGGTGGCTCAGTAGTAAGGAATCCACCTGCCAATGCAGGATACGCCAGTTTGATCCCTGATCCGGGAAGATTCCATATGATAAACAGGACAAGTAAGCCGGTGAGCCACAACTAACGAGCCCACGCTGCAACTACTGAAGTCCATGGACTCTAGAGCACATGCTCTGCAACAGGAGAAGCCATCACAATGAAAAGGCCTTGCCTGGTGACTGGGGAGGAGCCCCCACTTGCCGCTACTAGAGAAAGCCTGCATGCAGGCCAGTGCAGCCGAAAGACAAATAAACCTTAAAAAGAAAAGAAGTCTTGCTATAAATGGAAGGAAAAAATGAGGTAGGGTTGGTGACTGGAGGGGTCAATGTCTATGTGCTAAAGACACAGACATGTGTCTTCTTCTAATAGAAAGGAAAAACAAGAGAGAAGGGGGAGGTGCTTTGATCTACATCCTTAAGTTGGCAAGAGGGGAGAGGACCAAACATAGTGGGATTGGCCTTAGACAGGAGGAGGGACTCTTCATCAAAGTCTCTCTCCAGGCTCTGTGGCACAAGGGAAAGAGAAACCAGTCACCATGTAAGAGGGAATAAGAGTCTTCGGAGGACAGGCAGGTTTCAAGTAGGGCAAGAAGGTTGGAGAACAATCAGAGAAGCTGAGGATCTGAGAGAATTTGCTGATAACTGACCATATGTCTTAGAAGACAAGGTGGAATAATTTAATAACAAAATTAGTAACAATACTATTCTGGCTTAACTTGTCTCACATTAAATGCACACCTACTATTTCCATCTAGTGCAACCCAAGAAATGGTGTTCTATTTCCAAGCTGGAGGAGACTAGGTGAACATATTGAGAGAGAATTTATTTCCAGTGCAGTTGCTAACTTTTGAACTTAAACCTCTACTTCTCCCCAACCTTTGTACACACACACACACACATATCTGTAAAGTAATCGGAAGTATTATCTTTTCTTAATCTGTACCTTGTAAGGATCCTCAGGATCTACCCAGGCCACGTGAAACATATGACGAATTTCCTCTGCCAGTCCAATTCTTGCTCCACTGTTGGCTGCTACATAGATGCGTGGGATGCCCTCTGCCCTGGCAAGTTCAGAAGCTCTGAGAAACAGCCAATCCTCTTGGGGTCCAAAGGACCCAATTCGATAAGTGATGTCATTGCCAATAACAATGATATCTCGGCCATCTGGATATTCTGGACTCTTAAGGGTCATTTTCCAAGCTACCATGCCAATCTGCAAAGGCATAAACAGACAAACAAATCAATACAAGCTTCTTATATGCAGAACTTTGTTCCAAGTTCTTTGAAGATATCAGATTGAATGCAGACACAACTTTTGTGTAAAGATATGCAATGCTAAAGAGCCAAGCTCCCTGTGGGAAACTAGAGCAAATATTCTAGCATACTTCCCTAAGATTATGTTGAGAACAGCTGGTTTACTATGTATGTACTTCACAGCTGTCTCAATTTCTTCTTTGGGTTTGCTCAAAGAAGATGGAAAAACCAAAGTCTAAATACACTCAGCATATGTATGGAAGAATCCTGTGGCCCTGGGAATTAAGCCAGGATTCCCTAACTTATTACCTTATTTTGTGAGATTCTTTCCAAGAAACCTTTAACATGTAGGAAAGCAGGAAGAGGATTACCTCTCATGACTGTACAACTTTTACAAGCCTGGGCCCTTTTATTGTCCTCTAGTATTTGATAGGGCTACCCTTGCGGCTCAGCGGTAAAGAATCCGCCTGCAATGCAGGAGATGTGGGTTTGATCCCTAGGTCAGGAAGATCCCCTGGAAAAGGAAATGGCAATCCACTCTAGTATTCTTGCCTGAGAAATCCCATGGACAGAGGAGCCTGGAGGGCTATAGTCTCTAGGGTTGCAAAACAAATCGGACATGACTTAACGACTAAATAACAAGTATTTGATACGAATAATGGCAGCATTCTTTACTAGTTTGCTTCAGGTATCTTCTATTTCTGCAGGAACTGCTGTATCTCAACATTGCCTCCTCTGAGCATCTCTTGTTGCTTTCTCCCAACACCAGAGCACCAAAGGATGCAAGTATGCAAGTAACCGACCTCTTGCTGCACTAATATAGGTAAATCTCTGCTCACTGTTCAGTAGCATCTGTCCAGTCACACAAATAAATGAAACTGACCTAATAGGCGGGGATGACATGTCTCTTCCCAAACCCTCACAGCCCTCTCCTCTTTTAATCCCCTTCCATATGAGAACTAGTCAATCCTTCTACTTGTTTATTCGCTAGTTCCATTTCTTTTCTATTCACTCATACCTCAGTTATGGCTGCAGTTTTTCACGTCTGCCTGTCTGCTTCCCTATGCCAGGATAAGTAATGTTTTCCATTCTTTTTTCTCCCCACTGATTCTTTCTGTCTGCCCTGCTTCCCACCCCCACCACTTGCCCCCAAACACAAAGCCTACCAGTGAGCGTTCCTGGTCCTGCCTAATGGAGCCCAGCCACATTCGCAGTCTTGGGCCCTCATCCCCGGGCTGCTGTGTGTCACCTCATTGGGGAGCCGGCCATCAAGAAGGGCCATTAACAGATGTAAATAGCGGCATCCCTGGAAAGCCACATGCATCACCCAGACTCAACCGGGCCAGTGATCATAAGCTCTTGAGTACACATTCTTCAATCCAATTGCACATCCGCTGTAATCAGGCTGGTTGAAGCTTTCCACACAGCTATTTGTGATTCTCAGCATTAAGAAATATATATACGAAACATCCACAGATAAATATAAGCTATTTAATATATACCATTGGCCAAATACAAATCAAAATGGATAAAAATCCAATCACCTTCGGAAGTAAGGCAGGATTACACCATCTGCTCATTAAAGACAGAGAAGAGGAAGAAGAAACAGATCATCCAAAAAAATAGCACAGAGAAACTCCAAATATCAGGTTAATTTTGGTTGTTTTTTTTTTTAAGAAACTGATCAATATAATGCCTGTGTGGAGAAAAATATTTTAACTGCCTTCTCATGTGGCCCTCTAAAACCCAACACTTCTTTTGCTTTTCAGAAGGAAAAGCTATTTCCTGTGAACACATTTGTAATTGGGGAGGTTGGGTTTTACACCAAATTTTATGATATATTAACCTCTGCTACCTAGGCCAGAGCCACTTAGATACAAGCCTGGAAGAATCTACTTGAGCATTTGCATCCTAATGCAAACACTATGTTCCGAGTGGCACTGGGCAAGCAAATAACACTCTTATCTTTGGCTATTACCTGGGGACTCTATGTCACTTAGGCAGTCAGTTCAGCAATTGGCCAGGTCATTATGCTGACAATATTGACTTCTAATTAGGTGTCAATACAGCAGCAGCAAGAACAGGCTACTCTTTATCAATGTCTTCCCAAAGTGTGTTCCTCATCGACTGGCCCCTCCCCACTTAAACAGCACCAGTACAGGACAGAGAGTGCTGTCTGAGTCTCGGCGCAGTCAGATTCCTTTTTGATTGAGTGTTGAATAAGCACAATGGATAAGTATGTAAGGAAGCATCTGTTGCTCAATTTTTAAAATTTAAATCTAATTTAAATATCTAAATTTAAATATATTTACACATATATTTACATACATTTAAATTTAACTCATATTAAAAATTAGATTTTACTGCTAACCAAATGATGGGATACATAATGTTGAAGGTAGGGCTGGGGAATCAAACAAATTTGGATCCACATCTAAGTCCTGCCATTTATTAACTGTGACCCTGGGAAATTCACTTAACTTCATTAAGATTCAAAGTCCCCATGTACAAAATTAATATTACCTATGGGTTTGATGAAAAACTATTAGAAGCAGTAATCTAGAATATTAATTTTACCATATGAAGTTTTCCTTTGTCTTTCCTCTCAACCTATCCAAATTTTACCCATTCCATAAAAGTTCACTCAAATTCCATTTCCTCAGAAAGCTTCCCCTAGTCTAAGGTGATTCCTCTCTTCCCAGATCTCCTACTAAGAACTTCATGTAGAGAATTCATTTGATAATTATTCATATATCGATTAGGACTGCTTTTAGTCTGTCAGCTTGAATTGTCATATCATCTGCTTCATCACATAGCAGGACTCCTACACATTCCTACACATAATACGGAAGTAATAAATATTTGCTAGTTCCACAGTCATTTCATTTTTAAAATGATAGCTGGAAAATACTCAACACGAAGAGCCTAGAACATCATCCACAATTTATCTCTAGGGATCATAGAGAAACAGTACTAAAATATGATTAAAATGTTTTATTTTTTAAAAATAATAAGAATAATTGCTACCATCATCTGAACACTTATGCTGTATGACACTATAGAAAGTGAAAGTGAAGTCGCTCAGTCGTGTCCAACTCATTGCAACCCCATGAACTGTAGCCTACCAGGCTCCTCCATCCATGGGATTTTCCAGGCAAGAGTACTGGAGTGGGTTGCCATTTCCTTCTCCAGAGGATCTTCCCGACCCAGGGATCGAACCCGGGTCTCCCACATTGTAGGCAGACGCTTTACCATCTGAGCCACCAGGGAAGTCAAATGATATTATAAATGCTAACAAATACTGATAATAGTTAAGAGATTAAACCGTAAAGTCTGTCTTGGTTCAGTTGTATAGCCTTGGATAAGTTGTAGAGCTTCGGACAAGTCACATAACCTTGTGTAGCCTCAATTTTTCTAATTATAAAGTGGGGATAACAGTATCCTTCTGGAGGGACTGTTGAGAGGAACATCATATTAAATTAGTACCGAGCCGGGCATATAAAGTCTTCAAATAGTAGCTATTATCATTATTAACTTAAAAAACCATTATGATTACCATAAGAAAACCAAGGCACGGAGGAATGAAATAACTTGTCCTTATACCTAGAATGAATAACTTACTCTTCAAGGTATGAGTCACATTTACCTTTACTAGAGAAATTAAGGAACTATGTTCCAGACTGGTGCCACTGCACTTAGCTGAAACAATACGGAAAGATAAACATCAATTGTGACACAAACATAAACATCACTGACAACTAAATGCAATGTATGGGTTGGATCCTGGAACAGAAAAAGGACATTAGTAAAAAAAAAAAAAAAAAAACTGGTGAAACCCAAAACAAAGTCGATATTTTATTTAACAGTATTGTACCAATGTTAATTTCTTAGTTTTTTAAATTATACCATGGTTATATAAGAGGTTAATGTTAGGGGAAGCTGGGTGAAGATTAAAAATGGGAACTCTATGATTTTTATAACATTTCTGTAAATCTAACATTAAGATAAAATGGAAAAAACAAATGTCATGATAAAAACTTTTCTCAAGGGAATATATTGACTAGTGGGGTTATTGCTAGTGTTCTGAACAGCCTTATAAAATTACGAATAGTATCTTTAAAATACCCATGATGTAATGCTTAATTTTAAGAAGACAGCAAGGAGATCAAACCAGTCAATCCTAAAGGAAATCAACCCTGAATAGTCACTGGAAGGACTGATGCTGAAGCTGAAGCTCTAATACTTTGGACACCTGATGCAAAGAGTCGACTCACTGGAAAAGACCCTGATGCTGGGGAAGACTGAGGGCAGCAGGAGAAGGGGGCAGCAGAGGATGAAATGGTTGGATGGCATCATCAACTCAATGGATTTAAGTTTGGGCAAACTCTGGGAGACAGTAAACGACAGGGAAGCCTGGCGTGCTGCAGTCCATGGGACCTCAAAGAATCAGACATGACTGAGTGACTTAACAACAACTAAGGATAACAAAATTGCATGTATACTCTAGTAACTGAGAGGAAAAGCGGGGTAGTGGTTAAGAACACAGATTCAGAAACCAGATGCAAGGAGTCTGAATCTAATGGAATCTGACTCTGACAGAATAGAAGTTCAGTCAGTTTTCTAGCCACATAACCTTAGGTAAGATATTAATCTCTATATACCTGAATTTCCTCATCAGTAAAATGGGGTAATAAAAACCCAGTCTGCTGTGAAGACAAATACATGTTAAATCTTAGAATCTTACCTGGCATATTGTAAGCACACAGTGTTACAACACACAGACACATACATATACACACACTCTCTATCTCTGAAAGCAAAGCATGTTGGGGAGTAGAAGGAATAGAAATAAAGAAAACAGCACAATGGGATGGTAATTTAGGATGATGGGACTTTGAATTTTTTTCCATTTTCCAAATTTCTTCAAATATGCTTATGCCTTGATAACTTAAAAATTTTATAAATTGAAAGAGGGAGATGGGACTTCCCTGGTGGTCCAGTGGCTAAGACTCTGCACTCCCAATGCAGGGGACACAGGTTCAATCCCTGGTTGGGGAACTAAGGTCCCGTATGTTGTAGGGTACAAAAAAAAATAAAGAAAAAAATAAAACTACAAAATATTTCTTCACTGGGTAATAGGTACATGGGAGCTTATATATTAACTCTATTTCAGTGTGCATTTGAACATTTTCATAGCGGAGAAAAAAAAAAAATCTCACCAACCTAATAGATTTCTCAGGCTTGAGAGGAACTGACTCCAGGTTTTACTTACACTACAACAGATCACATTTATATAAAATTAGAAAGAAGGGAATAAACACATGAAAATTTAAAATCAGGACTCACCTTAAAGGAAGCAGAACATCAAGAACTCTGTTGGGCTCTCATCGACTTTTTTTTTTTAAAGAAATGCTCTGCACTGATGTGGTATAATGTAAACATATGCATATATAGGTTTATACAATATTAATATCTCTACCTGAGAAGTAACTGCTTCAGTGTTTTTCTGGTCTGATGGTTAAATACATATTTATACTTTTAACGTCAATATTTGTACAATAGACAAGAACAGTGCCTATCAGCTAAATACATATTTAGGACTGTACCCCATGTATTACAAACATGTACTAAAATCGAAAGCTCATATTTATACAGAGCCTTTCATCTTGAAGGGGGCTAAAGAGCTTTGTAAGCATATGTACATAAAAGGACGTTTGCCACTGATAGGCAGGCAGGGTATCAGTTCGCCCGCTCCCGTTTCTTCCAGCGGTCCTGGGGAGGAACACACGGTGTCAACAGACGCAGGTCTGTGTCAGCTGCGGAGCCGTGTAACACAATAACCCACACTGCCACGCGCAGTCGCCGGAAAGGGGCTTGCAACCTGAGCCCAGCAACCGCTGTCCTCCAGTGCAGAAGCACCACGGCCGTCCCAGCTTCGTGTGTTTAAATTATTCTCTACCCAACTCAACTAATCACTTGACAGAATTGAATTTGATACTGGAAATGGTTTCTGAATGCAAAATACTTTCTGTCTGATGATGAAAACTAGGTTGAAAAGCGCTTCCCTCCGCTCTTGTTCGATTTAGAGGCGGCATGGGGGGGGGGGCGGGGGAAAGGGTCACAACATTCAGGAGAAATGAATCAAAATATTCTATCTAAGAATAGCTTTGTCTCAGAGGATTGGGTCATTACTTCAGAAGACAGTCATATTTGCCTCCCGTTTAATTAGGACACCGTTAAGTTTCTCAGTCAAATTACTTTATATGGACAGGGTCTATATTATACACACAATGGAATATATTATATTGAAAATTCTGTAACTGTCATATAAAAGCATACACAAGTATGATAATGTGATCAGGAATATGACATTCACTGATTTCACCTAAAGCCAAGCTGCCTTGTATATTAACAACTGAAGGAAACTCCATCTCTCAATTCCCTTGTTTTCAGCCCCTCTCCCCCTCCAATGTTTCTATGCAATGAAACCTAGTGAAATGGACACTCCAGGACGGACAGCTAAGGAAACAACAAAAGGAGAAGACGTAGCCTGAGACACGATGGGGAGAGTGGGTGGGTGTGCGGCCTCAGGAGTCTCAGACTCAGGCTTTGGGGCCCTGGCAGTGCACAGACTTCTCTGACCACTGTGTCACCCAGGCACAGACGCACCCAATGCTTCTAGGCACTTACGGCCAATTAGAGTTTCATTAGGATAGCCATAATTCATTATTTTAAAAAACATCTAGTTTCAGATTATTTTTGATAACAGAGCGTTCCAATTAGCAGATTTCTTAGGTGCAGGATTATCCACCTAAACTAATTACCTTAAAGTGAGAAAGGGAAGAGGATCAAAAGGGTTACAGCGAATAAAGTGAGGATAAGCAGAAATAAATATTTGTTTTCTTTATATAAGTTCTAAAGAAGAAAATATTTCTTTGGCCACAGTCGGATCCTGGAATAAACACGCACCGAGGAGAGAGGAGGGGGCTGGGGAGGAGAAGGCAGGCAGAAGAGAACAGTCTTATTTAACTGTTTTTATGTGGGTAAAATGATTTGTGCCACAGTATTTCCATAAGAAGTGGGACCATTATTTTCCTGTAGAAACACATTTGGTTTGAAAAGTATCACTGGACAGGACGTGAAAATCAAACCGAATGAATTATTCACAACCTCCGATCAGAGGTGATCATTATTTCTGATGCTCCAAACAGTGATTAGGATTCTGCCCTGAGATGTCATTTTCTCGCTGAGTAACACCAGCGATACAGAAAGGCATTATCTATCTATCCATATATGTATTTTTTTCTCCTGGGAGGACCTTGGTTTAATGTTACTATAACAGATAATAAAAACATGATAACATTAACATTTATTCTGATGGTGCCCATAAATGCCATTAGTCTGACACAAAGTGTCAACACTAATCATGACCCAAAATTAACACCCAAATTGACATCCACATTAATTGTACTATCAGTGTGAATAGCATGTGCAAGTGTACATATGCACACGTGCCCACCTGTGCTTTCCAAAGCTGCTGTTGTCACAAAGTAAAACAACAATGTTAAGCTCAATAAAGAAATCTGAAGGGAAAACTAAGGGGCAGAACAGGACAGGAATTTGTTTTCAGGGATGTAAGAAGCATTCATCAAGTCTAGCTATGCCGTGGGAAGCAGAAAGGGAATGTCTTTGCCTCGCCTGCATTTCTTGTATCTCCACACTTTTGAGTTCAGCTATAATAATATCTTTCTATATGGATTTAGATACAGGTTAGATTGTGGCTGAGACACTGAACCTTTATTTTCCATGCTGACAATCTAAAAGTTGAGTGTTTCTGGCAAAGCCTCCAGTGACTTTTGTGCTTCTGTCGCTAATGCCAGGAAGATGACCATCCAACAAGGTCCTTGGGCAGATATACAAAGAATCCTAGAACACGAGAGCCAAAACAGATGTAGGCAGCCTCTGCATCATGAAGGTAAAAAAATGAAGATCCAGAGAGAAGGAAGCTGAACTTGAGTTCCTTTTCAGACAGATAACAAAATGCTACCTTTCCTCCTTGCTTTTGTATGTTGGGTAGAGTATTAAATCTTCACTTTTAACTGATACTACCAAAAAATAATTGCAATTTAGACTCAGAACCTCATGAGAAAAAAATACCTCATGAAATATTAGAAAATACTGTATAGGTCTTAAAAGGTGCATTTTTAAACCATAGGGAATTATAATATTTGACTTAATCTGTGCCATTCAGAAAAACCATGGTGAAAATAATGTCAATGCCTTTCCATATTGTATTATCTGCTGGATATCATGTTCCATTGCCTAGTGTCATATGATCACATAAAAGAGCTGAAAACAATTTCCTTAACAGCTGAAAAACTCTTTTTTTTCATGCTTGGATAATTCAAAAATGGCTGAACAAACTTACCTCAACCCTCAAAAGCGATGAAAGGACAAGAAAAATATCATTTTGGGAGCAAAAAAACTTTCTTCTCAGAGGGCTAATTCTTCAGAAATGTTACCAAAGATTAGAAGTAATCATTTTAAACAGGGGAATCATTTTTTCCTGTACTATATATGTACATGAAACCACACTGATTTTAATACATACACACAAAATGTTTTAATACACATACTCATTTTAAAACATACAGGCAAAGGAGCACATACAAGTCAGTGGTGTTGAGAAACGGGGCCCCGGAGAAACTGGTGTGACAGGGAAGTCAACCAAGCTGGCCCACAACAGTTGAGGAAGCCTCACCTAGAAACCGTCTAAACGCATGCTGAGCTCTGGAGCGCCACCCCACACCTCACCCTCGGGCGTCATCTGTGGCTGTCCTGATGCTCATTACTGCCTTGAGTTGGAACTGTAAAATTACTTGTCGTACGGTGCTATATCACAGCCTTTTTCCATAAAGTCTTAAAAATTAAGATGTATGAAAATGCTAGCAAGTACATCCTTTTGTTTAAAGGCTATCTTTAGGATTTGCTTTTTTTTTTTTTAAGATTTTCTTTGCTGTGGACCATTTTTTAAAAAGTCTTTATTGAATTTGTTACAATATTGCTTTTATGGGTTTTTTTTTGTTGTTTTTCTGGCCACGAGGCATGTGGGATCTCAACTCCCCAAGCAGGGATCAAACCCATGCCCCTGGCACTGGAGGGTAAAAATCTTAGCCACTGGACCACCAGGGAAGTCCCAGGACTTACTTTTGGAAAGGCACTGAGGGGCCCTCTCCGCAAGTGCCACTTTGGTTGGCCAAGGGCTACATCAGGATTTCCCAAGTTAGTCAGGTTCATTGGGCCTTGGTTTGCTACTAGTGAAATGAGTCAGAATCAGTGAGAAATCTCCACCTCCAAAAACAGGCATTAGGAGGGAATTTGAAGAAAACTATACACATCCCCAAAGAGTTAGGAATTCATTAGAAGTAATTCCATGGCAGGAAGACCTAGCTTTCAAAATTAGCCTATTTTTCTCATGAGGGACTCAACTTTGGTCCTGAAGATCATTTCAAAGAATTATAACTGAACATGTTCACTTAGAGGCTAAAAGAAGAAATGTACACAATAATTTTAAATAAAGCTATCTTACCATGTATTTCATGTCTTTTTCCATACTTGAAATTCCTATCTTGCTAGGCTAAAAGGATTCAAAATTGGTTTTTTAAAGTCCTTGATGAAAAAAAGGTAAGTGCAAAGTATGAATGTTTATATGTCATCAGTGGAATGTGATAGTTTTCTGCTGAGGATCTCAAAGCACTTACAAACACACTTCCATCTTCAGGGACGGATTGGTGGCAAGGACCATTAGTCTCTTTTTATAACTTGAACAATCAGTGCACAGACCATGATCCTGTTTTTCAGATCTGCTTTTCTCAGGTCTATTTCACAGCTCACCTTCAGCATGCTACAATACAAACATGCCTCTTTTCCAACACATATCTAAAAGACTGATATGGACTCAATTTCCACACCCAGCATGAAAAGGTAAACTGATTTCAAAGGAATAAGACAAAAGCACAGTAAAATACACTCAAATCAGCTTCCCATTCTGAAGCTATTCTGAGGTTTAATCGAGTAAAACAATATGCAAAGGCCTAATGTTAAACTAGAAAAATATTTGGGTTTTGTTTGCATGAGAAATGGTCAACGCTTTCCATACTCAAGCCCACAAATGCTCTTTCTAGTCAGTTTCAAAGGATAATGGGTTCACTAGGAGCAGAGTCGAGGGAAGCCCAAGCAATTCCTTTGAGGGTATGGAAAATGTCAACCAAGTGAATTAAGATAGAGGGTTATGGTGTTTTTTCTAAAATAAGAGGTCCTTTGGGTTAAGAGGTCCAGCCTAAGAACTGTCAAAATGGATCTACTAATTAATTTCTTCCAATCTTTCAGACTTAGATAAGCTTACCAACTTCCTTACCCAACTCCTATGTTTTATTTTTGTTTTTATACTCAAATGAGCTATTTCAAAGGACTATGGCAAAAAATCAGTGAGGCGCAGGGTCAAAATGGTAAAATTTGTTTAAGCTAGTCAATACATGCAGGGATATTTATCATATCTCTCTTCCAATTTTTCCATAGGCTTGCAATATTTTGTAGTAAAAAAAATCAAAGAGATGCTTATACTTTGGTAGAACTGGACAACAATGCTTTGCCAACAATTACATGACAACTAAATGTGGGCTGGGCTGAGCAGTTTTAGAACTGAATTCCTAATCGCCACCATTTCATTCCTCAGAATATAAAGCAGAGCTGAAACCAAGATACCAGTCAGAATGGCAGCGAGCCTTTCAACTTTAATTTATACTACTTTTTTCCCTCTTCAATCATCCCCTAAAAAAAATGTTTCCCGTGAAAATGTGCAGTCATAATATAAGATTCAACAGATCTCCACCCAAAGGGTTAAAAATGCAATGGCACATTCTAGGAAAATGAGGTAAAGCCTACCAGACCAACTGAAAAAAAGAGAAGGCTATCACTAGATTTGCCTCCCAACGCAGGACAATTCAGGAGGCCCATCTGAATGCTAGACTGCTGAGAAGGAAAAACCCTGACACCTAGTGCCCGTCTGAAAAAACGAAGTCTTGGAGCCACTACAGTTTTAAGCCTGGTAGTCTGTATGTGGAGGTGACCATTAAATTGCATTCAATTTGAAACACACTTAACCCCCAGAAAAAAGTTTAAGGAAATAATGAAGTGCCAGGCAAGAATTCCAGTCTCTAACTACCAATCCTTTTCAGAGTACACATCCTAAACCTAATTATTATAACTGCTTCTAGACACAGCATCATCTTCTTATCACTGTTTTTCATTATGACAGGACTAATGAGAGGGAATGGATGGATTAATATTGTTAAAAAGCCTGTGTTCTGAAACAGTAAGGATAACAGGGCCCTCATTTCTATCCACACTAATTTTGCTATAAAAGGTACCTGTCTATTGTATCTTTCATCATTGCCTGGTTTGGAGATTCATCATGTAGTTCACAGAGCAGTTTAAGGAAATTTAATAAAAGGATGCTAATAACATTTCAGAATAAGTAAGAACTCAGTTTCAAGAAGGCCAGTGCTTTCTTTGTCCTTCTGGGCAAAGTTAAGTTGTTCTCCGTCAAGTCGGTTATCAGCCGTTGGCTTGATCTTAGCCTGAGCTTTTTAATAACAGGATTTGGTGCGAAAAGCAGCTGCCTTAGATTGTGAACTGTTACTCAAAATGTTCCCACCTGCAATTACAGCTTCCACTAAATGATCAAAACAGATTAGCAAACTGGCAGGAAAAAGAAAACAATTCCCCCCAAATTGAGAAGTGGTGAAAGTGCAACTGTTGGTTAGCTGCACGTCTTTTGTATCCAGGTTCAACAGCACATATTCATCCAGCTGGGTATTTACATACAGTGCCCATCACAGAAGCGTGAAATCAGTTTAGTCTATGTTGCAATCACATTTTCCTCAATTTTCTTCTTTACTTGAAACTATTAGAACAAAAAAAAAAAAATCCTAGACAACTCATCTTTGGAGCTATTTGCAAGGAACACAATTCACAGATTTGGTCTACATCTTTTTTATTCCTACTCTAAATTCATACTAAACGCAATGCCATTCAAAATCTGACAATGAGAAAAATGTATTCTCCTATAGCTTTCATCATGCATAAGGTGGCATTCCTTCAGTTACATCTCTCGATGGGAAAGGGACAACTAGGAAAATAGAAAAGAGACAGCAGCTAACACCACCTCAGAAAAGCTCTCTCTCTCTTGCTTTTACACAGCCACAGTGTTCAAAATGCAGGTCACATCTCTGCTGAAACAGCCAATATTCTTCCTCAAATGGCAAACAAGTTCCCTAAAACTAAATGGAACTGAATTGTTCCAAGTTCTGGTCCCATCACCATTTTTACCTATTTACTGTCCTGGAAAAAAAAAAATAGGGGAGAAAGACTGGCTACCCACCTAGCCGATGGTCTGGTAAGTGCAGGCTTTCTGCCTTTGATTATGGGGAGAAGCATCTCAATTCATGGGGAAACTCTGCAGGAATCTCTTGTTTTACTTGTATGCCTTATATCCGTGGGCTGGCTTTGAAACCCAGAAACTCCAGTCCTTCAAGGTATCACCCACCATGATGACCTGGTGGAGCCGCCACCTCTGGAGAACACCAATTATGATGATTTAATGTCTATGTAGCATCGATGCTTTTACATCGCACCTTGGCTCCTGGAACATTAACAGGTCATTTTTTTATCTCTGTCTTTAATAAAACTATTTCTCAAGGCTCCGTTCAGATGCCCATTCTCTTTGAGATCAGACCGATTTGCTTCCTCATCAGCATGAGCTCTTTTCCTTCCCCTCACATCATTCTTGGGGTAATATGTAGAGTGCCAGACTCATGACAAAGTTGTCTCTTGGCCAAAGAAAATTAAATGGCAATTGCTGAAAGTCAACTTGCCCTGATAAAACTGGGCTCGGCACAAGGAAATATATCCCCCTGCCACCCGCTCATCTCTTGGGCAAGGCTGTCCCTCTGAGTTCTGACTGCTGAAATTCCATCTTCAGACTGGTCAGTCTCTCAGTGGACATGCTCCATTGTACGTTCCAGCTCTCGGTAACAGAGTCTGATACTAATAACCCCGACCTCATTCCTGTCATGTGGGGGCCCTATAATCTAGCGCTGGCCACTGACTGACTTCACCAGCCATGCTGGGCAGTAGTCACTAACTGCTCCAGAGTTCAAGGGCTCAAACAGCAAGCTGATGCTCAGCTTCAATCCTACTCAGTCATTTGATGGAAAGGAAAAGAGGACAAAGAAAACAGGCAACTGAGGAGGGAGAAGAGTGGGACAAGATGAAAGGCAAAACTGACGAAAAGCAAAAAGAAAAAAAATTTTAATACAATTAGATTTCTAGATTTCAAGATCATTATTAAACCACTGAGCAAAGGGAAACACATGGTCTGCTGCTCACAACCATAGTCCTGTGCCGTTAAGACATCCCTTTTCCACCCAGGTTTGTTGAGTCTTTAAAGGGTTAAAAAAAAAAAACCTTTAAATTTTTTTTTTATGCGTGTGTGTGTGCGTGTGTGTGTGTGGGTGGGTGGGTGTCTTTGGGTACAGAGTCCGTATAATAAGACTATTTGTATTCATACTGGCAGAGTAAACACTACATGTTCATGCCCAGGCAGCTCTGTGCTTGTAATTTCAGCAAGAACAGAGCTCTGTCCCTCTGGGACTTCACTATTCCCCCAGTCTCTACTCGCTCAAACGCAGAATGAGAGCAGAGAGAAAGCAGGACAGAAAGATCGTGGCAAGAGGTTTTATCCGGTGCTGTGGCTAGCTTTCACGTGGCCAAAAATCTCATTTTGTGTTTTAATTACAGTAGTTAAAAGCGTTTTTCTCTCAGTCCCATGTTCACAAGGGTGCCTTCCATTCCTGAAGACGATACTGTTCAATGAATCAGAATTTAAGTCTAGCACAATGAGGATTTTCTTTCTGCTGAAGGCTTCACTAAGCAGATGCTACACACAGTGGCATAAACCTCTGCTGCAACTGTGTGTTAACAAGTACACATATACCTACTCTTGTCAAAATTCAATACATCCTTCCTCCCTAGCCTCTCACTTTTGCTATCTGTTGAGGCATTAGATTAGAACTCCTGCAAGTCTGACATCCTCCACTGGGTCCAATGCTTGTGTCCATCTTAATATCAAACAATCTAAATTTGGCAGCTCCGGTATACTTAATAAATAGTCATGCACCTTGTACGTTTAGCAAAATTTTTTGAAAAAAAGATATTGAATAAAACGGGAAATAATTGCATTTATCTCCGAAGGTCTACCCAGTCTGTTTATGGTGAACACTCAGGTAGAGATTACTCCTTCTAAGGGACCAGTTTTATCCAGGGATGATTTCTAAGGTTAAAATAACATATCTCATTTTAGGCTTATTACTACTGTTATCCTTGTTGTTATAACTGTACTTTAGAAGCACAGTTAGAATCAGGAAGAATCTCAATGCATGGGGCAGAATATGACTATACATCATTATTAACAGTGTTATAGAGGAAAAAGGAATCGAAAGCTAAAAACGCATGAGTCACGGGTTCTCTGTTACCTCCTTTGATGTTTAAACTTCTGGTTCTGATGGAGCCCTTTTACGAAGAAAAAATTCCCCATGCTCACAACAGCACTAGATCAAATTACCTGAGCACAAAAAACATACTAAAAACCATACACCAGTAAGGATCCAAATAAGAAAAAACATCAAGAAATATTTAAAGGCTTTTATCATAGAAAAATCTCAAAATTTCAAACGTGTACAAAAACAGAGAAACTAATCTATTCCTGTGTATCTACCACCAAGCTTCAGTTAACAACTCATGACCAATCCTGTTTCATCTGCACTCCACATTCCCATCCCCACATAATTCTGAAGAAGCTCCTAGATATTAGATCATTTTATCGGTAACTACTTTAGTAGATATCTCTAACAGAAGACAATACTCTTTTTTTTTTAATTGTTTTTTTTTTTTTTTTAAATATGGAACGCTTCACGAATTTGCGTGTCATCCTTGCGCAGGGGCCATGCTAATCTTCTCTGTATCGTTCCAATTTTAGTATATGTGCTGCCGAAGCGAGCACAATACTCTTTTTTATAAAGCAATATTGTAATACCGTTTAAAAAAATGTAATCTTATTATCACACCTAAAAAATTAAGGATAATCCTTGCTGTCCAGTCTGTGTTCTCTGGTTAAAGAGTTCTACCAATAGGACTACGACTTCTATCAATAAGACTAGACTACTTCTACCAATGCTGCCTCTGCCACTCAGATCTTATTTAATACTATTTAATGACCACCCCCCATAGAAAGCTGATACTAGTGGGCACAGAGATAAGAAAGTGGGGAGGGGAATCTCCAGGACTTGCCTCATTTCCTCCTGGAAGCCTGTTCATGTGAACCAGTTGACCTTGATCATCCAACACAAGCTCAGTGTAAGTCAGTATGTCTGAAGGCAGAGGGGGCGGTGGAAGGAATGCTTGAGAGGACATAGATTCCCAGAGTTTGATCAGGGACTAAAGGAGGAGAAAAGTTTGACTCATCAGTAACAATCAGCATTTCAACATGAACAAAATAAATATTAAAACATGGTCAATTTAGTTTTGCTCTTTCTTTTCCAAGCATTCTACTGAGCATCTAAATGCTAGACCAAATTCTAGAGTTCTCATTCTCCGTTAAAATAGACTCCTAATTATTTTTCACATAATGTTTTTTACATGCCGCAAATCAGATGCTTTGCCAATAACATTAAACTACTGAGGGATCATGAATTAGTATGAGACCATTAACAAACACAATGGACCTAACAATGTCCTGGGAAAATTAAAATAAAAAACTAAAGTAGCAACAATACCTCTTTAAAAAAGGAAGAAAAATCCTAGAGAAACTTGGCCATAGAAGAATAACCAGGAAAGTGACTGATACTCAGCTAATACAAAGCAAACCCAAGAACACAAGAATAGAGTTTCTACTAGAGGTTCAGGGGATGCCTGCTCTAGTATATTTTCAAAGCTACAGGCCCATACATGGGAATTAGCCCACTAGAGGTGGATTGATTGTTTGTACATGTACAGATCAAGTCTGCTCAAATATGAGAAAACAGAGACACACATCATTTTTAAACCATTCTGATGTCCATTTCAAATTTCATACTAGCAAAACGAATGGGGCATGAAGTGGGAACTAGTTTGGTTGTTTCTCTGCTTGACTCAGAGCAACATTTAAAACCAAGATGACTCATTCATACCTACAAGTCCAAATCACTGTGCTTATGTCTATTCTATAGGATAAATTACATAGAAAGTGATTTCTTTTTATGGCGCCAGCACTAGGGAACAGAATCAACACTCAACTTATAGGCTGACAATACTAGTAATACTGAATGAAGACAGCTATGTGTCAAGATAGAGACCTTGTAAGCAAATGGCTACATAATGGAAATTTCTCGTATTTCTGAATAATACAGGAATTACAAAGACTATTTACTAAGACCACATATATTACTTTATTAAAATTCAAATGTGGTAACGCTGGTATTTTTGACTAGGAGACTTGGGAAAATTCTATATTCATAGATTTTTTTTTTTTAAGGACAAATTCAGTATTCTTTTGATACCTTCTTCTTTATCTGTTGCATTTTCTGCTGGTGATATACTTTTCTTGCCTTCTATTGATGGAAGAAAAATCTGCAGCCTAGACATGATTCACCATACAGATCAAAGGAATTTATTTTCATATGGAGGATGGGATTCATAATGTCATATTTTCTCACACTAGTTTTTAGTCCACTGTAATAAATCTCCCACAAAAGAACTGATACTTTAAACTGTGTACCATGAACTCTATATCCATTTGTATATGTTACATACTGATTCTCATCATATTAACCTAGGCTATCAGTTAGAGACCTGGGTTATCTTGGGAAATGAGAACCAGCATTTCAAATCTCTCTTTGACTTGAATACAGGCTTTGGAAGTAGACACCTGAATGTAGCCCCTCACGCAGGTCATATCATGTACAACTATCAGAGGTGCGGAGTCTCCATTTACTCTTTCCTACTCAGCAGAGGCCTCTATCCTCGCCATTCTTCCTGGGCATCCACAAAGAACCATCTACCATCTGAGCTGGCAGTCACAACCCCAGAAGAGAGAGAAGTGAGAACAGGGTCAAGACACTTATTGCCTATTTCAGTGTGAGCTGTATCTGATGAAAATTCAGGAAAAACCTTGCCTCTCTGGCACACGTCAGAGCCCCCACCCCCAGGTAGCCACCTTTACCTGCCGAAACATCTCTGGGATATCATATATGTATGTTGTCCCTAAGGACTGTGCCTGGAACCTCTTGGATTGAAGCAGGTCTTTGGTCACGTACGGAGTGTTGATTAACATTCCATGTAATGGTCCCTGTTTGTCTCCATATGCCTGAAACATGATCTGCAAGAAAAAGAGGATGGCATGGGGAATTAAAAGACAAGAGGAAAAAAAAAAATCACATGAGTTGCCTAAAGTGACTTTTTTTCACAAATATTATTTCTTAAAACACATTTTTGGTGAGTTGAATAGCTAAGATACACCTCTTAACATTGGGTACATGGTACTCTCGCCTCTGCAGATTAACCAACTCCAAAAAATAGTATGACACCAACCACAAATCACACACTCCTCCTCTCACTTTTGAATTAGTGGAAATCAACGAGAAAGCACCAGAGTAAATTTCATGTTTCAGAGACAGACTGATAATACTTGCCTGTCAAAATGACTTGAATCCCATATTCAGAAACGAAGGTCAACTAACCAACTACGCAGTCCTGGTATTTAAGTTGAGGAACAGCTATGCACCAAAGAGAACTCTGCTCTTTCTTCAAAGATAGAAGGTCAAGGCTCTACTGGGTCACCTACACTTCATAGTCCACAGGCTCAGAAGGTACTTCATAGGTACAATTAGCTACACAAAGGCTTCAAAGATTTGACACAAGTAGATTTTACCCATCCATCTAGCTAGCTGATTCTTGTGAGCTCCTAAGACAGAGCCTTTAGTAAAAAGGATATACATTTTATTAAATATAATACATATACAGATATATTTCCCCCAGTATACTGCATCTACAACTAGTGAATAGACCCTGCAATATCTATATTGTCACATAATAAAATCACACCAGTTTTTAATCATTTTAACTCAAATATTTCTAGAAGAGTACCTCATATTTCATATATTTAGATAGTTTTATTTGCTTATGAATATTTATAAGGGATGCCATTATTTCAATTCAATTAATATTTATTGAGTGCCCAGAGGTTGTATGACACTAAGCTAGGCACTTTATGCATGAATACATAAAACATAGATTCCCAGTGCAGTGAATGCAAATGGAGACTGGGAAGTGAGGGTATGTGTGTATACCCACCTATCTCTTCGGGCCTAAAATAATACAAGCTTAAGTCTACCATTAATGAACAGATTTGCAGGCCTGCTAAACAGGCACCAGGAGAGAATGAGGTATTCTCCTAAATCCTGGGTACAGTTCAAGTAAGTAAATCATTAGCCCTTTAGATCAAGAGGAACAAGCGTGTTCTACTTACTTGTCAGTCAGGTCCTATTCTGGACAAAATCTGTTGTGGACTGCTTAAAGACCCACAGAATCGAGCTCCCAATCCTCTTCCACAGAGCTAATGATGAAAGTCCCCAGGTGGGAGGTAGAATTAGCAATGTCTTAGTAATGTGGGAGGCAGAAATAGAAATGTTTCAAGAGATTCAAAGTGTTAAGTGAGGCTAGGGTGTAAGTATGTAAAAACTGGACTTAAGAGGAGATAACCCACGTCAAAATAAGGGGGGAAAAAAAGAGCAAAAGCAATAGGTTCTTGAAACTATTAAGTTGGCCAAAAAGTTTGCTCGGGTTTTTATATAAGATCCTATGGAAAATCCAAACAAACTTTTTGGCCAATCCAATACAGTCCTGTCTATTAGGAAAGACAAGACCAACTGGGACAGTTTTGCGAGGTCTGGGATAAAGTCAGGCTGGTCATTCAAGCAACATAACTGTGTGGGCTGAGAAAGCAAGCTGGAGAAAGCTCTCTGGGTACTCTCACTGCTGGTGGGAATTTAACATGGTTAAATTAAACTTACTATGCCCCAATAATTGTACTCATAGATTTACTCAAAGGAAAACAAATCTACACAGATATTTGGAAATGAATTTTCACAGCAGCTTTACTCACAATAGCCCAAACTGAAAAATAAAACCTCGGATGCCCATCAACAGGTTAATGAATATTAAAATTTTGGTATATCACTACTCAGCAATAAAAAGGAGCACATCCATGATCCATAAAACACGGATGATTCTCAAAAACACTACGCTTACCCAAAGAAGCCAGACACAAAACAGTACATATTGTCTAACTTCATTTATCTGGTATTCCAGGACAGGCAAAAATTACTCTATAAAATTAGAAAGCAGACTGGTGGGTGCCTAGGGCTGAGGAGGGTGCCCTTACCTTTGACTGCAAAGGAGAATAAGAGAATTTTTGAGGGTGTCAAGTGGTCTCTATCATGACTGTGATGGTGATCACAGGTATGTACAATTTCAGGATGAATTAAACTGTACACATAAAATGAGTGCCTTTTATTACATCTAAGTTCTATCTCAATAAAGATGATTTTGAAATGTATATTTCTCTCTTACACTGAACATTGGAAGTCAATGGACTTATGTAATGGATTACTCAAATCTCCCTACTCTGCCTGACATCAGTGCTCAGGATAGCTAATACCACAAAGACTATACAAGGAAAGTGAAATAAAATGAAACTCAAGCCAGTCAACCTTGCTCTTTGTTGACAGAAAGAATGAAAAATTATTCTTGAACAAGAGGTTGATAATAATGGATGGCCCTGAAAGTCTCTGAATGATAGATAACATAACTGTTATAACAGATACATATTAAATATATTAGATGTATTATATTAGATAGTTATCTATGTTACCTATGTCAATTCCATTTTCTGCTATCATGGCCATAGTCATTAAAAATTGATAAAAGTATATACTTTACAAATTCATGAACATATGTACATATTTTATTTATCATATACCTTTTACCAGAGGCCAACAAAAGGGCTTCTCCTGGGAAAAAAAGCTCTGATCCCATACAGTCTGCTCCCTTAGAACCATAGACTTATTTTTTGATGGCACAAATCAAATCATACAACAGAGAAACTAATTATCTGTCTTCTTCCATCATGGGTAAATTTCTTGAGAAGAAATATCACTTTTTACTTTTGTATCCCTACTGTTTGATACAGCATAAGTGGTCAATAAATGTTAAATTAACGAACAAACGACTGAATGATACGCACAGTCCTATGTCATTTCAGATTCGTGTAATGACTCACTAGAGCACAGAAAGGAAAAAACTAAATTGCTGATAAGCATCAAGGAGGCTTATGGAGTGCGAGAACCGAGTGGGAAGCTCTTTCTCTCTTTAGTTCCCTCCTCCAGCCGTGTGCTCCTGCATTCACACTTGGCAGGGGCCACTGCAATCTGAGGGACACCCCTTCCCTTAGGGCTTCCTAGATACACAGGACCCATGGCAAGAAGGGAGCTCCCTCAGGCAAAAGGCAGCTCACTTATTTTTTCAAATACTTGTTGTGCCAAACGTAAGTCACTTAGTCGTGCCCGACTCTTTGTGAGGATCCCATGGCCTGTGAGACTCCTCTGTCCATGGGATTTTCCAGGCAAGAATACTGCAGTGGGTTGCCATTTCCTTCTACTAAACCCTGAATAACTCTCATGCCCCTGTGTCACCACTGGCCAGCATGAGGGAAATCTCAGAGCTTTCTAATAAAAGAAAGGACAGGGGGAGTAGTTATGAAGAACAAACATATTTATCAAAAACATTAAAATCTCAAGTGGCCATCTTATTTTTCACAAGAATAGAACTGCCTTGAAGCCATTGTAGAAGTTAATTAAAAACATCACTGCCCATGGAAAGCTTTGACTGAAAATGTCTTTAAGGTTGTCCTGAAAAACATCAAATGCCGCGAAAATTATTGAATACTCCTTCTCTTGCTCACCCCTTGCACTCTTGCGCGCACTTCCTGTGTTAACTGTTCACTTCTCACAGGATAGATTTCTCTGGCCATCTACGTGGGAATCAAAGCACGAAATGAAAGGTCGCTCAGACAACTGTCCAAACCCAGAGTTTTAAAATTTGTCTTCAAAATCCTGGCAAAAAAGCCTTTTCTTACGGCTGTTCCCAGACTTAAAAGGACGTAGATAAAAACAAGAGACACATAATCTCTTCATCACCCAATACAGAGAATAGACCGAGATCTTCTGTACACATACAAAGAGGAAAGTTCATCCTTTAACAAGAAGAAAGGCACTTGCCAAGTTCGGGCCAGAGACCTAAAATTAACATCCCAGTTCTTAAAAAGACGTGAATAGTGGTGAATGAAGCTAAATCCTGTACCATAGTAAATGGCCCAAAGATTGAGAAACTAAGGTGATCAAACAGATTAAAAGGGAATTCTCTGTTATCATAGAACCAATCTACTTTGAAAGTCACTTTTCATTTTCACTTTCTCAATTCTTCTACCTGAAAAAATAGGTTAAAGTTTGCCACTTTGCTTTTTTATAGATATATGATACTCTGAATTCTCTGAAGGCAAGATAATGTGTGTAAGTGGAACAAAGGGTAAATAAGATAAAATCTCTGCTTGATCTTGCTCAAGATATTATTATATTATGTTGAAATTTCTTTCTTTGAGATATTTCATATTTCAACAATTCTCCTTCCTTTCCTTGCCAATGAGTGGTCTAACTAGGCTGAAAACAGGAACAGGGACAAATCAGATCAGAAAAGACAAAATTGTTCAAGTAGCCCAAGAACCCTACATTGTACAATTACTCTGGAGTCAGGTTCACTTGGCACCTGTTAGGGCTCCCCAACTCATGACCAAAGGTTAAGGGTTTCAAAACATCCAGGATTACGACAGAGGTGCTGCTTATAAGGCAAATGAAGTGTTTCAAGTTCATGCAACCATTTAAGCTGAGTGAGGATAACCCCTGCTAGGTGGGACAATGGGATCTGTGAATTCTGGTCTTTCTGTAACAAGGACAAGTGGCTTCTCTCTGGGGGAACCAAGTCAAAATTTTGAGGAGCCTGCTTAACTACTGTACCTGTGCTGTCCTGGAATCAGTCACTTCCTTGTACAGGCTGATGTCCAGGTAATAGCCAGACTCGTTCGTCAGGAAGAGGCGGATGGGGATTGCTTTTCCAGTTGGTGTCAGGCGAATGTTGATTTTCAGTTCTGCCTGGAGGACACGCAGTTTCCACAGCCGACTTCCATAGCGCATCACCATGCTCCGCACGGACTCCTCAATCTGACACAGACACATCACCAAGCACAAAACTTAAGCACCTTGTAACTAGGATCTGATTCAGGTCTGCCTATCTTTAGGATGGGAGGAAAGGGAACAGATTCTGGTTCCTGGAGATGTGTCCTCCATGTATTCCTTCCAAAAAGACACACAGTTTCTCCCCAACCCTACTCTTACTTAGAACAAATCAGGGAGTTTCACGCTGGCCTGGCATTTGAGTGGTTTTCTCTGGCTCACAACACCCAAATTTGTGCAACTCCCTTCCTCTTTCCCAATTGTATTCATATTCTATGCCAAAGATCTGCAATATCTAAAATTAGAAGCCATGGGATTTAAGAGAAGGCCCCAAATAAGAATAAAATCTCTAGTTAAACAGCTATTAAGTAGCATTTATATGCATGGTAACTATGTTTCATTGCACTTTCAGGACCTTAAATCAACATAGCAATTACCACCATGAGCTTTTTTCCATACAATTTTATTAAACTTTATAATATATGTTTCTTGGTAAATTGCACAAATTAAAAAAGGCAATTTGTAGGTGGTGCTAGAATGTTCTCTCTAAACAGAGCTCTGAAGCTAGGTCACTGCTAAGTCCAACTAGGATTTAAAGAGATGGGGCAAATGTTCCCTCATTTTTCTAACCTTTATACCAAGGCAGCTTAGTGGCCCTCATTTTCAGGGTTTGGTGAGTTATTTTAACCAAGTGGCCTTAGATGTGATTTTTCCTTATTGACATACTAAAGCAAAAAAGAATTTTTTTATTCCTAATATGGTTACAGGCAGCTAAGACATACTACTCAAAACAATGTTTTCTTTCTTTTTTTTTTTTTTTAAACAATGTTTTCTTAAATGAAGTTATCTCTCTAAAATGCTTTCTCAACATCTTAGAGAATTTTTAAAAAAAATCTCATTCCATCCTTCATTTGTGGCTCTTTGGAAGTATGTGCCACTCTTGTAGTTTATTTCTGTTCCAAAGAATTGCAGGTTAAAACGAGTTTCAAGGAGTTAACATCTCTATTCCCACACTTGTCTTGTTAACCAAGAGATAACTATCCATTCTTTTTTTGAGGGAACAAAAGTCAACAATTTCTAAATACAGGAAATTGACAGCTATCTATGATTAGAAAGACAGAGTCAGGGCATATGAGCATTTGGAGTAGAAACAGAGAGGTTGATAGCAAAAACTCATAGAGGAATGCTAAGTCATATCTACAAATATACATAGTGATAGAGTGTCCAGGGCACATTTTAACTCTCCTAGTTTCATCAATCCCAGGACGCTCAAAAGAACCTTTGCTTAAACCGAATGATGAGATTTTATGAAACTCAGTAAGTAGCCCTGACCTCGGCTTTCCTGGCAGACAAGGCAACTAATCAGTAGTTTGAGTTTAGAAGAAAAAAAAAGTAGAAAATGATTTCTCGGGTCTTTTGAACATTAAGTTCAAAAAGCAAAAGTCCATGCCTACAATGGCTCTTGAGAAAGAGGTCTCCTATTCAAATATACTGGTTCTCCTATTCAAATTCCACAATATCATAAAAAGGTTAGAGGGAGTGGAAACAAGAGAGCAACCATCTTTATTACACCTGGGATAAAAGGTCAAGTAGAGAGTCACCTTGCTTTCCTTCCTTAAATTATATGAAATGCATTTTAGAATAGAGCCTCGGGGAAGAAACCATACATTGTTATGTGTGGAATTCCATATCCACCGAATTTTCCTCTGTGGAAAAATACTAAAGAGAAATAGGTTAGACACTTTGGGAAGGTGTATTACTGCTCAAAGGCCAGCAGACGACCAGTAAAAAGAGGCAGTAATTTTGCCAAAATGCCCAATGATAGCAAAGTTAGTTATACCAGATGAGAAATGTTAGGGAATTAAACAAAATAGGACTGCTATTGTGGTAAATATCATAAAATATCCAGTTGCCAATGGATGAAGAGGTAGAAGTTTTATATTTTTGTACTGCTTACAAGTGACCATCAAGATAACATCAAACCACCTTCAGTGTTTTAAACCTTATACTTAAATGGATGTATTTAATTATATACAAATTATATCACAAGATTTTTAGTGGCTTATATATCCTGCAATACAATGGACTAGAAACGCTTTTAAACTATATCCATGAAAGCAAACAAAACTATGAGTTAATATTTAATGATTACATTAAAATGTATGTATTAATGTAAATTAAACATAATTATAAATTAAAAACATAAATTAAAATGTATGATTATGAAATTTCTACTCACAGCTAAGTCTCATGGTAAATTATGATTGCTTTTAAAATTTTTAAATCACTGTGTTTAAAGGTTATTTACTCCGAGATCACTACAGCAAGGGGGTCAGACACCATCACATGCTTTTCAGCAGAAACTCAAAGGCAGGTAGTGGAGAAGTAAAGCTTCATAGCAGAACAAAGAGACACCTTCAGTTTTGAGGTATGATTTCAATGGTTACATCAAATTTTTGATATCATCTCAGAAACCCAGTCCTATAAGCATTCTGTAAACTTCAAAGAGCAAGGGTTCAGTCAGCTGACCAAGAAAGTACCTGTTTCCAGGTCCAAGTGCAAACAAATAAGAATGACTCTGTCTGCTGTGCTGGTGGGTGCTGGGTGTGAAGCGACAGAGAAATGTACCTTTGATGGGTCCATGATGACTGTAGGAACAAAGTTGAGGAAGATGTGGTTGCAGTCAGTTCGGACATTTGTATTGTTAAAGGCGACTTCCAACTCATCCATGGCTTCCAGGAGGAGTCGCTCCCCTTCATTTTGTAGATACTCAAAGGAAGCTTCCTATGCAGGAAAGAAAATCGCCATCAACATCAATGTGTTTTATAGGCTTGGCCAAAAAGTTTGTTTGGGTTTTGGCCAACCCAACAAGTCATAAGGCTGTTATGTAGATGTTATTTATCTTTCTTCCTGGGGTCAACCCAAAGACCACAGGCAGCAGGGGCTAGCAAGGGTCAGATAAAGAGTTCCCACCAACCCTTCCTCCTGCCTGTTCGGTACCATTTTCTTACAACAAGTGGAGATCCTGGGCACCCCCAGAGCTGCAACCCTAGTAGGGTCACAACTGCCAGACAGAGCAGCGTAGAAAGGAAATCTGTTTAGAGAGGAAAAGTTGCAGAAAGGTTATGGCTATGGGATGCAGGAACAAGTCACACATCAGCTATGTACAGAAACCAGCCCCACTTTTAGACAGGTTTACCATGGAGTCATCTCTAACTTTTCATTTTATCCTCTATCATCACCCACACTTCCCTGTGGTTTTTCTGTTTGCATGCTTTTCCTTTTATCAAGCAAGTATTATCATGCTTCCACTACCAAGAAAAATCAAATGAAAGGGGAAAAAAAGCCCTTTATTCCATGGAATATTTACCTCTGTGAGAGAACTGACTCTTAGACTTCTGGTGATTATTGGACAATAGGATGAAAGAGAACAAGAATCTTGATGCAAGAGGAAAACCTGATTTTGAATCATGGCTGTGTCTCTGTCCCTTCCCTCAGAGATAACTTTCCATGGCCCAGTGGTTAAGACTCTGTGCTTCCACTGCAGTGGGCACAGGTTTGATCCCTGGTCAGGGAACTAACACACTGCAAGCTGAATGGCATAAGTGCCCCCGCCCAAGATAAAAAGAGAAGAAAGTACAGCACCCACCTTGGTGACCAGATCAGAATGCCTGATGATTGCACGAACAAAGAACCTGTAGTCTGTCACTTCTGTACCCACTTCCACCTTGGCTGCCCCGAGATACAAGTGCATCTTGTGATTGGCACATGGGATGGCAGTAAGGTCAAAATTTCTCATCCGGTTCAGCTCTAACTGGAAAGCTAGGGCAGGCTCCAGGTGACGATAGATACGATCTTCCTCAAACTGAATACAAGAATTGGAGGAAAGAACAGCTTACAAGAGGCAGTTACAGAATTATATTATGGTATAAAAGAGATGCTTAAAAAAGAAACATAAGCCACATCGTTGTGCCAATGAACCAAACGGGAAAAAAGAGGAGCTACATACAAGGAAACTCCAACAACTGATGTAAGATTAGGCACTAGAGTCCCTGCTTACTTTGTAAGCTTTATCATCTATACTTTTACAACTGGTGATGCTCTCCATTAAAAACAAACAAACAAACCCCATCTATTCCCTCAGAACTCCTCTAGTATTTAAAGCCTTCATAGTTCATTTTTTTTAACAATTAACCAAACTACTTCACATTACTATCTATTTCACATACCAGTGTTTTAGTTTTATCCAACTCATCTAAAACACATATGAGCAGGATCCGTGTCTCATACTCCTACCATTTCTGGCAGAGTGAAAAAGGACACAGGAAAACAAATGTCATATAATATTGAAAAATAGGTATTTGGCTATGGAATAGCCTGTATCCGTGCATAATTATTCATATTTCTCTTTTTCAAGTTGTATTTACATTTACTGTATGTTTTGATGAAGCCAGACATGTTTAGAGTACATGTTCATACAGTAAATGGAGAGAGAAAACCAAACACATAAGCTGGTAATAAGAGGAAACCAATGTGGTCTGAAATTCTATATTTTAAAATTGAAAAATGCACATAAACAAGCCTTGATAAATGAACTGTCCATGGGTGACGAAAATAATCCAACTAACTATAGTAGTCCTTTCATATTACATCATTAGGATTATCCCAATGGATGATTTTGAAAGTTATCTCTGTCTTTGGTAGGTCAGGACATTACAGTGTTTCCTGAACCAAACTCTTTTGGAAGGGAACCTTGTTTAGTTCAGAGACATATGTAAGACAAAGGGAAGTATAAGTTCAATTAGAGAAAGAACATATGGCACAGATACACTATTCTTGGGCTTTTAAGGAAAAAACAAAGATTTTTTTAAAAAAAGAGGAAAAAAAATCAGTCCTTACCTTATCCCTTGCTCGGAATGTGAAAAATTTAGGAAATTCTCTCTGTGTTAAAGAAGGAGGAAAAATGTGTCAGTCCTTCATAGACACGACTCTTGGGGATAAACACGTGGTAGAGAAACAGTCAGGCATCTAGAAGACAGTTGCCTAGAAAACACGATCCTTACCTAAGCTTAGTCTGGAGAAAATGAATGATCCTCTGGGTATCCTTCACTTTGACCCCACTTACAAATTTGAGAACCACCACAATACTAACCCAACTAATAGCTACCCTCTTCTAGGGTGAAAAATGGTAATTTTTTCATCTCCCAAGTGGAAAACGTCTTCTTGGCTGTTGCCCATGGCAGAAACTAGCACACGAGACCAACGCATCCTTACACTGCAGCACTGCAATAGTAGTTACTAGATTGATTTCCCAAGTTTCTCCTTAAGAAACTCTTAAAGTGTAAACTCACCAGAGAACATAGCATCCCCAATCCACACTTTTTTCCCCCTCATTCACTCTCAAGTCGATAATTTCAAAGGTTTAAACAATAACATTTCAAGACAAAGAAAAGTGTGAGATGTTACTTTGGTCAGTAGCCCTCTATGTCTAGGAAAGAATAGGGTGGAACTAGTGAACATGCAATCATTAGGTCTTACTGCTCTTTTGCAGGGCATTACCCAAGAAAGCAACCAATTTACTAGAACCTTATTAATTAACAAAGATGAATTCAATTAGCAGAGTCCATTAGTTTCTGAAATTTAACTTATTAACACCAAATACCCCTGTTTCTCGGATGGGAAGCTCTACTGGCAAGTGTTGGAATCAAGTCATTACTATTTGCCTCCATAGGAGGTTTCATTAAGGCATCTTCTTCATTATGAGTGCAATGTAATCAAACACGTATCAGTACAAGGCAGAGAGACCAGAACTAGCTGCCTAAATACCCCTCAATGAACTTCAGGAACCATAAAGGAAACATGAGCTGAAAGCCTTGCAGGTGGCAGGCGCTCTCGTGTGTTGACCGTCAAATGCTCTCAACAACCTCTCTGGAAGAGTACTGTTTTTTGTGTTTTTTTTTAAATAAGTTTTTATTGCTGTATAGTTGCTATGCAATATTGTGTTAGTTTCTACTGTATGGCAAAGTGAATCAGTTGTACGTATACATATATCCCCTCTTTTTTGGAACTCCTTCCCATGTAGTTCACCACAGAGCACTGAGGAGAGTTCCCTGTGCTGTAGAGTAGGTTCTCATTAGTCATCCGTTTTATACATAGTATCGTTGTTGTATATATGTCAATCCCAGTTATTATGACCCTGTAAGGTGAACTTGGGTCTAACACTAGAGCTCAGGCCATTTCATTTCTACCTAGCAAGTATAAGATGTTACCTATCTATTCTTCTTTTTAATCCAAATTCCTTATTTAGAGGACTTCTCTTTCAAGAACCACGCTTGTTTTTGAGACAAAAACCAAAAACCCCAGAAATTAAGGCTTTAAGGAAAAAAAGCAAAAAATAAAAATAAAAAAAAGCAAAATTCATGGTTCTTAAATTTATGGAAAACTTGAATACTTCCCACAGGTCTTACACTTCAACTATAACTTGCTCAGTTAATAAATCTTTTTACATTTTCCTTGGCATTTTAACTGAAAAACAGCTTCTAGGAGCTTGTTTAGCAAGGCCAGCAAACCACTTGTCTAGGCATGGGTCTTCAAAAGACCTTTGAAAGTGGATTTTACACAGCACTGATCTTTTACTGATGATGTTTTGTCCTAAATAATTCTCTAATTCCCCTGAACGACAGTGAAGAGCATGGGGATGACTTCAAGGTTAAGCAGGAAGATGTTGAGCTGAATTGTCAGTAGATTTCATGCTCGGGGCTTTATACAGTCTAGTTTTGGTTTTATTCTCAAGAGGTATGGCTTTCAGAGCATTAGCTAAAAAGTAACATGAGTCAAAAAAGAAGGATAACAAAGTCCTTCCATGAGATTTTTCTGAAAGAAAAGTCAAGGAAAGTAATGATACAATCTTTTAATCACATACTCTTCAATTCCTCCTTAACTTTAATTAGTTACCTAAAACAGTTACTTAGTATACCACTTACACAAAAGATGAGATGACGTGAACAAATGTTTTTAAACTTTTGAATAAATTTTTCGATCCACAGTGAAGTCCTCACTAAGCACAAAACATTCAGAATAGGAGATGGCAGGAATTTCCATGCAATGGTAAACCAGGATTAATGAGCAATTCTCTAAGACAGGGAAAAACTTTTGTAGAAAATTGCCTCCCCCCGCCGCCACCCCACTCAAAAGTCACAGAAAACACAGAAAAGAAGAAATCCCAAAGTCTGATTATAGTTTTAGTAAATTCCTTCATCCTACCACATCCTCATACAGCCAATTTTTCCACTAACGGCATTCAAGCTTACTCCGTCACTAATGTAATTGCTTTCTAGGCATTCTACTAGTGTTATGGGCAAATATCATAATTGAATGTACACAAAGAAAAACCCTCTTAGTGTTCTGGTACCAAAAAACAAAAGAATGTAACATTTCTCAGGAAGAAATTATACCCCTGCTGTGTTCTAATCAGCCAACCATCATCAAGACAATCAAAATAATTTGCCTAAATTAGCCAATCAAGACACCCTGCAAATCAGAGAATGTGAAAACCTGCAACAGAAAACATCATAGCTGATTATGATACTAATAATCGTGTTAAAAACCTAATGAGATGAAGAAATTGGAAGCTTGCTGGTGCAATTCTCTTTTACCTCAACATGCTGAGAACTAATTATATAGACTGTAATTAAAACAAAAACTCAAACCAAACCTTCTGAAAAACTAATAGTTGATCCACTAGCAAACAGAACTGCCAATTTTTTTCTAGCTTTATTGAGATATCATTGGCATATCAATTTTTTTTAAAAGAAATGAACTACTAACCATGATAACTGTTTTTGATAGTGGGCTCATCCTTCAGGCGAAAACAATCCAAAATATTTAAAGTGGGAGTCACTCACATAAAAATCAGTAAAACTGCAATTATCTCCTAGGTGATTTACAGCAGAATTTTAAAAAATCTCATGAAATCTTACAAACAAGAAACAAAAAGAAACTACAGGTGGAAATCTGATTTGGAATCTCATCATGGTTTCTGGACCTAATGCTCTGTCTGGGCAGCCAAGTATAAGAAAAGATCTGAGAAACACGCATTTTAGCATCCTTAATAAAACTTCACTGGAAAAAAAATACGCAAAGCTTCTTAAAGTATACTACTTATGTTCCAATTAAATAGCATCTTCTGCCACACTTTTTGGAATTCTAGATCTGAATGTGCATGAAATGAACAGAGACTTAATACTACATAAAACTGGAGAAAAGCAACTTAATATAGAAATTCAGAGAGTCATCTTTTGCTTTCAAGGCCTCAATTTTTCTTTTTAATATGAAGAAGATATTTATAAGGATAGACTTGCTTTTCCTCAAACTTTCTATTCAAATATCAATGTTAAGCACTGATAATGCAAAGTCCCATTATGGGCATCTGCTTTAATTAGATGGTTATGGAAACAGACTCAAACACCAAGACTCCTTAATGTTGGTGACTACTGCCTGCTCAGAAGAATGGTCTCCCTGTAGAGCCAAGACACTCAGCAGACATTCTGGTGGACAGATCTCCGGGGACGGTGTTGACGAAACAATATTGGAAATAATTCTGGCCTTTGCTGCCATGTGAATAAACACCTAGTATCCACATTCTCTGGGAGAAGGCAACGGCAACCCACTCCAGTACTCTTGTCTGGAAAATCCCATGGACGGAGGAGCCTGGTAGGCTGCAGTCCACAGGGTCACTAGGAGTCGGACACGACTAAGTGACTTCACTTTCACTTTTATGCATTGGAGAAGGAAATGGCAACCCACTCCAGTATTCTTGCCTGGAGAATCCCAGGGATGGGGGAGCCTGGTGGGCTGCCGTCTATGGGGTCGCACAGAGTCGGACACGACTGAAGCGACTTAGCAGCAGCAGCAGCATCCACACTCTCTAGGAACCCTCCACCCAGCAGTGTTCTGGTTCTGAAGCAGCCCAAGAGACGACGGCTATGGAACAGCATGGCTGCCTCCTTCCACGCCAGCCAGTGTTGTTCTTGAACCAATCGTGGTAACCTTCCTCCTCTCCTTGCCCCCTCCCGCACGTGTCTCCTCTTCTACTCAATAATATAAGGATTGCACAGTGTAGAGCAGGGGAGGCTGCATGCATAACAGTGGATTACCAGGAAGCCAGAGAGATCAAGGGATTCATCACTAATGCTCCCGGAAAGCTTCCTCTTTTTCACACTACACTAACTAGAGGGCAAGTGCACGTCGGATGACATGACAGAGGCCAAACGTCCTCAAGCCACCACCAGCGGAGGACCTCGGAGCAGCACCATGATGGAGAGCCCCGGATTTGTACAACTCCCGCCAGGGCTTCCTGGCTACGGCAGATCCTGGCCAGAGTTCAGTAATAGTCACCCTTGCCCCCTGAGTAATTGCTAATCATGTCTCAGGGGCCGAACATAAAAACACCCCAACTTCTCTGCCACACAATTCTTTAGGGCAGATCCAGTCCATACCTGAAACTTCATGTTCTCTGCATCCTAAAGCAACGTTTCCTACACTTATGACAGATCAAGCCACTTGACAATTTAACTGATTTCCCACTTCATGCCACTATAAATGGAAACTGGACAATGAATGATAGGGAAGACCACCTGCTGGGCTCATTTCCAAACAGTTTTTGCTTATACATGTCTCTATTCAACTGAAATCTGGAAATATTAAGAGAGCAGGGAGGAAAAAAAATGTTTTAAAGCTGTTAGATGTATTCTAGGACAGGATGTAGATTCAACGGTAAGAAAGTGTCCAAAAAAATGTCCGTGACAATTCATTGCTTTGGCCTTTAAAAAAAATTTCAGTGGAGGGTTTGATCATAGAATGCTGATTATAGAAAACCAGTTAGTGTGCAATAGACATGAAGACTCTAAGGTACAAATTCAGTATTACTCCTCAGAATAATATATATTCCAAAGTCAGTGATGAAAGAACAAATCAGATTAGTGCTTAAGAACCTAGCCCGATACTTTTTCTAAATCCAGGGCCTGGCTCTGGCATGTCTGCCTGAGTTCTGATCAGCATCTACCAGCCACAGTATTTATTCACAGATTCTCATACTCTATCCCCAAGTATCAATTTTATTCTCTAAGCTCCTGATTTTTCTTCCTAAAGCCCCGGGGTTCTCTTTAAGCTCCTCATACTTCTCCACTGCCTCCTGTCTTCTATTGAAGACAGTTATTGATTGATATATATCTGCACTCTGCTTGATTTCCTGACATCAATAACACAGGGGAATTGTGGAGTCCACAACATTTCCTAAAGCGTTTCAGAAAATCCTAGCTCTTTAGCCTGCAGGAGAGGCTCTCTTGTTTCTCTATAGACTAGACCAACAAGGTGAACTGTGAAAAGGAACACAGAATGTCAAGTGTTAGAGACCTAACAACAAAGGGGCAATAAAAGCCACCCACACACAGGTCTTTGAGTTTAGGAAGTCCTTTCCAGCATCCCAAATGTTACCTTCATTACTACAAGTGAGCAGGGCTTGAAAACTAACTTAATTATCTTGATTGCTAAAAACAAAATATAATTCTCATCAGAAACATTAAGACTTTGTAAATATCCTTTGGAATCTTACTTCACCATAGCAGGAGCAATTTTTAAAGAAATATTTTAACTACATTCAGCCCTTTGAGACAATGACATCTTGACTGCAAACTGGATTTTTGACCTCTCTGCTATAATGATACTCAGTATGCTCATACATAAATACACCATGGTTCAGATAGCAGGCTATTTAGTGAGTTCTCTTTATTCACATTTTTCAATAAAAATTTCAAACTCATAAATATTAATAGTTAATTTGGTTACATGGGAGAACCAGCAACTTAATTTTTATTTATTTCCTTCTCATAGAATTAACATAAGACAAAAACACTAACTTGGGCTCTGTTAAGGCATTTTAAATAATAAATGATTGTTCTTCAGAATTGGCAGATCTCAATAATAGAATCTGAATCCATCTTTGGTAGAAGTCAAGACCTCAAGTACGGGTGGCAGTCTTTGATTACTGATTCACTGTGTGCACAGAAGAAATTACTAGTTAGAGCCTGCTTCTACCTTATTCACTTGGATAAATGCATGTGCTCACTCTTTAACTATTTCTCAGAGATACACTGAGAATTCATTATACAGGAAAAAAAGTGGGGGGAACCCTTTAGTCTGAATACTCTGTACAAGACCTGAATATCATCATTCTTATGCTTTTTCAAAGTAGAGGGACCAAATATCAGACCAGCCCTTCTAAAAATAACCAGCAGCCAACAGACAAACAGTAAGTGATCTTTCATCATGGTTTCTCTTACTTACATGAAATCTCTGATCCACTTCATAGTTGACCTGTTTCCTGAAATCCTTTCAAATGAAAGACAGAATGGAAGGGAAAAAAAGCAGAAGGCAATTAGAAATAAAATTTAAAAAGAACTGAGTAAAAGGAGATGACAAAGTAATGCTTTTCTTGATTAAATTTATACTGAAACAGTTATTCCTTTACATAAATTCTACAAGTAAGTGTATGATTATAATTCCATTTTTCACTTTTAAAGTTCTAGCAGCAGCATAAGAAATATGACACAGATACATAATTCACATGGCAATACCTTTTGTGCAACCAAGAAAGTAAGGCGTCGGATCCCATGTTCAACCAGGGTAGCTTTCTACAAACAAACATGTAAAAACAGAAGATACATGAGACCAGCATTCATCCTAAATGTTAGCCTATTCAGTCCTCAGAAGGCCCTGATTTGGCTAAGCATTCTTTTTGGATATCTATATCTTGACTTAGTACCTTCAAACTTGCAAATAAATCAGTCTCAACCTGGCTCCTGGGAATGAGTCTTACAGAATAGGTTTTATATATTGATCTGGATGAAATGGGAAGAGAACTCTGTGAAGGAGAAAGGGTCATATGGGGTCATCTAAATTCTCTAAGGACTCATACATATCAAGGTAGACAGTAACACACTTTCTGCTTACAGAAATTGTACTGTTGGGCATGTATTTAAATGTGAAGAACAATACTGATACAGAAGCTAAATGAAATCAGGTAGAGGAAAAATAAGAAACTTCCACAAAACAGAAAACTTAAGTCCTAAACTGTTATTTAGATTATAGACATCACCTACCATTTGATACAGCATTTCTGGAATTCAACCTGTTAACAAGTTCTAACCTTATCAATTCTAAAACATTTCCTCCTTATTTTATATGGAGGCATTTTTTAAAGGATTCTGTTTAAAAGTTGTTGAAAACAAAGTTTAACAGGCATTTAAATTCAGTGATTATTCATATTTCTGCTTGGCATAGGCAAGCAGTATATTAGAAGTCAACAGGGACTTCCTTGGAGGTCAGTGGTTAAGAGTCCACACTCCCAAAACAGGGGCACGGGTCTGATCCCTTGTTGGGGTCCTAAGATCCCACATGCCTCGTGTGTGTGTGTAAGACGCTCAGCTGTGTTTGCCTCTTTGCAAACCCAAGGACTACAGCCTGCCAGGTTCCTCTGTCCATGGTTTTTCTCCAGGCAAGAATACTGGAGTGGGTTGCCGTTCCCTTCTTCAGGGGATCTTTGCAACCCAGGGATTAAACTCGGGTCTCCTGCATTGCAGGCAGCCTCTTTAGTCTGTGCCACCAGGGAAACCCTACATGCCTCACAAAATAAATAAATAAAAATAAGATAAATAAAACAAAATAAAAAAATAAAAATATGGGCTGGGGTGGGAGGTGGGAGGGAGGCTCAAGAGGGAGGGGACATATGTGTACCTATGGCTGATCTATGTTGATGTATGAAAGAAACCAATACTGTAATTATCCTTCAATTAAAAATAAATAAAATGACAAACAAAAACGCCATGGTTAAAAAAAAAATTAAAAAAAAAAAGAAGTCAACGAGACTAGCAGTTTCAAAACAGATCCTTCTGTGAGTTTTGGGCCTTGGGCTCTAAGCCTTCCTGTATTCTGTCCTGCTCACTCATCTCAAAAGGTAGAGACAAAGAAACAGATGAATGAACTAAGTAAGACACGCTCTTAAAGGTCCCTAATAAAGAGGGGCTACCCGGCAACAAGCAGAAAAGCAATCCCACTTGTTGGAGAACCTGAAAACATGCATGAATAACACCAATACAAAAACTATGCTGACTTTCACAACTCACATCCGGACTGTACTTTGCTCGTATACTTTGCTTAACTCTAACTGAGACATATATTCATAAACCAATTCTTAACTTTCTATATATATATTCTATATATATTTTAAATCCAAACTGGCTTCCCCCTATAAATAAGCACATCCCTGGGCCATTTCCTCTTATTTTTCCATTTTTATTATGGCAATTTTTAGTAAGAAAACTAATCAACAGCATAAACAAAAGTAGAAAAAATTAATTTCCAAATAATAAATTCCTAGATCAAATATAAATAAGTTTTGGTTTAACTACATTTAAAAATGATTGGTATGGGCATCATACTCACTAGTGTAAATAACCAAGTGTTGATACTACAATAAGAAAGAAAGGGAGGAAGGAAGGAAAAAAGGGAGGAAGGGACGGAGGGAGAAGCGAAGGGAGAAGAGAAGAGGGAGGGTTAAAAAGGTGGGGTGGGGCAGTGGTGGTTCTGATTCTGTATGCCAAGGAATAGAAACATTTCTTCTGACACCAACAAAGAATTCCACTACAGCCAACTCCTTCGAAGATAAGCATCAATAGCTATGTTCCGGCAAGGGAAGAAAATAACTTTAATAATGCCATGATTTAAAATCAAAATTGTTATTGCTTTAAAAATTCCACAAGTGGCTAACAATAACAGCAGAGCAACAGGATTCTGATTACATTGTAATAATGCGGGGCTCACAGCAAGTCCACAGCTATTACCCAGCGATTAGGCGTCAGCACCTGGAGAAACTCCATTTACACTGACTGCTTCAATCTCCTCCACAAGTCATTTACAAATATATGATCCTAATTTCTATGAGAGAAAAAAAGACATGCTGGGACTAGAAGATTATTTGGACAATTTGGATCAACCTATTTGATAGTTTAATGTGTGCTTTAAAAAAAAAAACTTTTTCTAAACTGCTAGAAGCATGATCATGAAGTGAAAAACAAAACTAGTTATCACTTCAGCTTTTTTTTTAAACTGTGTTTCCTTTTCTTTTTACATTTTTTCAAAACAAGTAGGTGAAAATGTTTAATATTCCTGGATAAGCACGGTACGTGACGCATAGCTTCTCCAGGCTTGGACTGTCGACACAGTCTACCCTTCCCTACTGGACAGCCATAGGCAAAGACTCTGGGTTTCTCTGTGCCTCAGTTTACAAGGCCAGCCAAGGAAAAAAGAAAATTTCTTATCATCACTTAATGTTACAAATAAACATAGTGAAAATGGAGAAACTGCCTCTTTAAATCAATGTGTGCTGACATATAACCCTTTGATCTGAGTGTAATAAAAAGCCTAAGTGGAGGCTGAAACAACCAAATGTGGGGAATTAGTGCTCAAAGCCTGGGAAGAAGCTCACAGATCACTTCATCAAGCACTGACACCAGCAGCCAAGCACAATGCTAGGACTCTCCCGTCTCCTTGGTCACTGGTCTCAGGTTAATTTTATGCGATCACGCACCGGACAACGGCAAGACAGAAGGTAGATTTCTCTTCCAGAGAAAAATTCCCAGGCATGGCCCCCGACTTTGACTTCTCTGGAAGGACCTTTCCTCACCTCAGCCCCACATTCCAGTTCACGTGCTGTGAAGGCATCATGGGGAAAATGCTAGGACACACGTTAAGCACAAAACTACCATCTTTTCCTAGGTATTGACCATTAGCGTGATAGGATGTGAACACCTATGGCACTGTTTACACTGTTGAATTTTTAAAAATCTATCGGACATCACTGGTGGTCCGGTGGTTAAGATGCCATGTTTCCAATGCAGTGGATGTGGGTTCAATCCCTGGTCGGGGAACTAAGATCGCATATGCCACCAGGTGTGGCCAAAAAAGAAAAAAATCTATTGAGTTCTTTATGACAAGCACTACGGGCTAGATGCTTTCCATTCAAAGAGCACACACTAGCCTTGTAATGAAGGGCTGCTGAGGAAGGGTACATTGGCATCTATCATACAGCACAGACTATCATTTTGAACATCAGACTACAAGCATCTGAGTGTATTATTTACTAAAGAACCTAGATCTGTGCCCCTTAGAGCTGGTACCAAAGGCTTAAATTCTAGTTTTTTTCTCCATCACCTACCAGCTGGTGATTAAATGGCCTTAAGCTCTCTGACCTTGAGTTTCTCCCCACATGTATATTTGGACTAATTCCTGATTAATCTAACCCCATGGGATTGTGGTAAGGTGCTAATAAGTTAAAAAATTTACACAGATGGTGTTTAGAAATTAAAAGTATTATTATTAATCAATTTATACCGACCAACTAGAAATCCAAGAGAAGAAAACACATCTTAGTTAAGGCTACACAGAGAAGTCCTCATAAAACAGGGAAAATTGGAGACAGCTCTTAAAACAAGCAGGATTTAGAAAGAAAGGGGTAGGGGGAGACAGGAAGGAGGGAAGGAAGAAGGAAAGAAAGAAGAAAACATTCCAGATAAGGGGCAGTTGAAGAGAGCAGGCAGACAAAGTAGATGAGACAAAGACCTGGGTCTCTTCAGGGAGCAGCAAAGGCTAGACTGTGGGTCTTCATTAATAGGCTAATGTTAAACAGTAAGGCAAGGAGGTGTCCAGAAGGTTAGGGAGAATCAGTGTTGAGTGCAAGGGGGCACCGTGAACATTTACCTTTGTGCTAGTCAGCAGAATGGAGACTATCAGGACGGGACGTGTGAGGATCAGAGGGAAACCTGTCACAGTGTCTCAGGAGTGAGGGGAGGAGGGGTCTAAACTAGAGAGATGGTAGTGAGAATTAAAAAACTGAAATGAAGGGGGCTGGAAGCGAAGGAAGGAAGGAATGGGCAGGGAGGGAAGGGTAGAATAAGGGAACCGCAAAGAAGAGAAAGAAGTCAATGATTTCTGAATGACTGGGGGCAAAGGGTTTGGTTACTTGAGGTTATTTTTGTTCCTGTTTAGTTTTTTGGTGGGCAATGAGACAATCAGAAGATGTGAAGGAAAATGATGGGAATTCAGACCTCGATGTCAACACAAAATATCCAAGTGACATAAAATTGAAAGGAGGATGGAATTATCACTGATATTTTCAAAGCTGGGAGGGAAAGACATAGAGGGAGCATGGGGGGAGATTGGGCCTAGCTAGACATGTGTGGTTAAGTCATCAAAGGAAATTCAGCAGGTGAAGTTCAAGACTGGAGCTCTGGAAAAGATCCAGCAATAAAACTTCTCTCCCTTAAAACATTTTGAATATTTAAGTGTTATACTTCTTGACATAAAAAAGATACATATTTCACACTATTAAATCACTTTGGAATTTTACCCCTAGAGGCAGAACTATGTCAAAGACACAGCCATTATCAGTGATCAGGCCTTAAAAGTAGCAAGTGAGAAAAGGATGGATATGTCACACAGGCTGCAGGAAAGGGGCCATCACCAGCATCTACCCACATGAAGACTTACATTTTGCTGGGTAAACTCTCGGAACATAGCTGCTAGACTGTCATCCTCGATGTCGCAGTCTGTTTTGATAGCCACATTCAAAATGTGAATTGGTTCATCCCTGGGGACCTGTAACCCAAGAATACAACAAAATGCACTCAGGAGGCTAGCTAATACGGGGGCAGAGAAAAGTACTTGGTAGGATACTAGGAAAAGAGACACGCCCCGCCCCCCAGAATATTTTTGGGTTGCCCACTTGTATGAAAAAGCAAAATGAAACCACTGCCCAACACCCAAATGGAGATTAAAGACACCTAACTTTTAAACAATAAGGCAGCAAAGGCATTAATTAGAGGTGGCCTCAAATCTTAACTTGCTATGGACTTGAAGACCACTCTGTCTCAACTTTTTCACCAATAAAATGGGAATGAAACCATTTGCAACATTTCTTCATGTAATATAAAGGAAAAGGAGGAAAAGAAGCCATCTGAACATATTCCCAGGTAATATATTTCCTAACATTTGTCAAACAGGAGAAGCATCAAACCATTACAGGGAAATAACCTGGTAGGGAAAAACCAGGACCAAGTGTTTACTAAGAAATGGAAAGAAGAGTTTAATAAAAGAACAAAATTTTAAACAAAATGCCCATTTCCTTCTGCGATCTGAAGCCCACCGTTCATTGAAGATACAAAAGCACTGCTCTGCAAATACACAAGCCATCCATGACTAAGAGTTAAAGCAACCGAAGCTCAAGTCTTTGAAGCAATATTCAGAGACCCAGAGGCAGCTGTAGAGGATAGAGCTGAGCTTGTTCTACACTATGGATTCCATGCTTAATACAGTTATTTCTATTTTTAGGTTAGAATTTATGTTCTACCTGTTTCCAAAAATACTTAAATGAGGTATACACAATTAAATAATAATAATAATAAAAAGAGTACACAGGGGACTTCCCTGGTGGTTCAGTGGTTTAGAATCCATCTTGCAATGCAGGGAATGTGGGTTTGATCCCTGGTCGGGGAACTAAGATCCTATAGGCCTCAGAGCAACTAAGCCCATGTGCCACAACTAAGACCCGCTGCAGCCAAATAGATAAAAAATTTAAATAAATAAATGTTTGAGAGAGAGAGAGTATACAGTACAAGTTCTGTATCTGAAGAGGCAAAGCATTCTCCCAAAGGGGACAACCATACCTTGTCTTCGTCATACAGAGATGTGTGACCTGCCTCAGGGAATGTCGGGCTTTGGGGTGGGGAATCACAGAAGCAGCCCATCACTTCATCAAAGATCCTAAAAAATACCAAATACCAAAGAAACACCCACCATGAAAAGGGGCAGAAACCTGAAGTGGCAGGAAGATGAACGCTGCCACGGCCAGCTCTGTCTAAAGGAACCATCTGTCCTACCCCGTGCTCAGCAGTCAACTGAACAGAATCACCAGTGGCTAGACAGGACGTGTAGAATTTCTACCACATGGCAGAAATTAGGAGGATGGATGGTTTCAACTTTAATAAACCATATATATTTTCTGTTTTTAAAAAAGAACAATCTCAAGCTTTTCTGTTGTGTTTTTTTCGTTTGTTTGTTTTTCATATGTAAGCTACGAGCATTGCTGTCATCATCGGTCTTAAAGTAACAGAAAGAGCCTGGGACTAGAGCAGTGACAGACCAATGTAATTACCCCTCCCCCTAGGGTAATGCATCAGTATACATCAAGAGATAGATGCTGAATGCATTTAATCAAAAGATGTATCGTCTCTGGTGGGGCTCACTCTAGTGTTGTGTTTAATTTCTCCTGACATTTCACTCATCACAGAGCAAACAGCTTCTTCTACTAGCTATTGAGGAAAAGATGGTTTTTGTTTGTTCCTTTTTTTCTGACCAGACCCATATAACAAGTACAGGCTTGTAAGGGTCTGCATGGGAGGGTGGAAAGGAAGGACAGATACCTCTCCCGGGGCATGTAACAGCGAGGGCTACATCTTCTTAGCTGGCTCGTGGCTAATCCAGGAGCCTCTATTCACTCCGCAGAAATCTGAGATGCCTTACCTGACAAAATCTTCAAAGGTCCGAAAAGAGACCATCCCGCCCATCCGCTGACATGGCGGAGTGAACGCGTTGTCCAGCAGCACGTCGCTGACACTGGCTACGTGAGTCATGCCGTAGTGGTTGAGGTTGGAGGAGAAGGACATTCTAAATGGTAATTGAATCGAGTGCATTAGACAAGGAGGGTAGGAGCATGGACTGGGAGAGCCACAACAGAGAAAAGGAGCTGGGAGAGAGGTGAGACAGGGTCAGGTGGCAGAGAGCAGGTTTGGTTTTTGACCCACTATGGAGAAGCCCATGTTACTAGACTCACATTAACCCTTGCCTTGGGATTTTCCCTCCACACAAACAATATTTTTACCACCCCATAAATTTCTCCACTTAAAAACCTAAGGACTAATATGGCGGTTTTCACACACTGACATCATGACATGTCTAATGAATGAAGAGCACATAGGGGTGAAAAACCATCCTGCATCTCCCCTTCCCTAAAACATCCTCTCTTTTAAAAGGAAGTAAGCCAGCCAAGTGAGTGGTAGCTAGGCAACACTGGAGGTATTTTTCTCTAGGAACTGTAATAGATTAAGGATTCACAGATAGATATCCACATGTACAACAACAACTCTAAGTCATCAGGAATGGTTTAGTGAATCATTATTAAAAAAAACAAAAACAGAAAACCATGTTTCATCAGAGAGAAGCAAGTCGCAGTCTATAAAAGGAACTTTACTGAGGTCTCTACCTTTTCCTTTACTAGGCTGATGGGAAGAGTAGTCATAAGGATCATAGCTCCTCCCTTTTTGAAAGAGAAACAGTTTTGCCGAATTTCCTTTTTTATATTTAAACATTTTCACACCAAAGTAAACATACTGTCAGTAAAAGCCCTTAATTCATCCCAGCAGAGTACACAAGGGCAGAGCATGCGTCTCAAAGTATGTGTAAGCAGGACAACAGGTGTCAATGGAGATGCTCAAAGGGAGTGGATTTGTTCAATCTAAAAATATAACGAGTCTGGATATTCCTTGATGTGCCTCAGCAGTCTGTACTGACAGATACTGCTGTACACTGTAGTGATGCCCAGCCAATCAGGACAGCCTCTCAGGAGGGACCACGCTAAAGGATGCCTCCAGGACTTGCCCGACACATGTTACCGGCATACTGAGCTGAAGCAAGTTCCAGGCATGGCAGCGGCACCCGAACTTTGGGGAGCTGCTCAAAAATCTCCTCCAAGTGCACCACCTGCAGTATTGCAGGGTGCAAGACAGCCAGCAAGGTGAACTCGCGATCTGGGTACATATTGTACTCTGTTGCAAATATAAACGGCAATGGAATTTTTTATAAATATTTTTATAAATGGGACTGTTGCTCACACAGACTATAGAGACTGACACTCCAGGTTTTTAATCCCTCGGCAGATGACCATGAAAAAGTACTTCATCTTCTGACGGTACCAGGGACTAGGAGGTAGAGTGGGAGAGGAAACCATTGATACCATGAATGAGACAGACAGACGAAGCACATGGCAAGCAAGTCTTATACATGGCGCTCACTAGAAACAGGATTCAGAGCTGGATGAACTCAGAAAGGCTATCATCCTCTTTTCTAGGATCACCAAATGTATTTAGTAAAGGAGCAAGTTTGTGAGGCATTGTATCTTTTCTACCTGCCTGGTGTTAAGACAGGAAAGAGAGTCCAGATAATCCTTAAACGGAACTCCTGAAGTTGCTAACAGGTTGTGTTTGCGGCAAGCATGGGGTTAAGCATCTTTATCGCTCAACCGAAACCCCATGGCATTTCCGGTTTCCCCTGGTACTATGCTCTTGGGCCAGGACAGCTAAAGGCAGGCAGGAATGAAGCAAGCCTACCCTCCAAGAGCAGACAGAGGACCAAACAGAAGCACTCCCTTTCCTCTCCCCATCCAAACTGGAGGCTATAAAAGCTATAACCAGTTGTGATGACTTAATATTTAAAGGGAGAGGCACAAAATAAACACAAGTCTATACATCTTTCAGTGTACAGCTGGTCATCTACAAAGAGCTCAGCACCAGCTTTAGCACTTGGGGGATTCCAATCAGAATTTCTATCCTCTCAAACTTGCATTGTGTTGCCTTGCTGGGTTCAGGAGCAGAAGGAACTCAACATATTAAAAGTACCACTCTGTGTTATATCAGTCTGGAAACATCTTCACAGGGATACACACATCAAAACTTTAGATACACTCTTCCAGTGTTAATCTCATTACAGGTCTGACATAAAACTTGACTTGCATGACAACGTTAATACTTTAGAAAAACAGCTAACAAACTGATAAAACATGAGATCAGCTATTTCTGCCTGTGCATTCCTCAAAAAGGAGATACAAATTAGAGAAACTAAAAAACTGAAAAACTGAGGAACAGTTTGCCAGGATAGGAGTGACCATAAGGGTTTCTCCTCTGAAAGCCCCAAACTAGACGGAGAGCTTAGCAGAAGATGTTTACAGCAAAGCTGAACATCAGACAGGTGATTCATTCCCCTATCGTCCACAGCTAGACAGGAGCTGTTCCATACTTTTTGAGTGTTGCTTTTTGAATGGCTGGAGAAAAGCTGAAGACATGTTTTCCAAACAGAAAGTATAGTTTAGTATGTCCAAAGGGGAGCACAGGACCTCCCAGCAGAAAGATAACATATTAGCTTGTCAAGTGAAGTGTTATTTTTTTCTCCTGGTTTCACTAAGTTACAAAAAAAGATGCTTTTAATTGGAAAAAACTAAATATACGGTACCTGTTTAGCGTGGGGATGTTCCCTCTGTAATTAAACAACCACAGTTAGTTACCAATAGGTTAGGGAAAGCCACAATAAAAGAACTGTCAGAGCAGATACAGACCAGTCCTGAGGAGTCCCAATTTGGTGGCTCTGGCCTTCAGCAGACATAATTAAGTGCTCATTACGCTTCCACCTGCTGGGTGCCTCCAAAGAGGCTGACCTACCTTACCATAGCAGCTGTTGATGGAAAGGGTCAAAGTGTATTTACTATATTTTTTCTATAGCTCTATTACCAAAAAATAATGCAGAATAAAGATAAAAGACAGGCTCATGAAAATTAATTGAAGCTGTATGATATGGTATATTATCTTAAGCTTCAACATGAGGTATAATTCTTGACAAGATTCTGAGAGCATCTTACTTGTTCCTGTTTTACTAAAAATGCCATAAGGAGGTTCAGAGAAGCTGACGCCACAGCCCTCCCTACGTTAACTGATCTTCTAGGATGTGTGAGGAACCTAAAAACTCTCCTCTAGAGAAAAGACACCAGGAATCTGGGTTCCCAAGTACTTTTTCTAGTTCTCTTTCACCCCACTCCTGTAGAGCGGTGGGGGTGGGGGTGGGGGTGGTATAGGAAAGACAGGTATTCTGTGCTAATGGAGCCTAAAGCTAAAATTATGCAGGAAGGTGATGACTAACGATTCCCTGATTAGACTAGTATAAACTGTTAAAAATGAATTAACATTTTTTTAAATGAAATGAATTTAGGGCAATCATGACATTTAAACATTTAAAATCTCTGGGCCTTCCATGAAAACAAGCTTACCTAAATTTGGCAAGCCCTAGAATTTCCTGATAGAGAATGCTTCTGAAGCATGAGAGGAACATTAGGATAAGAATGGAAACTGTGAAGCAAGTCTCTTGCATTCTCTTTGGTCTTTACCACCAATGCTTTTCTCCCCCTTTAATTTGATATCAGTCATTTCCTCAACTGAAACAAACAAACCAAAACAACCCAAATAAAAGCCCTTATTTTCAATGGTAAAAGGGAAAAGTTACACTCACCACCCACAATTTAGGAGTCCTGTAAGGGGGTTGATTGGTTGATATCTTAACCTTCTAACGCTCTTTTATCAGCATTTAATCATTGTTGGGGTTTTCTGGCACACAGAGGACTTAATGGGCAGAACAGAGTGGGTGGTGCTGATGATATGTGGGAAGGAGGAGAGAGGGAGGAAAATGATGCACTCTCCACGGCAGTGAAAGGAGCAGAATAGACTGAGCTGGCCATATAAATAAAGAGCGGTGACATATCACGGCACACAAACTGTATACCTCGCGTGATTTGTGAGTAGTGATGCTCTCTGCATCAAACCTGTATCACAGAGCAGACTCCTAAGGCAGCAAGAGCAACCTCTGACTGCAAAACCCTGCACCTTTGCTCTTTGGATTCTTTCAGTTTTTCTTTGGGGGAACGGGTTTCATTTTACAAGAGGTCCTTCGATATCATGCACCTGGTCCTCATCAGCAAACAACAAGCACTCGTGGGTTCTAGAGCAGAAGCAGAAAACTAATAGTAAATGCTAATAAGAATATAGGAAAGTCTTCCTTTTAAGATATAAAGGATTCTTAAGAAAAAGGCCACCTGCACAGGCTCTAAACGATAAACTTCAGTTCAGAGAGAAGGACCCTACAAACAAAGCATCTCAGGCTCCTTCGCATCCAGAGTTCAGGGATTCAGAAACCAGGGTAATCTCTCTCAACTGTTAACCAATTTCTTACACTAATAAAACGGTCTTACTGCTTCTGTGGCTCCACTCGAATCCCTTAGGGAGTCCTTCCCAGGATGAGGGCCAAGTTTCCAGCAGAAAAGGGCCTGAATTGAAAAGAACTCCACCAACAAAAAGACAGCCCTTCTCTATCAGCAATCCGCTAGCTCGCACAGGGAGCCCCCTGCTGCTTTGTTATAGAATTGGGCACCATCTACGCAGTATGGGGTAAGAACAAAACTCCCAACATCTCCAGTCTTTAAAGGACCGGCCTCAAATCGATCATGTAGGAGGTAAGTTTAGAATCAGTTTATCCCCTTCGGTAGAATAAGAAGCTGTGGGGCTGTTGGGGAGATAAGCAGGGAAGGTTAAACTCTCTACTACAAAGTAAATACTTAGCCGTGTCCATAACAATCATTTATATATTTTATTACTCTATAAAGGGGCTATTTGATCAATTTAAGAAAATGACCGATGGGGCACGCTGCACACTATTGTGATATACCAGAAAGCTCGATCGGTGGTCTGCACAGAAATCAACAACCAACACAGAGATCGTGTATGAGTCAAATATTCCATTTATATAGCTGAAAATAAAATAAAATCTGCCCCATTTCACTGCATACTCATCATGCAAAAATAAACAAACTGCTCAATCTCTGTTAGGGCAATCAATTGCATCCTCAAATACGAAAAAAAAAAAAAGTATAAATTCATTTGTAAGATATTTGCTGTTTAGGTCTTCAGAGAACTTAAGACAATGAATCTTCATTCACCATGTTTTGAAAAATATTAGAATCATTTTCCTTCCAGGAGATTAGCTCCATTTTACAGATGTGGTAACTGAGAAATCAAAGGGGATGTTTTCCAAGGACACTGCTAAATAAAGTGTCATAAACCAGAAACCAGACCTGGCATTTTCTCACCTCAGCTCCGGAGGCTAGCATTCCACATCGATATAGACTAAATTTAAAGAAGGACAAGACAAATCCTTTGACTGCTGAGGTCCCCAGCATTAAGTCACCTCTGATTTTATTGATCTGCTTGCCTAGGGTGGCTGGAGAGCCTGCTTCAATATGAATGCAAAGTCAGAGTTGCTGCTGGCTGGCTGAATCCTCTTTATTTAAGGAACACTGATTCTCTGGCAGTCACAAGTTCTCAGAGCCTTTTACCATCCCTTCCAGCTGAATTTCATTTTGCTGAATTCGAGCTGGCCCTACATAAATCTTTTATCATATAAAAATGTTTCCGATTCTTCTGCCTTCTAACTTGTAGGGGAAAAAAAAGGAGACCCTATAGGAAAATGATGGGGATGCATGCAAACAAGCAGTATTATATCAAGCTGTGACTCAGAGCCAGGATAAGGAAAATCTTTTGAAATCAGGCAGCAAAGCAGAATCGGAAGAGGTCGGCTGAATAACCTACTAGTGGTTGCTAACAGCAGTACCATAGGAGAAAGAGCAATTTGACTGGCTGTGACCAGTGGTGGTCTCCTTGCGTGACTATGTTTCTGCAGAAGAGTCCGAATCAGGAGCTGTAAAACACATCCGAACCATGTATTTCTGCTGGCGTCTCCCTGACCACCTCCTTGCTGCTCAGATGCCCCAATCCCATGGCAGAGCTTTCGTTTACAGTAAAATGATCATTGCTTCATTCATCTGCAGCCTCCTTCCAAGCCCTTCTTTGCTCTGCTGGAAGGTTCTGCTCTTTCTGAAACGAGTGTGCCAAAAGAGCTACAATACATTACTATCGCCTGCTGTATAATTAGCTACAAATCCACAGCACGAAACTACAGGATTTACAGGTGCCCAGGAGTCCGCTTTTCTCTCCCCCTGAAATCAGCTAGCCCTCCTTGAGAAGAAGGGACCTTGGACTCCCTTAACGATATATTGAGAGTTTTAAACCTGACTCTCCAATCTTACGAGTCTAGAGTGCCAAAATAACACAGCAGAGACCAGAAACTGAGCCACGGATACCAGAAAGCATGATGGTAAGCACTTAAACCTGCTGAGAATCTTTCCTTCTGCCAGATGCTTGCATCTTATCAGCAGACACCCTTGAATGAAGGAAGCAAGAGCTGTAGGGGTTTTATTTATCTATAGCTCATTCTGGCCTGCCAACTACCACCAAGCACTCCCACTGCTAAAAAATGCTACAAATTGGATGACTTCTGAGTGTCTCAGTACAAGCCAAAGAAGGGTTCTAATCTCTGGGTGTCAAAGATTACCAGGATTCTCAAGAATGGCAATGGGTCACTGATGAGTCCCATGGTAGGGGCTTTTGACTTCTAAACTTCCTCACAACCTCCTTCATGAAAAGAAGGTCCGGAGGCCACCCACCTACAGTGAAACTGAAGGCGTCAAGAGCCTAAATCCAGTCGTGACCGAAAAGTGCTATCAGGGGAGAACACAGACGATCTCTTCTGGATGTGAGACAAGAGAAGTGGAAAGTGTTTGAAAATATTCTATCATAGGGGGCCAAGTTCACAAGGAGCAAATAGCAGAAGTGCAGTGCAATTCAAGTTAACTTAAAACATTGATTTCCGTCTAAGAAATCAGTCTTCACCCATTATATATGTACAGAAATACACAACAAATTGTACTTCCATCTTCTGATTCAACTGTGATGCTTCTTATCTGAATCACAGATGAAAAGTTTTAAAAAACAAACTGTGTTCACTAATAGGTATTACTTATGAAAATCATTTGGAGTTTTAAATTTCATACTCCCAGACTGTCATAATATGCACAGCCATATGCATAGCTACAGAGTTTATGGGATAATATGCTTTACATATGTTTGCATAAGTATAGTTATATTTTAGAAGATGAAATACACATGCTGCCTAAAGAACCTATTTGTTTCCAGATTATTATGAGTTGCTTAATACGTCCAAAGCTAAATAAAATTGTGAATGTCAAACGATTTGATGAGTCATCAAAAATACATTTAGGATGAGGCCTTAGTGTAACAAGCTTTTCTATCACCAGCACAAGAGAATGATAAAACTAGGGATTCAGAATAAGAAAAAATACACACACACACACCTGTGAATCTAAACTCTGGGCCTCCCTGGAAAAAGACAGAGAAAAGGGAATACTACATGATAGCAGTTTGAGTTCTAGGATTAATCCATGCAGAATACTGGTTGAACTCAATGAAGAGCTGGTCTGATGGAATCTTGGACGAAAAAGAATTAAGTCCTAAAAGTCTGCATGGTAATAAAATGTTCTCTCAGTGTGGACCAGCTATCATGACTTCGCCTGCACCAAGAAAATGACTAAAAGAAACCCACTCATTTCTCTCTGAAGGACTATTGCTAACTGGCTACATATTACCTTTAAAAAAAAAAAAAGAGAGAGAGATACAAAATTACCTCCCCTCAAAAAAAAAAATTCACATACAATAGGACATAGTCCTTACTTGCTAAGAAGATAAAGAGAGTAGAAAATACACACATTTCTCATATATTTAGGTGTTCCATATACACTGGTTTCCTACTATGCTTAAGTCAGGAATTTAAGAAGGGAATTTAACAAGAATAGGGTATATCTGGGCCAGGAGTTTCCCTCGGTAAAGGTCTAATATCTGGATACTCTGGTGAGTAAGACCTGACGATGCTAAATAAGTTCCAACTACAGTTCCCCCCCCCCCAAAAAAATTGGAACTCTTGCATGGAAGATCAAGAAGAAGATAATATACCTTAGCTGAAGCCTACCTAGCAAGAAGGATGATAAGAAAGGTCACAGATATAAGAAATGATATTTCTTTTAAATGACTTTTTAGTCATCTGATGCCTTTCCTAACACTCAGAGGTGTATCAGAAAAAAAAAAAAAAAAACACAGTCAAATTATACTGAAACACAGAGTAATTAAACATCAAACAAGTTTCACTCCAGATATAAGCCAGAGAGTTAATGCTGTGCCACACTGTACCTAAAGTCAATAATATACTATATACTTAAAAATTTAAGAAGGTAGATCTCATGTTAAATGTTCTTTCCACAATAAATTTTTAAAAAAATTTAAGTATTAAAAAACGTCAAGTGCGAACATGGCGCTGCAAGCGGTGCGGAGCGTGCGGGCCGCGGTCGGCAGCCTGCGCGCCATCTCGGCACCCAGCGCGCCCTGCTCGCCGCGGCCATGGGGACTGCGGGCGGGTGCAGTCCGGGCACTGCGCACCGGCCCTGCTCTGCTGTCGGTGCGGAAATTCACAGAAAAACACGAATGGGTAACAACAGAAAACGGTGTTGGAACAGTGGGAATCAGCAATTTTGCACAGGAAGCTTTGGGAGATGTTGTTTACTGTAGTCTGCCTGAAGTTGGGACAAAGTTGAACAAACAAGAGGAGTTTGGTGCTTTGGAAAGTGTGAAAGCTGCTAGTGAACTCTATTCCCCTCTATCAGGAGAAGTAACTGAAATTAATACAGCTCTAGCAGAAAATCCAGGACTTGTCAACAAGTCTTGTTATGAAGATGGTTGGCTGATCAAGATGACATTCAGTAACCCTTCAGAACTAGATGAACTAATGAGTGAAGAAGCATATGAAAAATACATAAAATCTATTGAGGAATGAAAATGGAACCCCTAAATAAACTACTTTGAAACAAAAAAAAAAAAAAAAAAAAAAAAACAAAAACGTCAAGCAATACAAAGTACCTCAATAAATTTAAGCAAAAAGGCACCAAACATGTCCGCTACATGCTAATTGCTCAAGTGTGCTAAAAAAAAAAAAAGAAAAAAAAGAGGGAGGGTGTCTTCTCTCTTCTCAGAGCCCGCTCCACTTATCTGCCAGGGTGGCTACTTGTGTTTTGTCTACTTCTCTAAAAAATCAAAACATGTACAAACGGGACATGGTCTTCAATCCAAGTGGCCTCTAGGGCATTTTCCTGAAAAAATACCCTGCTGTTGTCAGTCTGCAGACAGAGAGCCATGTTTCATCCCAACCCACCGGGGCGAAATCACTAGTCAAAAACAAACTACAGGAACGGGATTCCACAAGATGCCCCCGTACACAACAAGAGACTGTAGTCTTGCTTTGAAAATACAGCGTAGAAAGATACTCCCAAGGACTTGCTGGATAGGTTTTGCTCTATTTCAAAGGAATGACTGGCTAGGAATGGGAAGACCAAGGATCAGGAAAGAAAATGCAAAGAACTGGTTTAAGAATGTATGTATTTTTTTCCCCAAGAATTTTTGGTTTGTTACCTCCCAAACATAATACTCAGAAAGTATAAAATCCTATTTAGCATTAGATATGTAAAATGTGTATATTCATATGCCTGTTCTCTGTTCTCAATGAATAATTTTTAAAGCACGTATAAAATACTGTAGTACATCTACAGTGTCAGAAGTGAATGGTTCCTGTAACCATTTACATAATAAGAAACATAAAAGTTTGTAAAAAAAAATTCTTCTGGGGCACTAGCACTAACATAAAACAAAGAGCACCCAGTGTGACTGTCCTAATTAATTCTTGATCAGTTGAGCTGACTATGTGGTTAGGAAGTGCCGGAAATATGGCTAGTCTGTACTGAGACGTGTTGGAAGCAGAGAATACACTCTAAATTCCAAAGAGTTAGTAAGAAGAATGGAAAATATCTGGTTAATAACTTTCTATTACATATTAAAATGAAACTTTGGATACAATGGATTAAATAAAATGTTAAAGTAACTTTATCTGAGCATTTCCTGGCAGTCCAGTAGTTAGAACTCTGCTCTCTCACTGCTGAGGGCCCAGGTTCAATCTCTGGTCAGGGAACTAAGATCCCACAAGCCATGCAGTGTGGTGCAGCAAAAAAAAAAAAGTAATTATTTTATCTGTTTCTTTTTAGATATGCCCAATAGAAAATTTAAAATTATATATATGGCTTGCAATATATGTCCAATATATTTCTATTGGACAGTGCCGGTCTAGTGGTGAAAATGAAAGTCAAAGTTGCTCAGTCGTGTCCGACTCTTTGTAACCCCATGTACTATATGGTCCATGGAATTCTCCAGGCCAGAATACTAGAGTGGGTAGCCATTCCCTTCTCCAGGGGATCTTCCAAACCCAGGGATAGAACCCAAGTCTCCCGAATTGCAGGCTGATTCTTTACCAGCTGAGTCACCAAGGAAAGTCTAGTAGTACTGATTCTCAACTGCAGATGTTCAACAGAATTATCAGAGAAGCTTTTTCAAAAAGCGATACCCTGGACTGTGGTTCGAAATGAATCAGAATCTTGAGAGCCAGGAAACCAGTAGGTTTATTTTTTAAAATACTTAGCTGCTGATTCTGAGAATCACTAATCTAGAGGTTAGTGGACATAATCGTGTCCTTGAATTTTATTGAACTGAGAGTGGAATGAACACTGGTAGACAGTCTCTTGTAATTGACTTCTGTAGAATTAGAAATAATAATGCTTATTGCCTGCTGTTGATAACAAGAATAGAAAATAACAAAAGTCCTGAGGTTAGGGAAAAAAGTTGGAACTTGGCTCAAAAATAGCTAAAACTGAGATACTCTAGATTTCTTTCATAAGGGTGGTAGGTCTATGAAATAATAAAGAACTTGGCCTTTGTCCCCAGTTCCTGGGGGACAGACTCTAAATCCTTGGAATTTCTCAAGTAATAGAAGTGCCTTCATTATTCATGAGTTCCGTGGATCACACCTAGTTTATGTGAAGAGATGAGATAACTCAGGACAGGGTCTGCTCACTAGAAAAACCAACCATATGACTAGAGGGTCACCTGGACCTCTGGGGAGTGGACAGGAGCTGAAGAGTGAGTTTAATCAAGTGACCAATGATTCAATCAATGGTGCCATCGTAATGAAATCCTGATAGAAACGCTGGACCCGGAAGTTTAATAGAACTTCTTGGTTGGTGAACAAATTGATATGCTGGGAGGACTACATAACCGGACTATACAGGGAAAGAAGGGGAAAACTCTGTGTTTAGGACCCACTCAGACCTCACTCTATGTATCTCTTCATTGAGTTGATCTGGATCTGTATCTTTTATAATAAAACTCTGATTATATGTACAGTACTTTGCTGAGTTCTATAAGTTGTTCTAGTGAATTACTAAACTCGAAGGAGTCATGGGTACTCCCAAAATAATAGCCAGTTGGTCAGAACTCTGGGCAGCCGGGGAAACCTACTTGTGGCCACATTCTGAAGTAGGGGCAATTTTGTGAAGACCTGAACCCTTAACGTGTGGCATTTAACACCAGGTGGTAAATGTCAGAACTGAATTACAGTATACCAACTGATGTCAGGATAAAGTCATAACTGCAAATTGTTAACAGAAACATTTGTAAGAAAAGGAAAGACCTTACAAAACTAAATTCAAGCAAATTCGTAATAACTGAATAAACTATATTCTAAAAATTGAATACAGTATTCTGTAATTAAAAGCTGATAATTCATTTTATGGGCTTCCCTGGTGGGACAGACTCTAAATCCTGGCAATGCAGGAGACACAGGTTCAATCCCTAGGTTGGGAATATGCCCTGGAGAAGGAAATGGCCACCCACTCCAGTATTCGTGCCTGGGAAATCCCATAGACAGAGGGGCCTGGTGGGCTACAGTCCATGGGGTCACAAAAGGGTCGGACACTACTTAGCCACTAAACAACAATAAATTTCATATTACTAAACTAACAAAAGGACTTTAGATCTAAAACAGCATTAAAGCAATCTGGGCATTTTCTCTGGTTTTCACAAAGATTATTTTATCTTTCCTTCTATTTTTTTAAGTCTTTATTGAAGCAGTTACAATACGGCTTCTGTTGTTTAAGTTTATTATTCTGTATACACACAACCAAGGAAGACTTTAGAAAGACAGCAAGACTACAGCGAGATACTGTTCAGGTCTCCAGAAGAATGAGTACCCCTTGGATGTTGGGAGGGACAGGTATACACATCTTGAAACCATATCAAGAATAATCATATCAGAGCCACACCCCTGAGAAGGAAAGGTGAATAAGATTTCTTAACAGTTCAGAGGCATTCCTCTCAATTTTCCAACCGACTTTCCCTCACCAAACTGGACACAGATCCTCAAATAAAGAAAGTAGGACAGGGAGAGCAATTCCGAAAGACAAGGGGAGCAATGAGGAGGGAAGAAGATGAGAAGCAGTGCTGCAGCCCGACTACAGATCACTGCCCAAAGCAGGAAGAAAAAGCCAAAGTCCTGAGAATTACAGAGGGTGGGAAGTATAGCGTGTAGTGCTCTACAATTATTCAAGGGATGCAGGAGAAGAAAGAAGCCCGAGCGCTGAGCCCGTGTGTGCCATGAGTACCTTGCCCGCTCGCTGAAGGACAGCCATTCGTTTCTGGAAAATGAGATTCTGAAATCCATGGAGGCGAAAATGTACCGAGAGATGCTTGCTAAATCAAGGATATACGCTTTTCTCTGCCAGCCATAAGGTATTTTCGAGGGAGAGGAGTGAAAGGACCTCCTGAGACAAAGAAGACAAGTACTTTTTTCTGAAGACGCTGCTGCTCGGCTGCTGACCTCTACTGGATCAACACTGGCATTCAGTGGCCGCAAGTCTCCGCGCACACCTCTTTGTCTCTAGAAGAGTTGCTATTGCTTTGGGTGAAGTGGCAATTCAGAACAGAACCATTTCTGTTGCCTGTAACTAAGGATCCCCAAAGACAAGGTACTTTGTAATACAGAGTGAAGAACCAAAGGCCATAAAGAAGAAACGGAGGGGGTGCAGCTTAAGATTGGCTGTGGTTATTTATATTTCCTGTGGTATTACTGAGGAGAATGAAAGTACGGAAGGGAGATGACTAGAGGTGGGGATGAAATTCCTAGGTTTTTCACTGCCTGGGAATACTTAAAAAAGAAATGAGATTATTAGATAAAGTATTTCCATCTTAAAACCAAAGCAATATTTTGGTATTATTGTTAGAACTGGAAACAAATTTCCATATGTACATTTTTTTAAGGGCGTAAGAAGGTAAAATTAATGGAATTAACATAGCTTATGTGAGTAATTTACTTGAATTTAAGTTTGCTTTCTGAAGTGTGCTTTTTAAAAACTAAATTTCAACTGCTAAATTTACATGTGTGTTTTTGGAGAGATCATGAAACTGGTTCAGGTTCAAACCACAGCAAACATAAAGGGAAAAAAGGCATTCCACCCAAAATATTTTTACATCCTGTTGACTTAAACTGCTATAAATGTGATTTTCTGGCAAAACTCCAGAAATTAAAATGCCAGTAAATTCTTTCTAACTTAAAAAAAGAAAGAACTATGCCTCCTCCGTGACAGAACACAAGTAAAAATGAATGGAATAATCTTAACCTTGTATCTCAATTAGACCATACTGCCTCCTCTCCAGGTCAAAGATCAAAAAGTAAAAAAAAAAAGAAATAGCTGCCAAGAGGCTCTTCTCTCATGGTTTAAGTGTATTCATTGTCTGCTCTACATTTCTAGCTAAAAAAATCACCACAGAGAACGGTCACACACATTACCCACTCCCCACCCCCACACTCTCTGGATAGCGCTCTGGTTGGCTCAGGTGCACGCACCAGCTCAGACTCACCTGTTTGGATGCGATGTGGGCAGCATGAACTGGAATTCCACCACGCAGGTGTTGTCCTTCAGCTGCCGGTGTTGTACGCTATTAAGTTCATAGGCTATATAAGCCCTTCGAACATACACCTGGTTAAAAAATAATCCTCAGTAAATACACTTGAAAAACAGAAACTCAGAAGCAGTTAGCCCAGGGAAAGGAGTCCTGAAAAGAGACGTATGGTGCAGAAGAAGGTGGTCTATGCTGACAGAAGTCCCAGTGCTGAATACATACATACATACCTTGCTTTAATCAATAAGGCTAGAGTCTTACAACTATACCCATGACTATAAATGGAAAGGAAACCAGCCTGCCTCCGCTGGACACCTCTAGGTGTGCTGAAAGCCCTTTACACAAACCTAAACTCGAGAGAAACTTTGATCATTAGCAGAAGAGCATACAGAACCATGATGATTTCAACAGAAGATAAAATCAGGGACTTCCCTGATGGTTTACGATTAAGAATCCACTTTCTAATGCAGGGGACATGGGTTTGATCCCTGGTCCAGGAAGACCCCACATGCCCCCCAGGGCAACAATCCCATGTGCCACAACTGCAGAGTCCACGTCCTCTGGAGCCTGCACGCTGCACCTGGAGAGGAGCCCAAGCACCACAATCAAGATCCCACGTGCCACAATGAAGACCTGATGCAGCCAAATAAATAATATTTTTTGTAAAAAAAAAGATGAAAGCAAACAGGGAGAAAAATGAGAGGTGCTGATTCTGGGCCACCTGAGGCGTGAAGATACAAAACAGGAACAACTGAAGTACAGTCTCACTCATTCACTATCTTGTATCTTTCTTCTGTTTCCCCACTGGCCCAAATCAATTTTACATTGTTCATATTGCCCAAATCCTAGGCAAAATCTGAAGGCATAATTTGACATATAATATCTCAAATACACTAACTTGACTCAAAGAAACAGCAACAAGCTGTTTCTCAGGAAAACCTGTCAGTTCAACCTCATGAACTTCACAGCCAATTTGCCGTGCACACATGATGGAACGTGGAATCCTATCAGCATGTGAGGTATACAAGGAAACTTTGCATTAAATAGCATAAAAGCATTGTAGAACACTTAGATGTTTTCCAATTTTGGTATTTACTGAGTGGGATTCATGACAGTCTCCCCACAGAATACAAATAAAAAGTAACCCAAAGGAGCATGCAGAAGACTGTAGTGTCACATCACATAAAAATCATCTAAGACACTCCTTTTCCTCACCTCCAAAAAACATCTTTTGGCAAACTTTACAGCAGTATTTGGGGGCTGCAATTTTTGTGCTTAATGAGACAGGTATGCTACAGTGGACACAGCAAAGTCCGTGAGTCAGAATGAGCTGGGTTCAAATGCAAACTCTTCCACTTATTATCCATGTGAATATAGACACGTCACTTAACCTCTCAGTCTTACTTTCTTCTACTTCATGAAGTATTTGGAAGATTAAATGAGAAAAATAAAGCACCTAAAGCACAGTTCATTAAACTTTCCTTCTCATGCTGAAATAGTTCATAAGTTCATAAGAACTGCTTGACAATTCAGAATATGACTAGAATCCATTTTACTTGGCCCAAATCACAAAATGGTACTGTTCTGATCAGCCACATATTTTTTCACTTATGGTATTACAGGGCATCCTCATCACTATGAAATGGAAGGATTCAAGTACCTGGAAAGTAGAACTGAAAAATGCTGGTAGCTATGACTGGAACCCAGAAACTGGTGATCAGCTGACAGACGTGACTAAGAGCAAGACCGAAGTCCAGCATTTATTTCAGAGGAAAAGACTCTACTCTTGAGAACCAACGGTTACGGCCAAAGAAGAAGGACTGATAACAATAGCCAAGCAGGCAAAAGGAGTCGGCCAGAAGCTGAGAAAAAGGTGATGTCATGTTACTATGAGAACCCACCTCCAGAGCTGCCATCCTCACGACCTGGTTGCTGTGATAGAAGAAGTTTGGTAGGACATCAAAAATTGACGTTTCAGACAAGATGAGTTTCTGGAAGGTACAAAGACAAGCTTCAAACATTACATCCATAAGAGAACAATTCCGATGGACAATATTTAGCATTAGAAGCATTAGTGAAACTTTAAGCATTTTGTCTGCAAACTTGTAAACTTATCTTCTCTTTGCATGAACTTACCTTCTCTCTGCCTTGGCTTCCTCAGATACAAAATGGGGAAAATAATAATACCTATCCTCAAGAGCTGTCGTGTTAGACAGTATATGTAAAATTCTTAGACATGTATTAACAGTGCATTAATTATATGCTATTAAATGTTTATGGCTATTATTATCCTTTCTGACATATAGCTGAACTTAACATTTAATATATTGTCTCAGTACTCCACTATGGTAAACCATAGATTTGAACTCTCTATTTCAACTATGAACCAAATAAACAAAAATATCTTCCCCACCCCCAACTCCTTCCCCACTTCCTTAGTTTCCCCAGAAGGAAATATGAGAGAAAGCCGGAAGATTCCCTTGGCTAGGTATGATAATATCATTATTTCCAAGTAGAAAAATACAAAATCATTCCTGAGGAAATGATGTTTAAAAAACAACAGTCAAGGTTCTTTGAATTAGCAGCAAAATTAGCCAATATTCTTTCATAAAACTGGCTCTGTACAAAGCCTAACAGTAAGCATTAAAATAAAATTACATGATTATTTAAGTAGCTTTTCCCTGTTTAACTTATTTATACATCTGATTTCAAATATCAGAAATCAACCAGCACTACCACTTCATTGTGTCCTAGAACACTTTCTAGATAAAAGCACAAGAGGTGAAGACCTCAATAGGACACTTCCATCAAGGCCAGCCTATAAAACTTTTAAGCTAAGCCACAATTCTAACAGCATTTTTATGGGGAAAAAAAAAAAGTACAAATCATCTTATAAAGTCAACAGATGAAACTTTATTACACAGAAAATCATAATTGACTGAACTGATTACTTAATTAAACTCTGCTTGGGAATGAACGGGACAGCAGTGTAGAGGGGTAGAAAAGGGTTGTAATGTATGTATACCTGCAGGTTCTCGATGCAAAACTGATGTCCGTACATGTCAATGGCTGATAGGAAGATAGACTCAACTTGGTTGTGGCGAAGCTCATATGATGGCAAATGGGAAGCAATAAGAACCTAGAGTGAGAGCAAAATAAGAGGCGCTGAGTTCCGGAGGGAGTGATCATTCTAGGCTCCCATTAGGCAGCTCTGTACAAAAGCAATAAATATAAATCTGGGTGTGCAGGCATCAAAGATAAAACAGAGGCTGAGTACCAGCACTTCCGGGCCCTGTAACAGAAAGCCAGGGCCACCAAGTACTGCGTCTCAGGTGACTCTCGCCATGATTTGCGTGGTGAGCGATCTCCAGTGGGGGGTTGGGGGAGGGAAGGGAGAGCAAACCACCTCCATCAAGCTCCATCAGTGGTGCTGGGGACTGCACAACTAGCTGCTAATTGGGAATCAGGCCTGGCAGGGAGCAGCTGTAGGGAAGGGGGACGCTGCAGAGCTAGCCTCTTGTAACTCTAAAGGGGAAAGACAGACTAGGAAAAGCTGCTCCGACAGCCCCAGGTACTCGGTAGAGGAGAGGGCGTCAGAATGTGACACCCACACGTGTGAGGGGCAGAGAGAACGAAAGCAGTGCTGCAGACAAAGAGGGACATGGTGGGACCTGAATACCCTCAGCAGGTCGCTCAGAGGTTCAATAACTTTGAGTAATTCAGTGACATGGATGCAATTGTAGAGAAAGCAGAAGGTCACTGAACAGCTTCAAATGCTGCTTCCTTGTCGATGCCCGCGCACTGGAACACAAACACAAAGGGAGTGCCAAACCCTGGCTTCCCTGCTGAAACCTTCTGGGGTGGAAATGCAGACTACGGGGTGAAACTAACTGGACTGCTCTGGGGTCACGCTGATTGCCAGCACTGAAGATTCATTTCATCATCTTTCTGCTTTCCACACTTGATGCTTTGCTATAGACTTAAAAGTTTCACCTGCTTCTAAGCTCCCTTTGTAAAGTAAGAAATATTACACCTATTGTCTTCCTTCAGTTTCCTTTCCTCTACCTCACTTATAATGATAACGGGACTTTATGATGGGGGTGGGCTCCTATTTTAAAGAAATTTGAGGTTAATCTTTTCCACTCTCTTTAAAAAAACATACAGCACATGAAAACATTTGTTCTGAAGGCAATGAGACATATGTGGGAAATTGCATGACCTTTGGAAGGTGCTGGGGAAGAGCTCATGAACGGACTGCCCAATCTGTGAAGACCATCCCTCCCTCCGGACAACCAACTCATGTCCTTACCTGGCGCGCTCGCAGCGCCACCTTTGCGTTGGTGGTCTTGCTGAGTTGAGTTAGCTCTGTGAGGATATTCAGCAGCTCATCAGTGAGGGTGGGGTCCCGGCCACACAGCTGATCCTAATTGTTAATGTGACAAAGAACATACACATCCATGTTAAAAAGAACTAAACATGGAACTCTGCTCAATGTTATGTGGCAGCCTGGATGGGAGGGGGGTTTGGGGGAGAATGGAGACTTGTATATGTGTGGCCAAGTCCCTTCCTTGTTCACCTGAAACTATCAAAACATTGTTAAATTGGCTACTCTGCTGCTGCTAAGTCACTTCAGCTGTGTTCGACCCTGCAGCCCCCATGGACTGGAGCCCACCAGGCTCCTCTGTCCATGGGATTCTCCAGGCAAGAATACTGGTGTGGGTTTCCATTCCCTCCTCCAGGGGATCTTCTCAACCCAGGGATCGAACCCACATCTCTTATGTCTCCTGTGTTGGCAGGTGGGTTCTTTACCACTAGTGCCACTTGGGAAGCCCTAAATTGGCTATACCACAGTACAAAATAAGAAGCTTAAAAAACAAGAACTGAGGTGGTGAGAACTTTGAATTGGGACAAGGAAATAAAAACAAAGTAAAGAGAGCTGGATTCCTAAGATGCAAACATCCTGTTACCTTTATCCTAAACAGTGTGATAAAGAGATCCCAGAGGAAGCTGCTGCCAAGGAGAAGCCCAAGGCCCTCAGCAAATCAGACTCAAAATTCCTAATGCATTTCTTTATGAACCAACACTATACTTCAAACACGCAGAAGAAGTGATCAGAGACCACTAAAAAGTAACAAGGGATTCTGGGTAAAAAAATAACAGATGATGTCTCAAAGTTTGAAGAGGTTTTAAATAATACAAGGCCTAAAAGCTTTCTTGGTCCCTCTTCTACTTTTGGAAAGAAGGAAGAATAAGGCAAAAGGAACCACTCCTGGTGGTTTTCATTTCACAAACCAAATGTTCAGCATCCCAGGAGGGCACAGAACAGAAACATAAGCACAAATTATTCATTTACAAACACACGCTGACAATTCTATACCCCAAATCATGTATCCTCCTGCTGTACCAAGAACCATTCCATGATATCTAAACATGGTGAATCCTTAGATGCATTAGAGGGGAAAACCAAGCTCCTACTATGTGATCCATGGTGTAATTCAGGACTGGGTCCTTAGTCTCCAAAAAATTAAAAAATTTTAAGAAAAAAAATCTCTATCATATTTTGAGAAAACGTATTTCTTCTCCAGTGCAGTATCAATTTATTCCCTAAATTCACCCACTGTCCATGTAATTTTCATCTAAACTGAAAAAAAAACTGCAGATGCAGTTTTTATAAATGCCCATCATTCTTGAAATTTACAGAGCAATCAGTAACAGTAGTTTGTAACACCACATCACATAGCTCCCTCTACTTGGAGTTTGAAATAAGTGCCTTTATATGTTAGTCTTTTTTTTATATATTCTCCCTCACCCCACTATCAAACAGGACATGAATGACAGCCAGATCCTAAATGGCTTCCTGTTGCTGCCTTTAACCTTTCCCCTTTCTCAATTATTGCCTTTTTCTTAAGGAATCTCCGTTTCATCTTTAACCTTCCCCATCTCAGGGACCCTCCTTATAGTCCTTCACCACAGCAGTACAGGTACAAGTGTGGGGCTCTGGGGCAGACACACACTTCCCCAGGCACTGTTTCTGCAATCCCTACCACCTTCCACATCACAGGGTAAACAGTTTTGGAGTCCTCAACGCTAACACGCTGGAAAGACAGTCTCTCAAACATTTTAAAGCAGGAAATATTTTCTGGTTCCCCAGTCCACGGCCAGAGGTCTGCTCCAGAGCAGTAAACCACGTGATGGTATTTACAGTTAAGGAAGTACAAGTATTGTTTTCACCCACGCCAACAAAGGTCCGTCTAGTCAAAGCTATGGTTTTTCCAGTAGTCACCCATGGATGTGAGAGCTGGACTAAAAAGAAAGCTAAGCACTGCAGAATTAATGTTTTTGAACTGTGGTATTGGAGAAGACTCTTGAGAGTCGCCTGGACTGCAAGGAAATCCAACCAGTCCATCCTAAAGGAAATCAGTCCTGAATACTCATTGGAAGGATTGATGCTAAAACTGAAACTCCAATACTTTGGCCACCTGACGTGAAGAACTGACTCACTGGAGAAGACCCTGAAGCTGGGAAAAATCGAAGGCGGGAGGAGAAAGGGACAATAGAAGATGAGATGGTTGGATGACATCACCGACTCAACGAACATGACTTTGCGTAAGCACCGGGAGTTGGTGATGGACAGGGAAGCCTGGCGTGTTGCAGTCCGTGGGGTCGCAAAGAGTCGGACACGACTGAGCAACTGAACTGAACTGATGCACTCATCTGGGTGGAAGAAGAAGTGACTGTAAATTCAGGGCTTGGTTGAGCATATGGTCACAGACTGAAGGACCTGTTCTTCCCATCCCAGGGCACAAAAGAAAGAGCAGGGAGAAAATATAACGAAGTCTCATCTTTTACTGAGAACTCAGGAGCATAACAGAATTTCAAGGGAATATACAAAATCACCAGCAATGGAACCCCCTGGCAGCCTAATGGTTAGGACTCCGTGCTTTCATTGCTGAGGGCCCAGATTTGACTCCTGGCTTCACTGGTGGCTCAGAGGGTAAAGCGGCTGCCACAGTGCGGGAGACCTGGGTTCGATCCATGGGTCGGGAAGATCCTCTGCAGAAAGAAATGGCAACCCACTCCACTATTCTTGCCTGGAAAGTCCCATGAATGGAGAAGCCTGATAGGCTACAGTCCATGGGGTCACAAAGGTCGGACACGACTGAGTGACTTCACTTTCTTTTCTTTTCTGGGGAACTGGGATCCTGCAAGCTGCACAGTGAGGCCAAGAAACAAACAAAATTAATAAAATCACCAGCAAAAAGACTATAACAAAACAGAAGGAAAGAGATAACAGTGGGTAAGGAAAACAAGATAAGCTTTTCCTACCTAAATCCCTGTTTACCTAAGAAAGATAATCCTTCCTGAGGTACTTACTCCAGTCTTCAGAACTACCCTCTGAAAGATCCCAAAACCTGAGCAATGTCCTGGGTAACAGACTCAGCTATCCACCAGGGAAGCCCACTCTGCAAAAAGCCAGGCTAAACTCTCAATACAACAAAAACAAGCACAAGCCAACAATAAAAGTCAGCGCAACAAAATAGAAACACCAGCCACCTACTCAACCTATATCGGACTTGATATGGACTGGTTTCCCTCAAAGGAAATCCAGGTTTACCTTTCCAGATTACATTAAAATAATCAAATAAAAATGGAGTTACCAGCTTGTATAACTACAGATCACATTCTAACTAAAGCACACACACACAAAACTACTTAAAACCTTTTCATTTCTTCTTTCTACTATGAGAGAGGGGGGTAAGAACAGGGGTAGAGAAGCTTGCTTTCTGTAAGAAAAGTGAACTATGGAGGTTAGAAAAAAATAATAGGGAAGTAATTATTCATTCACGATCACCAACTGACAATCTTCCTGGGCTCCCAGTGATAAAGTGCAGAAACCAGACCTTTCTGGAATATGAAATATCAAACACAGTATGAATAAACCACTACTTCCATTAATTTATCATGCCTTGACTACTATATCCTTCTACTTTTCTGTATGTTCATTCTATTCATTTTTGAGAGTTTGATATTGAAACTCCAACTGAAAAGCTTAATTTATCTACTTAAAAAAAATAATTGTAACATATAGCAGAACTATATGTGACTTTGTTCTGTATATTCCAAGTCTCTTGTAAATGTGTTATCATACTTTCATAATTTAAAAAATAAAAGAGAAAAAATTAAAAATAAAAAAATTATTGTGACTTGAAAATTTTGCACTCGTGTATTATTTTCTCCATCGTCATCACTAGAACTTAGGAAAAGACTGGCAATAGAAGATTGTCTTGGAGAGCAATCTTCTCAATCCTCTCCTGTCCTTAGCCTCCACACAGAGTTCAGGTCCTGAAAGAAACCATGAGGGATGGAAGGTGACTCTGTTACCAGAACCACCCATCCTAAGACATAAACCTCCAAGAGGAAGTTTACGGGCCCCTGGCCTAGAGACAGGTGTCCTGTGGGCCACTGGACAGCCCAGCATCCCCATCTGACTCTGCTGAACATTCTGTGACAGTTAACGCTAAAGGGTGATGGTGCCAGCATGTGTTTCCTCAATGTAGAGAGGCAGGTTCATTTAACGAGCCTACCTCCTGGTTTGGGGCTTACCTGCATAAATCTGCAAGCCAAGATGAAAATTATTTAGTAATGGTTAAGGGTGGTAGCACACACTTGTTTCTTGTTTTCAAGCTTAACCTGGGTGGCAGCTAATCGCAAGGAATAGCTCAGATTTGCAGAAATATAACAAGCATGCTTAAATGTCAAAACTTTTGCCAAAATTATGCAGCTGACTTCCAGGAGAGCTCCACACAGCCAACCTGATCCTCACATCCTAAGATCTGAAGGCAATTCAAAACGAGAAGAATGTGATGTAATGGGTAATGTTCTCGACGCATTAACTACTGTCCAGATGGGTGAGGCAATAATCCCCAAACCAAAAATGGACTGGCAACTTCTTCTGGTCACAGCTAGATGTTTTTAAAATTCTTTAATTGGAGGAACACTGCTTTACAATGTTGCTTTGGTTTCTGCCATACAACAACACAATTCAGTCATAATTATATGTATATCCCCTCCCTCTTAAGTCTCCCTCCCCTCCTCCATGCTAACCCCTCTAGGTCATCACAGAGCACCAGGCTGGGGTCCCTGTGCCATTCAGCAACTTCTCACCAGCTCAAAAATGCTGTGGGGCAGGTTTAACAAGAAATGCTAATATCACCCTTATTCAGTAAACCTGGGTTTACTGAGAAAGACTTTCTCCTTTATTATATATCAGAAAAAATTATTTGCTGTTATGTTGAGAAGGATGGAAGGGTGTTTAAATGCTCTGGGCTTCCCTGGTGGTTCAGTTGGTAGAGAATCCGCCTGCAATGCAGGAGATCTGGCTTTGATCCCTTGGTTGGGACGATGCCCTGGAAGAGGGCATGGCAACCCACTCCAGTATTCTTACCTGGAGAATCCCTGTGGACAGAGGAGCCTGGCGGGCTACAGTCTTTGGGGTCGCCAAGAGTCAGATATGACTTAGCGATTAAGCACAGCACAGTCTAAACCAAATCAGAGGCTCATAGGCATGCCACTACTCCTAGCAAAGCATGGGCCGTAACACATTCATGTGGACCACACCAGAAATAAGACAGAAGTAGTGAGGGAAGACTACTCAGAATCAAGGTGGGTACAAGACACATAGTCATACATCTAGAGCTGTGAAGAGGTTGATCCTTTTCATCAGCACAAAATTTGCTTAAAGAGTCCCTCAAACATCTCTGAGCAAACATAAACAATGTCCTAAGCGTTTTCCTATAAAATTAAGAAATAAGAGCTTTCAAAAAATAAACTTCCTTTGTTTTCAATGTGGCACAATGTTCCTCCACATGGAGAAAACTGGACAAGACTCTTTACATTTTACTTGATATTTTGCTCTCCAGATACAGCGAAAGATTGGACGAAATTTGCTAGTGAGACAATGAGGCAAGTGATGCCACCACCTGGAAGGCAGGGTGGCTTCCTCGGAGCGGCACACATTCTGCAACACTGATTCTCAGAAGCTTGACCTTCTTGATTCCCACCCTCTAGGTTCAGAAGGCCCAGACATCATCATCTAGTTCAGCAAAGCACACCATCGACAGCCCTACTTCTAGAAAGCAAAGATGGGAAGGCTGGGCGTATAACCATCGATCAGGAAGCCAAGGTAAGCAAAGAAAGGGGATCCAGCAGAGAATGCAAGCTGGGGGAATGGAACGCTGCCATAGCCAGGTGATAGCCATCAGAGAGAGTAATCCGAACAGCTGAAATGGCTTTTACCAGCCACTCCCCTCCACTAATGTAGATGTGGGGTGGGGGACCGGACACCCCCCCAAAAGAAGGCAGATTGGAAAGCAGCCCTGTTCCAGCCTTCGTCCCTGCTCCCCAAGTCACTGCTAGCCGATCCTCAGCTCAGTGACAGCAATTAACTTCTTGTTTTCCAAATTTCTGGGACGAGGTCAAAATAACTGATATTTCAAAAGCAATTTAATGATATAAAAGCCTACAGATGTTTACCAAGTTTTCTTTTGTTGTATTTTTTTAAAGACAAATGTGAAATGCCAAAAGAAAGAAAAGGAAGAATCCATCTTTCTGGTTCACATCTTCAACCTTCCTCCTCCTTCCCCCTCCCCTTCCCTCTCCCTCCTCCCTGCACCCTCCTCCCCCTCCCCCTCTCCACCCCTCCTCCCCCTCCTCCTCCTCTTCTTCCTATTCATCTAAATCAAAACACTAAACAAACGACTCTTTTCTCCAAAGAGCTCGGCCTGTTGGAAAGAAAGTTTGGGTACCATCCACGCAGGTAAGAAGGAATCAGGATGACAAGGTGGGGGAAGAAAAGAACTAGCAGCAAGCCAGAGTCCCATTGGCTCCTGCCTGTCCTGACTGGCAAAAGCAGAAAGCACAGCCTCAACCAGCTCCCTGACAGCGCCCAACGCCTCTGCAGCACCCCCCGTGTAATTACACACTTGAGTGACTGGACTCTGAAGAAAATTGAAGGCCTGAGCTCCGAACAGCTGCCATTTTCTCTCTCCATCACACCAGCGTGATTACTTGAGAAATGAACAGCCCCGGCTCAAAGCTACTCCAGAATTCTCTGAGGAAATATGGCTCCGTGTTCCAATAATGAGATTCTTAAGGCAAGCGTTACTTACAATCACTCCGCAAAAGGAGCGAGCCGAGCCCCTATATCTTACAAATTAGAATTTAAGAAACCCAGCGACAGTCTTGGACAATCATTACTCTTCTGCTGCTCCAAGGTTTCTGGGCTTTGGTCTATTTTTAGTGCAGAAAAACTGTTAAGTCCTTAAAAAGGTAATCATAATAACATGAAAACTCACTACAATTAGCTTCCTAACAGGGCAAATTCTACCCCATTTTTAGGTCCAAACTGACAGATTCTTCCACATCCTCATCATTGCCTTTTCCTGCCAGAAAAGTCTTGGCTTTAACCAAAGGAGAATTAGCAATCCTTTTTATTAAAATTTAAGAAAAAAATCTAATTAGTCAGAGGTTTCTTCCTCCTTCCAATTGAGAGAAAGAAAATCAGCAGGTTGCCAAAGGTAATATCTCCTTTGCTGAAACCCATCACTTGGAGAAGCTGAAATATTACATTGTGCTGATATTTTTTTTTCCTTTCAAATGCATCTGCTGGTTTCCCCACCGTCTAGCCATTCTAGGGTAGCAAAGGTAATGAACTCTCCCTATGATTACATATTTTTTAAAGTGGCTATTTCTAAAAAATGTTATATCCTCCAGAGTTAACCACCTAGGCAGATAACTGAGAGAGTGGCACTATTGTTAACCAGAGATGTGAAGTAGATAGTTTCCTTTCACTCTGAACCATGAAATAAAATATAGCAGAAGATGTATAGTTTTTTTTCCTCCAAGAAGAAAGGATGGAATTAAGGTTCCAAGAATGCCAATCCCACAAAAAGGCAAGAAAGAAAACCACAGGAGCAAAAAGGTAATATAATCTCCCCAAAACACAAATATGTAGCAGCAAGGCAATTAATTGTTCATGGAGTGGGAAATTGTTTGTGGAATGGGACTGGTGGGGGGAGGTTTTGAAGACTAGTCCTATTGTCCTCTGATTCCTAGAATGAGCCAGAAAAACTGGCGAGTGGAGAACTTACAAATCATCTTTAAAAATCCTTAAGCCCACAAAAATTCTACCCACTGGTCAAATGTACATCAGTCCCACTCATGTTTACTAGTCTCACTTCTCATTGCCTCTTTCTACTAATCCTCAAATTACTGAGTTATGGAGACAAAAGCATGTATCTACTACCAATACAACAATCTGAGCTTAGACGTCCATATAAATAAGATAGAAAGGGGGATCAAAGAAGATGAGGAATAAACTTAAGTGTTTTTTGAGTCAGGGAGGAACAGTACTAGACTTCTAACAGTTGTTTTTTGTTATTAAGTTTTGGATATGAGAGCCATTGCTGACATTCATAGAACAAACAAAAGTTATAATGGGACAGTACACTGGCTAGATAGGGCTTCCCTTGGTGGCTCAGTGGTAAAGAATCCTCCTTCCAACTGGAGAAGGAAATGGCAACCCACTCTAGTATTCTTGCCTGGGAAATCCCATGGACAGAAGAGCCTGGTGGGCTACAATCCCTGAGGTCATAAAAGGGTCAGACATGACTTAGCAACTAAACAACAATAATGGCTAGATAAGAATCCATTTTAAAGCTCCTGTCATGAGTGACAACAGGAATGGGGAAACATGAGGCAACTTTAAGTAAAGTCAAGGGCTTTGAGTTCTTGAGTAAGATGATATGAATAAGCCTCTTCAATAAATGGTGCTCGGAAAACTGGACAGCTACATGTAAAAGAATGAAACTAGAACATTTCTTAACACCACACACAAAGATAAATTCAAAATGGATTAAAGACCTAAATGTAAGATCAGAAACTATAAAACTCTTAGAGGAAAACACAGGCAGAACACCCAATGACATAAATCAAAGCAGATTCTCTATGACCCACCTTCTAGAGTAACGGAAATAAAAGCAAAAGTAAACAAGTGGGACCTGATTAAACTTAAAAGCTTTTGCACAGCAAAGCAAACTATAAGCAAGGTGAAAAGACAACCCTCAGAATGGGAGAAAATAATAGCAACTGAAACAACTGACAAAGGATTAATTTCCAAAATATACAAGCAGCTCATAAAACTCAATACGAGAAAAACAAACAGCCCAATCAAAAAGTGGGAAGAAGACCTAAACAGACATTTCCTCAAAGAAGACATACAGATGGCTAACAAACACATGAAAAGATGCTCAACATCACTCATTATTAGCGAAATGCAAATCAAAACCACAATGAGATACCACCTCACACCAGTCAGAATGGCCATCATCAAAAAGTCTACAAACAATAAGTGCTGGAGAAGGGGTGGAGAAAAGGGAATGTTCTTGCACCACTGGTGGGAATGTAAATTGATACAGCCACTATGGAAGACGGTATGGAGATTCCTTACAAAACTAGGAATAAAACCACCATATGACCCAGCAATCCCACTCCTAGGCATATCCCCTGAGGAAACCAAAACTGAAAAAGACACATGTATTCCACTGTTCATTGCAGCACTATTTACAATAGCTAGAACATGGAAGCAACCTAGATGTCCATCGATAGATGAATGAATAAAGTTGTGGTACATATACACGATGTAATATTACTCAGCCATAAAAAGGAATGCGTTTGAATCAGTTCTAATGAGGTGGATGAACCTAGAGCCTATTATACAGAGTGAAGTAAGTCAGAAAGAAAAATATCATATTCTAACGCATATATACAGAATCTAGAAAAATGGTACTGAAGAATTTATTTACAAGGCAGCAGTGGAGAAACAGACATAGAGAATAGACTTATGGACATGGGGAGAGCAGAGGAGAGGGTGAGATGTGTGTAAAGAGTAACATGGAAACTTACAATACCATATGTAAAATAGATAGCCAACAGGAATTTGCTGTGTGTCTCAGGAAACTCAAACAGGGACTCTATCAACCTAGAAGGGTGGGGTGGGGAGGGAGACAGGAGGGAGGTTCAAAAGGGAGGGGATATATATATATATACCTATGGCTGATTCATGTTGAGGTTTGACAGAAAACAACAAAATTCTATAAAGTGATTATCCTTCAATTAAAAAATAAATTAATTTAAAAAAATGATATGAATAACTGGCAGAACAATTCTTTCCCAACTAGAGCAGGTTCCTTCAGGTCAAGGACAAAGATGGGCGTGAGAAACTATTAACCCACAACCCAAGCCCCACTCATCCCAGAATCACATAAGACAGGAGCTGTTCCTCTGACCATAGCCATCACAGGGAGAAACACTTTTTTTCACATCATCAACCATCCTTACAGGTTCTAAAAAATGGTACTCACGATAAGCATGGTGACCAGAAGATTCTTCTTGGTGACTTGAGCATGAGAGAAGATGTAGTTCAGTACAGTGTTCATATCACTTTTGTTCTCCTCCCGGAGGGCGAACACACATTTGTCATAGTGACCTACAAGCAGCAAAAAGAAGTGGTCACCACCACGTATGCACGTTCACATTTACATGCTATTTAGAAAATTAATAAGCAGTGAGAAGAAACATCTTGAGAATTTTCTTAGATTTCGATAAAATTGGCAGTGTGGTTTATTAAGAACAACTCTGGGCTAGGAGTCAGTTAATCTGGTATAAAAGCCCTGGGCTCAAAGCTTAGCTCTGTTATCAAATTGTGATGGGCTCCTGGGCAAATCACTTTACCTCTCTAAGTCTTATTTTCATTTAAAAAATTTGACAGGTGGGGAAGGTGTGTCTTAGGGCCTGAGATCCACCGCCCCCCCCCACCAGCCTTACTCTAAACTCTCTTATTTAGCTTCCTGCAATGATTTCCTTGGGCTTCCCAGGTGGCACTAGTGGTAAAGAATCCACAAGAGACAATCCTCAAGAGACATGGGTTTGATCCCTGGGTTGGGAAGATCCTCCGAAGTAGGAAATGGCTACCCACTCCAGTATTCTTGCCTGGAGAATTCCCTGGACACAGGACCCTGGTGGGCTACATCCATGGGGCTGCAAAGAGTTTGACAAGACTGAGCACACGACCTGAACAACATGGTTTCCTTAGAAGAGAGGGTTCGGCTACTTAAAAAGAAATGTCAACACCATTAAACCCCAGCTAGAGATTCTGGTTCCATGCTTGACTCACTGAAACTGTTTCACCCCAACTAGAAGGCATGGTTTTAGTTCAAAACTAAAACACCCAAACTTATCAGTATCCACAAGAAGGATGGCTGCTTCCTCTGGAATCAACATTTTCCACAAAGTAGTTAAGCAATGCCTAGGAATTCCAAATCCAAACTAAGGCACAGATCAGGGAGAACCCTGAATGAAGATAAAAGGTCCGTAGGGAGAGTACAGTTATGCATATTTTCACTGGCCTTTCACAAGGCCACCAGGGGCAGGTTAGTTCTCACTTACAGGGCTATGTTTTGTAACAGAAGCATAAGCCTCAGGTGTACCTTAGTGACTTCTAACATGGGATGTAAGTAATATTCAGTTCTTTAGAAAACAGCTTACCTCAGAATTAAATTTACAAGTAAAGGAGAATGAGCATCTGAATAGTCTCAAGGGTCAGAGTTTTTATGAAATCATGGAAATACTAAAGGATTATCACTTAGTTGAGACTGCATGTTAAGTTACAAACGGGAACAGTGGCATTCAAACTGCACTGCCATGGATTCCTAGAACGTAAAGCACAATCAACCAAGGCAACTCCGCTTGTATCTGTTGTTGTTGTTTTTTTAAGATTATTTTGATGTGGACCATTTTTAAAGTCTTTATTGAATTTGTTACAATATTGCTTCTATTTAATGTTTTGGGTTTTTTTGGACCTGAGGTATGTGAATCTTAGCTCCCCAAACCGGGATCAAACCCACACGCTCTGCATTGAAAAGCAAAGCCTTAACTGCTGGACCACAAGGGAAGGTCCCTTATCTGTTTTAAATATTAGTGACTGACATAAGACTTTTTTCAAAATCAAACTAAATATATTTGAAAAACAGTGAACTTCAATATTTAGAGAGCTGCCAATTTCATTAAAGATCCAATTGGGACAAAATGGAAGCTGTTGGTTATCCTATATAAATTCATATTTCTCCTAAGACTTAAAGTGACAACAGAAATGTATCTTGGTAATGGAAATTACTAGGGCCAGGGGAAATATGAAGAACATTTACCCAGGGGAGAGGCAGTGGAGACACTAAGCAGAAAGAAAGCAATGATACCAAGTGCCTCTTTTAGAAAAACTTTTAATTGTGAAATATACATTCAGAAGAATAAACACCCAATTAACTACCATCTAACAGAACATTTTTAGTATCTTTGAAGGTTCTATGTGCTCCTCCTCAAAGATAACCACTAAACTGAATTTTATGTTAATCATTCTTTTGCTCTTCTTTACATTTATCACAAATGTGTGTGTGTGTATATATATATATATGTATCCATGTATGTATATATTCACTTTACCTGTTTTCAACTTGATAACAATGGAATCATTGTGTTTGGATCCTTCTGTAACTTGTTTATTTCCCTCACCATTATGTTTTGGAGATTCATCTTTGTTCCATTTTCACTGCTATAGACTAATCCATTGTAGGAATATACTAGAATTCAATTGTCTATTCAACTTGTGTATATTTGGGTTGCTTCCAGTCTTTTTTGCCACCAACAGTCCTGTATATGTCTCCTTAATAAACATGTGTAACAGTTTATCTAGAGCATATCATCTAAGAGTGGAATTGGTTGGTTGAAGAATATAAATAAGTTCAACTCCATTATGTACTGATGAGCTGTTTTCCAAAGTGGTTGTAACAATTTGCACTTTTACTTGCAGAAGTGGTGGAAGATGATGTGAATTTTAAATTTTTGCCAATCTTACTGTGGTTTTGGTTCATAGCTATCTAATTAGTAAAAGATCTAACATCTTTTCATTAATCATTTGGGTGTGATCATTTTTGCTTCCTCTTCTGCAAATTATCTTTTTTTTATCTTTTGCATATTTTTCTATTAGGTCGTCTTTTACTTATTGACTCGAGGCAGTGCTCTATAGATTCTAATCCTTTCTCAGTTGTTATGATTTGTAAATATCTTCCTCCACTTTATGGCTTGTATTTTCAAAGTCTTTTTATGGGATCATTTCATGAACAGAAGTTCTTCAGTTCAGTTCAGTCTCTTAAGTGAGGTCAAGCTATTTATCCTTCTCCTTTATAGTTTGTTCCCTCTGGTTGTATGTGACAAAATCTTCTTGGTCCTGAGGTCATAACGATATTCTCCTAAAAACTGAGTAGCTTTGCCCCTTTAGCATGTGTTTAAGTTTTAAATTAATCTGGAATCGATTTGGGGGCATCTTGTCTAGGCTAGGAATCTTTTTTTGGAGGCTGGGGGTGGTGGCAAATGAATTATCCATTACCCAGTAGCAAACTATCCTTTCCCATGACTTACAACACCTGCCCTGTTGTAAAGTAATTTTTCATATATCTGCCTCTGGGTTAAGAGAGCCAATGTTCCATTGTTCTATTAATCTGTCCTAACACCAATATCTTCATTAATCTCTTCACCATCTCTTCATTAATATGGTTTTATCTCAAATCTTGATATTTAACTGGACAAATATCTCCACAGTGTATTTCTTTAGAAGAATCTTGGTTACCTTTCTTTCAGGTGAATTATAGAACTAGCCTGACAAATTCCATAGAAATACACTAGTAAGATTTTTATTGGAAAGTCAATGAATCTACAGATGAACTCAGGGAGAATTAACACTTTGCAAATATATATATTCCAATCCAAGGCCATGATATTTATCTAGATCTTCTTTATTATTTCTACTGATTACAACTTTCCCCAAAAAAGGTTGCACATTTTTTTGTTAGACTTATTCCTCAGAATTTCATATTTTGGGTTGCTATTTCAAATGGAATATTTTTCTAAACAGCTATTATACCATAAAATTTTAATTTTGTATACTGACTTTTTAAATTTATTTAATTAATTAATTTATTTTGGCTGTGCTGGGTCTTTGCTGTGGCTCAAGCTTTTTTCTCTAGCTGCAGAGAGCAGGTGCTACTCTCTAGCTGTGGTGTGTAGGCTTTTCACTGTGGTGGCTTCTCTTGTGGAGAGCACGGGCTCTAGGGTGGGTGGGCTTCAGGAGTTGCCGTGGGTGGGCTAAGTGGTCACGGCGCATGAGCTTCGTTACTCTGTGGCACATGAGATCTTTCCAGACCAGGGATCGAACCTTGTCTCCCACGTTGGCAGGCAGATTCTTTACCACCGACCTACCAGGGAAGCCCCATATACTGACTTTTGTATCCAGCAACTTTGCTAGATTTTAAATAATCCTAATAATAAACATGTGGATACTTTGAGGCTTTCCGAGTAGACCTCATGTCATATATAATAGTGGCTGATTTATTTCTGTACTCCTATCCATACACCTTTACTCCACTCCTCATAATTTTTTGTTCTTTTTCTTGCCTTACAAAAGCAGCTGGGATATCCAGTAAGATGCTGAAGAGCAGTAATGATGGCAGGCATTCTTGTCTTAATCTTAAAGAGATTGCTTTCAACATTTTACCACTATGTATGATGTATCCTATAGATTTTTTGGTAGGAGAACTTTACATGATAAAGAGTACCATTTCATTCTCAGTTGGCCAAGGACTTATCATGAATGGATAGTCAATTTTGTCAAATGCTTTTATCATCCATATCTTAAGATGATGGCCATGTTTTTTCCTCTTTTTATGCATTACATGATAAATGATTCACATATTAATCAAGCTTACACTAGTGGGATAAAGACAACTGGGTTGTGACGGATTATTTTACACACTGCCAGATCCAGTTTGCAATATTTACTTGAGTATTTCTGCTTGTCATGAGTGGCAGAGTCATCCTTTAAGGATGGAAAAGTGAGCAAAACAGAGCAAAGAGCAGCAAGAGGCAATCTTTCAAATCATATGGTGTTTCACTGCCATCTTGTGGCAGAAAGCAGTGTCCACAGTATGTAGCTTTAAAATCTTAGCCATGGTGTTTGAGACTTAGTAAGTCATTTAGTGACGCTATAGAGAATGATGGATAAATTCCACCTAAACGATACACTGAAAAGCACTGGAAAATCTGAGCCTTTTTCAGATGCCTGTGGTTCATTCCATGGATGAGCTGCTGAGAGGCAAGCTCTTCAGATAGGCTTTCTCAATTTCAGCCTGGTCTGACTCAAGTAACCCTCACTATACAAGGTCAAGAAGAGGCCAATGGGGAATGCTAATCTCTACTAGAGAAATTCTCTCAGCCCTCTCGCAGAAGCACACCGATTTACAGTCTCATCAAGTTGTGTTTTGTTGTTCTTTCTTTGGTGCTAGTGGGACAGAGCAGTTTAGTTTTTAACGGACTGGTGAAAGGAGGAACAGGGCTGTCCATGTCAAGTGCTGGTGACAGGATGGACTGGCTCAGCTGTCGCTCAGCCCTGGAAGGAGACGTTCTCAGGTACAGAGCCTCAGGAAGGAGACGGTCTCGGGTACAGAGCCTCGGGAAGGAGGCGGTCTCGGGTACAGAGCCTCGGGAAGGAGGCGGTCTCGGGTACAGAGCCTCGGGAAGGAGGCGGTCTCGGGTACAGAGCCTCGGGAAGGAGGCGGTCTCGGGTACAGAGCCTCGGGAAGGAGCTTACCGTTCTGGAACTGTGTCTCTACTCGCAGGTACTGCCGCAGCAGGTCCATCACCACAGCCTTCATGTGTCCTCGGATGCCACTGCGGTACCTAGGCAAACAGAGGAAGGTATAAATAAATAAGATAAATTCAAGTCTAGAAGAAAATCCTGACAGGCTAACACCGTTAAATAACCAACCATGAAATAATAAACCCAAGGCTCAGGACTTACTAGGCTTCCTACAGAACGGCTTTCCCTGTGTATATAGGACAGGACAGGAGCCAGTCTAGAATCAATTAACCAGGTCAATTTAAACTCAAGCCGGCTTCCCTGGTGGTCCCGTGGCTGAGAATCTGCCTGCCACTGCAGGCGACGCAGGTTCGATCCCTGCTCTGGGAGGAACCCACGTGCCATGGGGCAGCTAAGCTTGTGCGCCACAACTACTGAGCCCACACGCCTGACAGCCCGAGCTCCGCAGGAGAATCCACCGCCGTAAGCAGCTCGTGTCGCCCGCAGCTAGAGAAAAGCCCTTGCTCACGACAGTTAGAGAGAGTCTGTGCACAGTGACGACAGCACAGCACCGCCAAAAATAATAAATAAGTAACATAAAAGTCTAAAAGAAACGTGGCCACAGACAAGACTTTTTTTCTTATAAAGAAACGGAGACAAAAAAGAGAGAGAGAGAAAACAAGACCAAAACCACTTGATAGCCCTACCCAACAACACGCTGGTTCAGTCCCCCATTGCTAAGCAGAAATGATCACCACACCCTTGAAATGGCTAAGGGAAATCTGAAAATTTTATGAATATCTTAAAGTTGAAAAAGTCCTGTGAAGATACCTTTAGCCCAATAGTTGATCCCATGAGCTAATAAGAGTCAATGTCAAAGAGGGACCTATGCCAGAAGAAAAATTTCAAGGGAAATTGTAAGGAAAAAAGAAAACAGTGAGATTCATGCCTTAATAATTGATGGAAAGATGCCGAATAGAAAGAAGTCATCAGAAACGCTAAGTAGAGTTAGCTCAGGACTCTAAGATATTTAGTTGACATAGGTATTTTCTAAGACACGAGGTGCTTTCTAAGTTCTCTAAGGTGAACTGAAGGTAAACCTCTTTGTGATTACTGAGAAGGAAGGAAGGTGTGGGGACGGGCAGGTCTGGGACGCTGGAGTTCCATGTACCTACCTCTGCACCAGCTGGACGATGCTCTGAGTGTTCATGAAGAAGACTTCCCGTTCAGATTTCCGGTTCAGTGTGGCTGCGTGGCTATCTAGGATGTTGGCAATCTAAAGTATAAGAAAGGAGAAAAATGAAGCCCGACTCAACAGAGGGACCCAAAACATTAGCCTGCATAATAGCATCAACACGAGGAATCCTGTTGTTGTTTGTTTCAATTGGAGTATAACTGCTGCAATGTTGTGTTAATTTTTACTGTACAACAAAGTGAATTGGCTACAGGTAAACATATCCCCGCCCTCTTGAGCTTCCCTCCCACCCCTGCCCCCATTCTGCTGTCTAGGTCATCACAGAGCGCCGAGCTGGGCTCCCTGAGATGTGCAGCAGCTTCCCACCAGCTATCTACTTCCCACACGGTAGTGTGTACACGGCAGCGGTGCTCTCCCGACTCATACCACCCCCCCAACTGTGCCCACGTGTCAGCTCCCTCCATCTGTGTCTCCACTGGAATTACCGTCATTGGAACGTGACAATTTCTATCTTTCGCATGTTGAGCACAGCTGAATGCTACTAGGCATAGTTTAGGGGTTCATTCATGATAAATAAGAAAGCAACTTCTATTTCTTTCCCCCTTTGCCAGATGAACTAACAAGTGCATCACAAAAACTAGCGTCCTTACCAGAGGTCCTGACAGACAAGACACGCTTAATGCCCCACTTGTCTGGCTTTACCCCTACATGTAAGTCTGGACCAGAGGCAAAGAGTAATAAGCATGCTGTCGAGGTAGTGAGGAAGTCTCTGATGAAAGAGCTACAAATATCCGCCTGCTTTAGAATCACAAAAATACTTCTAATCAGGGTGCAGCCCCAGGGACAGAACTCTATGGGGTACACAACCAATATGCTTTTCTCTTAACCACAGATACCTTACATTTCACACCCAACACTTAACTTACTGGGCTTGCATCATGAGGCAGATTTGCAAAGGGCACAATGCTTAAAACTTTAGAAGTACAACACCCAGACAGTGAGGAGGATCCAAACAGGAAGGACTCCTCCTGCAAGAACTCTAGTGTGGGCATCCAGCAGACAACGACAGCGTTAGTCTGTAAGTACCTGCTGGCTGGGAAACTGACAGAGGACGGATGTGATGTTGCTGGCATACTGAGCCATCTCCTTCTTGATAGACTTCTCCACATTGGGTGGGATACGACCAGAGACACTGGTCATGATATCCTGCAATTCTAGGAGAGGCAAGGAGGGGTCTCTGAGGGTCTTCATCAACCGTTCAACCCAGTCTTTCACCTGAGAAGAAGGAAATAATAAAACAGGATCTGGACAAAATTAACATAATCCCCCAAACAAAATTATATGTCTGAATTCACTACCACACAATACAGGCATACCACACTTTATTGTGCACTGCTTTATTACACGTTGCAAATATTGTGGGTTTTTTTTTTTTTTTACAAACTGAAGATTTCATGTAAAACCCTGTGTCGAGCAAGTCTATTGGCACCATTTTTCCAACGGCTTTGCTCACTTCATGTCTCTGTGTCACATTTTGGTAATTCTTGCAGTATTTCAAACACTCCACCAGCAAAACCATTACAACTCCTTAAAGGCTCAGGAGATGATTTGCCTTTTTTAACAAGAAAACATTTTTAAATTTAGATATGTACATTTTTTAGATGTAATGCTATTACACACTTAATAGACTATGTGCCTGCTAAGTCACTTCAGTCATATCCGACTCTTTGCGACCCATGGGCTGTAGCCCACCAGGTTCCTCTGCCCATGGGATTCTCCAGGCAAGAATACTGGAGTGGGTTGCCACTTCCTCCCCCAGGGGATCGTCCCAACCCAGGGATCGAACCCACATCTCATGTCTCCTGTATTGGCAGGCAGGTTCTTTATCAATATGTAAACATAGCCTTTCTATGCACTAGGAAAGCAAAAAATTCATGTGATTTTCTTTCTTGTAATATTCGCTTTATTGAAGTGGTCTGGAACCAAACCTGCAGTATCCCCAAGGTATGCCAGTACTTACTTTGAAATTATAATATAAACAACTAACATTGTCATTGTTCACTGGTTTAAATCCCAATTAAATGTGAAGTCAATGACAGAGATAAGAAGTAAGGATATAAAGACTTCAAATCCTACAACTAATACCGGCAGAATTTTGGTCAAACAGCTTTCCCTTCCTCCCTCTTAAAAAAATTCCCTGTATGAATTTTAAACTATGCTGGAGAACACCCATTCTCCAAGATGTACACCTGCTTCCCTACCCCACCCCACCTACGAAAAGTGACTCATACCCTGCTGCTAAAGAAAGGATCTGGAAGGCAGTATCCGTTCATCACGTTGACCAGATTATCCAGGACATAGTGGAACACTCGATGGAGCTTCTCGCCTCTGAGCGCTGTGCTCTGGATCTGTGGCAGACTGCCTGTGTGAAGCTCAGCCTGTCAACCCCAATGAGAGATCAAGTCATCCACTACCTTCAGACACACCACTGCAACTTAGATTCATCATGTAAAATCAAGACTTCCCTTTAGGGACTTCCCTGGTGGTCCAGTGGTTAACAGTCAGCCACCCAGGCGGAATTAAGATCCCACAAGTGGCGGGGCAACTAAGCCTGTGCAAAACAACTGCTGAGCCCGTGTGCCACAGCTAGAGAGAAACCCTCACACAGAAACAAAGAGCCCGCATGCCGCAACTCAGACCCGATGCAGTCAAAGCAATTAATAAAAAAAGGAAGACTTCCCTTTACCACACCCAGCGACAGGGAGAGAAGTCAATGTGAGAAGCATCACGAGAAAAAGCACAGATTCTTAATATCATAGTAACTCATAAATTCTAGATGCATGATACCAAAGGCACAAATACAAAGGCATAAGGCATAAAATGAGGGGTAAAAAGCTGAAGGAAAAACTGGAAAACCAAGGTTTGAGATCACTTGCCTCTCCAAACCACCCCTACTGTGTACCCAGCTCTTGGAGAGCAGTATTAAAAGTGTCTATCCACCTATTTACCTGCTGGACCTTGCTGGGGTTGTCCAGTTGCATTTTGGCTATTACACAGCCCGGGTCAAGAGCTGCTCCAGGCCGCTTGACGTAATGGATACAGCCAGACTCTGCGGCTGTTAAGGTCATTACCATCTTCATCACCTGCAAGGAAAACTAAAATTTCTCAGGACCTAGCTTTAGGGATTAATGACAACTACTGATAGTTCCCGTTTCTAATATTTAAATCCATTTTTGCCATGGTTGGTTTTGACTTGTCTTATACTGAGAAATGATGAACAATTTATCTTCCTCACACCTGTGGATCCAGGTACTTACTCTATCTATGATATCCAGACCAAAACCTAAGGATCATTCCCACTCCTTTATCTCCCTTATCTGCCAGTTACCAAGCCAGGTCGAATGCATTGTCTAAACCTCTCTCAAAAATCTTCATGTCTTGCCAACTCTTTGGTTTGGGCCCTTATCATTTCTGGTTTAGAGGAATTCAGACATCTCCCAACAGGGACTTCCCTGGTGGTCCAGGGGCGAGGACTCTGCACTTCCCGTACAGGGGGCCCAGGTTTGGGCCAGGTCAAGGAAACAGATCCCACATGCCACAGCTAAGAGTATGCGTGTCGCAACGAAGACTTGGTGCAGTCAAATAAATTTTAAAAAAACATTAAGAAAAAAAAAAACAACCTCCCCATAGACATCTTTATATGTTATGCACCTCCAATAAGGCCACTAGAAGCAATCATTCTAGAGCCCAAATCTCATTCCATCACTTTTCTGTGTCATATCCTTCAGTGACCCCAACGGCCTTGAGGAGAGTCTAAACTTCTCAGTATGTTTTATAAGGTTTTTTAACCTGATCTCAAATTCTGACGACTCATTCAGCATCTCTGCCTGCCATTTCCCGTTAAACCTTAGTCTGTTCTCAAGCGATGTCAATATGGACCTGTAGTTCCCTCTATACACCACACGCTCTCACTTCTGTGCATTTGTACATGCTGTTCCTTCACCTTTAAACAGCGTTGCCTGGCCTGCCTCATCTGGTCTATCACTGTCTATCTTCCAATGCCAAGATCAAAGTCCCCGCTTTCAGGAATTCTTCTCTCACTGCCCATCCAGCCCCATACTGACTTGGGGCACGTGGCCCTCTGCACTTTGTGCAGCCTTCTCAAAATTCGTATTTCACTACAAGTCTGTTTCAAAGCCCCATTCCACCTATCATATCTTTCTGCATAACCAGTACTTGGCATAATACCCAGCACTCAGTAAGTGCCACTGCCTAGGATCTATTCTTTAGAGCTAGAGGTTCCTCATCTATCCAAGGAAAACTATGAGCTTTTAATGTGTTTTGAAAATCCTAAGGTTCATGGACTTCCCTGGTAGTCCAGTGGTTAGGCCTGTGTGCTTCAAATGCAAGGGGCGCAGGTTCCATCTCTGGTGGGGGAACTGAGACGCCACATGCCATAAGGCACGGCCAAGAAAATATTTTTTTAGGGGTACTCTTTTGCCCCCTTCTGATGCCTATGTCAGAAGTTTTCTCTATCTTCTTTATACTTTAATAAAACTTTATTACACAAAAGCTCTGAGCGATCCAGCCTCGTCTCTGGCCTCGGATTGAATTCGTCTCCTCCGGAGGCCAAGAATCCCGCGTCTTATCGTTCAGCAACAACCTTTCATCTTGGGGGCTCGTCCGGGATCCTTCAGGACAAGATACTGAGGCAACTTACTCCGTGCTTACTGAAGCCCCTGGCCCACTTTCTTCCCGATCGGCTTCCGTAATGGGATTGTCTGGACGAGCCAAATGATGGGCCTGATAATCTATGTGAGCCTACTTCTGCTGACTCCAGAAATCCTGAGTCTGCCGTTTGATCCTCAAGATAATGCCTTCCTGTCCTGGGCTCACTCCTATGCAGCATTCCACAATCGGTCTAAGTGCTGGGTCTGTGGAGCACTCCCCTCTTCATCAGTGGAAGGCTTCCCGTGGTGGACATCTCCACTTCAAGGAAAAGACTTTCTCCAAGTCTGCAAATACCTTCAACAATCGCATGTGATGCCTCTTCTTAAACTGATGACATCTAACAACCTTAAGATGGACTGATGTAACTATGGACATAATGTGACTTTTCATTTTGATTTTAACTTGGTTTAATGACTATTTTGCCTTACATCTGTAACTGTATAATGGGGTTTTCTAACCGTCTAAAAGCTTTTAATTTACAAATAGTTGTCCGAGCTCCTATGAGTGCCACAGCCTCCTCCAACTATTACTTGGAGCCCCTGGATCAGACATCCTCACTATGAGGATTAGGAGAATATGTTGCCTCACCAATTTAGGGACAACGCCCCTTGTCAGCTCGGAAGCAGTTATGGAATGAGAAAGACGCCCCTTTTCCCTAGGCAACATAATTCTCCTAAAAGAAAAGGGGGGAATGAGAGTCATTTCCTAGGCAGGTTGATAAGAAGTCTAGGGGTCCCCAAGGAGAGAGAGGTCTGGGATATTCAAGGAGGAAGAAAGGACAAACTTTTTTACTTTTTTTCCTCTACGTTCCTTAGGATTATATAACAATAATGTATCCTGCCTGAGGACAGTCTTTGGATTAAACCCTCTGGCTAATTCTGTTATCTTAAAACATAAATTATGGGAGTAGGTCTGGTCTTTACAAGGATGTATCCTGCCTGAGGACAATCTTTGGATTAAACCTTCTAGCCAACTCTGTTATCTTAAAATGTAAATTATGGGAGTAGGTCTGGTGAGGTCTTTACAACCTCCAGACATTCTTTGGATTCATTGGAGAGTATATAACTCCATTGCTAACACTAGCAAAGGGGGTACTCTTTTGCCCCCTTCTGATGCCTATGTCAGAAGCTTTCTCTATCTCCTTTATACTTTAATAAAACTTTATTACACACACACACACAAAAAAAGAAAATATTTTTTTAAATAAACAAAATGCTAAGGTTCATAACCCTAATCAAACAGATACTCTTTCCTTTCTATTTTTTACTTCCTTTCTGTTACCCTTGAGTCCTAGTCCATCCCAGCCAACTCTTTGCCCACCTTCCCTCCCATGACCCGGAAGCCCAACGACCACCCTGACCTCGATCTCGGCATAGCACTGGCCAGCAAACACATGGCCTCCATCCTCCACAATGTACTGGATTAACTTCCCAGCAGAGGGTGAGCGCAGCACTGAAGGGTCGTTTTCCTTCTCAAACACACAAGTTTTATTGCCAATTGTGATGCGATACCTAGGAGATAAGTGGGAGTTATCTAAGTTAATAAAGCATCTTAAATTGTCAATCTTAAAAAAACCTGAAAACTTCATTGTACACATATACACAGGACATTTATTGCATCTTTGTTTACAATGCCAAATAACCAAAATTCCCTTCAATAATAGTCAAGTTAAATTAATTATGGTACATCCATATAATGGAAGATTATCTGACCATTAAAAAGGATAGACATCTCCATTGAGCAGGAAGAAAAAAAACATGAAGGTGCTGATGATGTAATAGCTAAGATGTTTCAAACTCTTACTAAGTTCCAAGCAATGGTCTACACCCTTTCCATGTGTTAATTCATTTAATTATCACAACACCACAAAGACTGGTGTTGAATAGAGTACAATATGTTAAAGGAAAAAATAAGATGCAGAACTAAAGGTTACTTTTATTTGTGAATATGTTTAAAAGAAAAACACAGTATGTACATATATATAACTTATATACGCATACAAAATTTCAGTAAAGACATATAAGAAACTGTTAACAGTAGTAGCCTATAAAAAAGGGAATTTAGTTTTCATTGTCTGCCCACACTACAGTGGTGGAGAGATATTATTTTTAATTTTAAAGACTTCTAATACTCTTGAAATTTGTATTAGGTAAATGTTCTATTTTTTAGAACAGACTCCCCAAAAAGACCTTGACAAACCCCAAGAGTTAAACACGCCCTACCGAGAGAAAAGGCTGGTACAATGACCAGCAAACGGAGCCCAAAGAGCCACTCACCTATCCACCTCCTCCTTCATGTACGTGGTGTAACTGCTGCCGTCATAGGACAGGAGCAGTCCACCGTCGCTCAGCCGATGCACGTCTACTTCCACACACGAGCCGTTCATGATCACCACGTAGGAGTTTGGGGACTGTCGAGTCACCTGTAAGAAATGAGAAACCAAAGAGACAAGTCAGTGTGTTCCTTCCAGGGAGAGTGCCAGACAAAATTTCAGTATCTCAGAGATCGAGGTGCGCAAGCTCCATCAGATGGGACTTCCCTGGTAGTCCAGTGGCTGAGGCTCCAAGCTCCCAGTGAGGGAGGCCCAGGCTCAATCCTTGGTCAGGGAATTAGATCCCATATGCCACAACTAAGAGCTTTCATGACTCAGTTAAAGATCCTGCACGCTCCAACTAAAACCCAAAGCAGCCAAATAAAATAAATAAATAAATAGTTAAGGGAAGCTCTACTGGAGAGGAAAGAGCACCATGCTCTATTTTCATGGCACTGGCATCTGAGCACTAGTGCTGTGGGCGAGGGGGACCTTAGATACATCTCCCTGCTCTGACGGTTCTCTGTCTCCTTCATCTCTTGGTTGCACATGTGAAGTTGAACAACAGCGAAAATATTTTCAGAGACTCATCAAATACTGCTTTGACACAGGCTACTGACACTAATAATGACTGTAATTTCACTCATGCCCAGCCCTGCAATAAACCAAATTTTCCCTCCATCACCTGACCTAAAGGAAGCAAGCTGACAAAGACAGAGGCAAAAGAGATAGCACAGACCTTATGAGGTTCGGCATACCTTCAGTACGTACTTGACTCCCTCGTAGATGAGTTCAACGTCTACTGTATTCAGAAGTGTATGTGCAGAGAGGACTTGGCCCCTGAAAGACAGCAACGTGGGAGCTACTTCTAGAAAGTTCTAAAAGCTTACAAGGGCTCTCAAAGGTGATTGGTTACAGCATTTCCTGGAATATCAAGACTGAAAACAAGCTAAAGGACCACCAGTAAGGGACAGAGACATAAATTTTGAAAAAGCCACATAAATGAATATTATGCAGCCATTAAAAAGATAAAGTCTTTTATGCACTGATATGAAACACTCTCTAAAACACACTCTTAAATAAAAAAAAAGCAAGTGAAATTGTACAGGATAGTTTCACAGTACACTATCACTTGTGATTAAAAAAAAATGGAGGTAGGAAGGAACAAATATTACATATATATGCTTACATGTATCTGCCATATAGCTGAAAGATAACAGAAAATAAAAACAGAAACATAGGCTGATTATAGGGAAGGAAACTAGATGATCAGGAAACAGAGGTAAGGAGGAGACTCATCACTATATATTTTTTTACTGCCTTTTGAATTTTGAACCATGTGAATATATCACTTGTTTATACTGAGCATCAGTGTAACACAGTGAGAGAGCTTCATGGTAAGACTTGAATAAATGAAATCTCAGTTGAATTTAAATGCCTGTGATAAAGTGCTGTAAACGATTAGCCTTGTGGACAATTCCTCCAGGGACTCGGAGGTAGAACCTGAGTTTCCAGAACCAGTGCTGGAAATAAGTTTAGCCACACAAGTCTGATCCTATACTTGAAAGACTTGTGAGGTCATCATGAATATCAGCCTCAATTATTGATTCCTGAAAGGTGTTGCAGGTAATATATGAAGTATCCAGGGTGCCTTACTAGAGAAAAACACCAGATTTTTATCACCAGGGCTCAGAGAGATTGGATGCTTGTATAGAAAGATTTCAGTTTTTACAAAGCAACCAATTCTAACCATGGTATAAACCAATTTCTAGAATCTACACTTAGAGCCCCCAAACCATTTGCCATCAACTCCTACATCCCTTCTCCTCCCTGCCCCCACAGTCAGTGAACAAGTAGCACTCACAAGCTGCCAGCAACAGAGAGAATAAATGGGTCTCTGAACGTCAGGCCCATGCTCAGGACCGTGACTTAGCCTGCACGGAACACGGAATGCCAAGCCTACCTCTCTAAGGAGTGAAGGAAGTTGGAGATGCTATTCCGCAGGCTCACGTCTGCCACGTGGAGAGCCCCACAGACAACTCCCAGCATGGTGTCAGGTCGCTCTGCCTGAAAGGGACGAAAAGGCGGCAAATCAAAAGCAAACTCAGTCACTTGGCACCATGGCCCCTCAATTTAAATCAGGCTCAAATGTGCTTGAAGAATCAGCGACCACTGAGAATCTCCATCCTCATTATCCAACTGATTTTTGAGACAAAAAACATTTTTAGAATTTGAATAGAGATGAAAACTACCTTTCCTCCCACCCTCCTAAGATTTTCACTGAGTCAATTGAAGAGAAGCTCAAAAACAAGCTTCTGTCACAAATAAATTCAAAAAAAGTGCAAAGATTTGGCTACTGATAATCTTAAAGAAAAATGGTGTGTAAACTACCTCCAGGTAATACACGTGAATCCAACAATTTTATACAAAATCTTGAGTAGTTTATATTAGTCCAGCAGTTCAGGAACAAAGGGTACCTCTGTTGACTAAAATGAAGCCCTCTCATCAGTACTTGGTAGACAGATAGAACTCAACCACATTTAATATCAAATGAAGAAAGAAAATACTGATTCCAATCTCTGCACGCCTCTCTTCAAAACTATATCCTTGGAAGTAATACAACAACTTATACAATGACTGCATAACAAGGCACAAGAACGCTTACTTACAGTGTTAAAAGCACACTGACTCCTAGACTTTTCCACACAGACCTAGAACCATTTGTATTAGAATCAAATAAATTTTGTCTAAAGGCATGGACTGATCTCATCACAAGCCTGTAAAAACCCAATCCCAGAAGCTGCTTGTGTAAGTGGAGAAATACCCACCTGTACTTTTTCTGCTATCAGTCTGTCCAGCCAGCCAGTGTCGATTCTGTTCAACTGAAAGCTTTCAGTCTCCAACAATTTGATCAGGTATTCGACTGTGGTTCGAAAGTCGCCCCGGATAGATAGCTCCTTCAAAGCCACCACCATGTTTCTGGGAGAAGGACAGAAGCAGATCTCTTTCAGCAACAAATGTTTTACTGTTTTTCAACTATTTTCAAGAACTATTTCATCCCTTTGGAGTCTTAGGAGGGAGGGGAGAGAAACACACAGTCCCAAGAACAAATGAGGGTGCAGACACACATGTGCTCGTTCCAGACAGAATTTTCAAGAAGTTAGCAAACTTGTGAGTCTGACTAATCTGACCATCTGAGCATCAGCAGATCATAGACACTTCGTTATACAGAACACAGAACAAATTATATGCAAACCACCCTTTGTTTTCACTGTTTCCATCATTCCATTCATTGATTGATGGTTAACTAGAATTAGGGCATAATTCTCCCCTTCTTAAGCCCTTTTTATTTTATCTAAATAAGATTTATATACAATAAAATATACTTATTTTAAGTACACTGTTCAATGAATTTTTACAAACACTAAGACCTTAACTTAAAGGTTTCCATACAATGAAGGTAACCAGGAAAGAGAAAGTTGGGCGTCAGCCTGACACTGCACGTAAGAGTGTTTCTTATTTTTTAAGCTGTGTTTTAGCCAACTATAGAATGACTTGCTCATTACTTTGCTTACTTCCCAATTAAGTGTTAAATAACCACATTTTAACAAGATTTCAATACTGTGAGCTTTTTCCCAGTATATTTCTGCTCTGTATTATCCCGAACAGGGCAGGTCCTTACTTTGACATTTATTATGCATCCCACAGACTCAAGACACATACTAAGCTCTTAAGGGAGACAGTAATCACTTTAAACATTTATGGCAGAATATCATAAATACCAGTAGAGAGATAAAAGCAAAGCGCCAAGGGGTTCTAAGAAGGGAGAAGACCCGCCTCCCTTTGGTTTCATAAAGAATGTAAGATCTGACATAGAAAGCAAACTTATGGTTACCCAAGGGGAATGGGAGTGGGGAGGGGTAGATTAGGGGCCTGAGATTAATGGACACAAACTACTACACCTAAAACAGACAAGCAATGTTGATCTATTGCACAGCACAGGGAACTACAGTCAACTAATCACCTATATGGAAAATGATCTGAAAAAATATATAAAAACGGAATCACGTTGCTGCGCACCTGAAGCTAAGACAACACAGTAAATCAACTACTCCTCAGTTAAGGAAAAAAAGGATACGGGGTCTGAAATGGATAAAAGTAAAGCTAAGATTATGACTATGACAGAAATATTCTTCCAGGTGGCCCAGGAGTTCTCAGTTTCCCACCTCCATCCTCCTCTCTATGCCCTATCTTGGCCTGGCTTACTCCTCTACACATTTCAGATATGCATCTAGACATCCCTTCCTTTTGGGAAACCTTCCCTGACCCATTCTGGATGGACGTAGCTGACTCAGCTCCACGCTCCTGTAACACCCTCACGTAATCTCACTATCAGAGACAGCACCTCCTACATTTTGTTCAATGGCTTACTTGCCTCTCTTACCCTGGATCATCAAGTTCCATGATGGCACAGACCCTACGGTGGTCCTCATTACATTGCAAGAAACCATTAAGATATTCAGCAAGTATTTGTTGAATGGAGTAAATGAATGAATGGAGAGAGGGAACAGTAGAAACAAAGGGAAAAAGGAAATAAGGAGGGGTTGTGTCCAGGGAATGTTACAACTGAAGCAGACAGTAATGAGGACAAGGATGAGGGGCAAGTCCACTCATTCAGCATCGATGGAACACTTACTACATTCAGGGGACACCTCAGCAATAAGACACACACAGTTCTGTTCTCGTGGTATTTAGATTATAGTCCATTGGAAATAATAAGGGAAACATGGGCTGGAACTAGTCTAGAGAAGATCAGTGAACACCAAGCTAAAGAATATAAGCCTAATGTCATGAAGAAAGAAGAAACAAACTTTGAGCTGAAGAGTGAACTCTGGCACGGGGTCAAGAGCGTGCTTCAGGACGTCCCTGCTGGTTCAGTGGGTAAGAATCCACCTTGCAATGCAAGGGCCATGGGTTCGATCCCTGGCCCGGGAACTAAGATCCCACATGCTGCAGAGCAACACAGCCCGTGTGCTCTGGAGCCCACGTGCCCCAACTACAGAGTTCTGTGCCACAATAAAGACCCCAAGTGCCACAATTAAGACCCAATACAGCCAAACAAACAAATAAAATATTAAAAAAAGAAAGCACACTTATTGCAGAGACCGTAATTTTCATATGCTCAACGTTAGCCCGGCAGCTTTACACTGCAGATGGATGTCCAGAGCAGGTTGGGAAGTAAGAAGCAAGACTTTTGGAGCAAGTCATAAGATGTGTCCTGGAGAGAAGGCTTGGTGGCCTGCCAATCAAGACTGGAAACCTAAATATCAATAGCGGCCACTCTGGGGATGTAAACGAATGAGGCAGGCTGGACGGGGGACTGTGTGAACTAGAGAGTTCGTGTTTCCTCTAAGAGAAGCAGTCACACAAAGCCTCAGTTAACTTTGGCCAAGTGGAATATAAAACCAATGTCATTGTCACCCCATTTTTTTCAAGAGACAGAAGAAATGCATGCATTTATTTCAATCTCCCACTTTTTAAACAATACTCTATAAGCCAATCAAAACACATCAGTGGCTGTGACTAGCCAGAAAACCACCGGTTTGCAAGCTCTAGTTTCTTCATAACATTAGGTTTATACTCTAGTTTATTCAAAACATTAGGTTTATTTTCTTCACTTTGGCAAAGCAGGATGCAAAAGGCAACTTTATACCAGATGTTTTTTGTGGGAGCACTGCTTTGTAGAGCACAAAATACAGAAAAACTGAGATTTCCCAACTTCTGAAAACACTATTAAAAACCAACATTATTAATAAGTGTTTACTAATTACATAATCTGGGTGTACAGGTTAAAAGTCAAAGGAATAGTATTAAATCCTTGGTGAAAGTCAATCGACAATTAAAAAATATAAAACAGGTAAATCAATTTTGGATAGACATTCTAAAATATCTAACCTGTCAAAATCACCTCTTAGGGCCCTACTTTTCAGGCAAGCAAAACTTAATGTTAAGTTAAATATTAAATGTTTACGCTCAATAGACTATTAACTAATAGCTATAATATACTAGCTATATTGTAAGTTGTACATATATTTCATAGCACATTGAGGTCCCTCATATAAAGTGATGTGGACAGTTCCCTTAAGCCCTTTTCATGTAATAAGCAGCTTAACTTTATTATTTTAAATGACTATAGGACATTTATAGCTATACCTTTATTTTGATGACAAATAATGGATCTTATCCATGATATAAGATGTCAAGGTCTTAGTCAAAAATCTACTTCTGCCCCAAATAACAATACTATTTTTATAGAAAAATATGACATCTTTAGAGTAATCAATTTTATAAGTTGATCAAAAACACATGAAAACAAAAAGTTATTTGACAAGGCTCAGAGTAACAGACAGAGAAACATCTGCCAAACACTGCATAAATTTAATACAACATTAATGCAACTACAATTGAAGATATATTTCTTACAAGAAGATTATCCACATTACTGCTTCTATAGCAATACATGATTCCCTTTCTCATGCTCACACTTCACTGAAGATTACCACAGGTTTATTTTTTGAAATGCAACCACATGCTATTATACTCACGAAATTGCTTCCTCTCGGTTTTCTCCCCAGGAAAAGCAGTGACCAAACTGAGAATCAGCAAATTCATGAAGCCCGCCTGCAGCAGCAACACTGAAATAACCCCAAACATTCTTATTGCTGCGAAAATTCAGCTCTTGAACTGTTCCTGAGCTGGGCTTAAAACCCTGTTAGGGAGTGAAGAATAAGAGATGATATTATATTTATAAGAAAGAGAACGTTCATAAACTCATGGTCGGGTTCTATGTAACCACATAGACACATGAGTGGAAATGGCACAGGAAAACCATTCAGGCTTCCGGGCCAGTGTCCAGCGCTACAGACCCACTGAGGACTCGGCGGTGACACAGGCAGGACTCAATGACCAGGGCAACAGTGATCACTTACTTGTCTGCTCCCATGAAGCCTCTATAAATTCCCCTCTCCAGGGGAGGTCCCAAGGTACTTTAGATATGCCCTCAGATAGCATCTTAATATTAAAGTTCACAGTGGGGGAAAAAAAAGTGTAAACCTTTTAAGTGATGGGTTACCTCATCTGGATTTTCACTAGTGATACGAGCAGCAATAACATGGCCCCTCGGGCAAGGAACGTGAGCCGAATTTTCAAAATCAATGGGAGCATCGCCCCAGGGAGAAACCCCGTACATCATACGGATATCCTTGATTCTGTACAGAGGGATCCCCATGGCAATCTGAAAGGTAATAAAACACAGTCACTCATCTTTCACAGTTACTTCCCTTAAAACATGGAGGCTATCAGATGACGGAGAAGACTTTTCACTTGAGTAGCCACCACCTAAAACACTTTGTTTTTATTGTCTACATTCTACATCACTGAATAAGCAATTCTAAATTATTTGAAACAAAACACACAGAAGGTGTTAATTACTTCCCACTTTTTAAAAAGTCCCCAAATCCCTAATGCAATAGACATGAGATTCCCTCTAATCGTCATTTCTCCATCACCCTTATCTGTAAAATGTCTTTCAAAAATATGACATTTTTAATCAGAATGAAAATATCCAAGGGAAGAGTCAATGTCAGTGGCTCTCCAAGAAGTTCAGACAGCTAAAAAGTCCTAACTATGTCATAATTACCTCCAAATTATCCCCATAAATCAATGGAAAAGGTAGATTTATATACATAAATCTTCATTTACTGGGTTCCTTAATAGGGACCACTGGGGACCAAAAGGGGTTCCCATTGTGGACAAAGAATATGCATTTACAAATCAAATCAAACTTCATCATTAGCTATTACTGCTTCCCACAGCATCTGTTTCCTGGGCAGAATGGAGAAAATAATATTAACAGCGCTATTTTAAACATTATAAAAATAAATGTGTTGTGCCACACTCTTGCCAGGAAAAACCTCAGCCTCTGAAGTGGAATTACACTAGGAAAAAGGAGCTGCTATTTAGTCACTAAGTCATATCCAACTCTTTTGCGACCCCATGGACTGTAGCCCATCAGACTCCTCTGCCCCATGGGATTTCCCAGGCAAGAATACTGGAGTGGGTTGCCATTTCCTTCTCTAGGGGATCTTCCCGAACCAGAGATCAAACCCACCTCTCCTGCATTGGCAGGCGGATTCTTTACCACTAAGCCACCAGGGAAGTTCAAAAAAATGACCTGATGGACTGTAGCCCTCCAGGCGCCTCTGCCCCATAGGATTTTCCAGGCAAGAATACTGGAATGGGTTGCCATTTCCTTCTCCAGGGAAGAAAAAGGAGTAGAGGACAATTAAAAAGTAAGGTTTCCCAGAATTAAAACACCTGAGTACAGCATATCATTTGTAAAGAGTCTTGCAAAAATATGACATTTTATATCAGATGTGTCGGGCTAAAAAGTAATACTCCAGAATTGTTCCATACCAGGAAAACCCATCCACACATCCCAAGCCATTCAGCGTTAAGAGAGGAGCATCACACGAGACTTGGATAGGAGGCACTCTTCTCTTAACACAGGCTGGTTGAGCCAGTTTGGCGGGCATCTCTCATTCCAAACTTCTGAGAGCAGGGTGACTCACCTGGAGCTGCGCGGCAGGGAGGTTGACGTCGGCCACCATCTCTGTACAGGGGTGCTCCACCTGGAGCCGAGGGTTCAGTTCCAGAAAGTAGAAGCTGCCATCCTGGCTGTAGAGGTATTCCACAGTTCCCGCACTCACATAACCAACCATCCTGGCAAGTTTCACCGCACACTCAAAGAAAAAAGAGAAGCCAATCTAAGTACCTCACCTGGTCCAGCAGATGGCCCACTGCTCATCTGAAGCTTCTCCCTCTCAAAGAGCCAGTGTTTATAAGAACCATCAAAGGCTTGTGGCCATATGAGAATAAATTTCACCCTCTTTGATTATTACACAAGATTCCTACACATGGATGACAAATTCAGTTCAAAGTTGAGTGAAAACAGTGTTTTCCACTTGGGGTCACAGGTAATCCCACCTCATGCAGGCGAGATAAAGCACCATGGCAGAGTCTTCATTGTACCCTCTGTCCAGTATTTCCAGTATTCTTCCTAGAGACATGGGTGTCCAGACAGAGCCTAGATTTTCCACTCTGACAGCAAGTGACTAAGTTTTAACAAATGCAATGTCAGAATGGGTGAGTAAAGGGTAATCCCTGATTCATGTTTTGAAAAGGAATTGCTTACCCTCTATTCTCAGCTCTTTCCTTTCTACGGACTGGAATGTGGTCATGACAGTGCAAGCCTATTTCATCATGCAGGTGAGAACATACAAAGAGTGACAAAACCAAAGAGAAAGAACCTGAATCCCAAAATGGTCTGGTGGAGCAGAATGGTCCTAATCACCTCAGGTTATGAATGAAAAGGAAAAATAAATTTCTAACCTATTATGCGGTTGTATTTTTTAGATTTCGTTACTACAATAGCTTAACCTGTACCCTAATCAATACAGAAACTACTAAATTCAGGAAGGATGTTGCTGTTGAAAAAAACTAAAGTATGTGATACTGAGTTAAAAATAGGGTAGTAGTTCTCAAGGAAACAGATACTGCAAAATGGAAAACTGGTGGGCTCCTTGTGAGGCATAAGAAAACATTTGGAGGGACTTCCCTGGCAGTACAGTGGTTAAGACTCCACATGTCCACTGCAGAGGGCATGAGTTTGATCCCTGGTTGGAGAACTAAGATATCGCAAGCCACACAGCGAGGCAAACACACACACATTTGGTAAACTGTCTCCTAAAATAACTTGGAATGCAAACAAAATACCAACTAAGCCCTAGGAAAAATGGCTAGAAAAACTCAGAATGTGAAAAAACCAAAAGGCTTTGTACCCCTAAACCAAAGATGAGAATTTTGCCTTGAAGCAACACGCTGTCAAAGATGAGATCAAGGGCGGCTGCTGTAGTTTCAGCCGGCCTCAAGGTAGTCTTACTGAATGGAGGAGAGAAAAAGAGCTGAATACAGAAGGCAGTAAATAAAGAGGAAAAATTATGTCCAGAGAAACCTTGGGTATGATTACTCCTACCTGAAGCTGACTAGAAGCAAAGAGTCCAGAAACTTACTCAGTTGTGAAGGAATCATATTGCTAAACATACCAAAAACTTGGCTTTCCAAACCCATGACTGATAATCTCAGTAATCTTTTGTGGCCCGAATCCTGCACTAATAGGAAGTGAACTGGGAAAGTTCTGCTAAAGAAGGCATGATCACCAAAGCTCAACCACAGAGAGAGGTGAACAAGGAAGAACATCCTAGAGAACAAGGCCTTAAAGATGGGCAAAGAAGTTACTTTCAGAGAGCAGAACCAAGGGCAGTCAGAGGGCTCACTGAGGAATTACTCCACCGCATGACAGCAAATGACCACAATCCCTACCTACAAGAACGTGGTAACTGCTGTGGACTAGTGATTATTGTCTGTTTTTCATTCTTTTTTTTTCTAAACGGGAGGCATCCTGTTCCTACTCCGAACTATATATGGCAAAAGGAGGTGTCACAAGGTGATTTGCGATTACTGGTCCATAAAGAGCTACATGCACATATAACAGAGGAGTGCACACCATCCAGAGAGCCTGGACTTTGGGTTGAACACAGTTAACTGGATGGGACCTTGGGCTGTCTTCTACGGGGAAAGGCTAAGTAAGTTCTAAGAGTAAGAAAAAGGGTGTGAAAGGATAATGGGTAGCCAGAGGAGCAGACTGAGATACAGAGGTTAAACGCCTTCCAGTAACTTTTCTTTGCGTCATCCATTTAGCAATAGAATCTTCTGAATTTCAGCTGAGCAAAAGGCGGCTCAACTAGTAATTACAACCCCTAACATCCAATGCAGCTAGGTGTCATTGTGTAACTGAATTTCATCCGGTGAAAAGTGAGCAGAAGTAAGATGTGTGACTTCTAGATCTTATTTTTTTTAATTAATTTATTTATCTTAATTGAAGGATAATTACTTTACAACACTGTGATGGTTTTTGCCATACATCAGCATGAATTGACCACAGGTATACACGCTTGCCTTCCAAGTCCTCTCTTCCCCCTGCCAACATGCTACAAGTTGAACACGTTCTTGTAGGCCAGCTCAAATAATGAAGATGATGACACCTTAAAACAAGGGTTGGCAAACTTTCAATAAAAGCCAGATGATAATTATGTTCAGCTTTGTGGGCCATATAGTCTCTGTCGCAACGACTCAGTTTTGTCACTGCAGAGATAAAGCAGCCATAGATAATAGATAAATAAATTAGCAAGCTGTGTTACAATAAAATTTTCTTGACAAAACAGGTGACAGGCTGGATTTGGCCTGCTAGCTATAGTTTGCTGTTCTCTTCTAGGAAATGGCCTTCCCTGGTGGCTTAGTCAGTAAAGAATACGCCTACAATGCAGGAGACCTGGGTTTGATACCGGGGTTGGGAAGATACCCGGGGAGAAGGAAATTGCAACACACTCCAGTATCCTTGTCTGGGAAATACCCTGGTCAGAGGAGCCTAGCGGGCTACAGTCCATGGGGTTGCAAGAGTTGGACACGATTGAGTGAATAAACCACCAAATGGCAAAGCAATAAACTAGGGTCCCTGGGACCAGCTCACCTCTGAACTATGATGAAAGAGAGAAACAGAATTTACACTTGCTTAAAAAGGCAGAGGAACCAGAGATCAAGTTGCCAACATCCGCCGGATCATCGAAAAAGCAAGAGTTCCAGAAAAACATCTACTTCTGCTTTATTGACTATGCCAAAGCCTTTGACTGTTTGGATCACAATAAACTGTGGAAAATTCTTAAAGAGATGGGAATACCAGGCCACCTGACCTGCCTCTTAAGAAACCTGTATGCAGGTCAGGAAGCAACAGTTAGAACTGGACACGGAACAACAGACTGGTTCCAAAGAGGAAAAGGAGTATGTCAAGGCTGTATATTGTCACCCTGCTTATTCAACTTATATGCAGAGTACATCATGAGAAACTCTGGGCTGGAAGAAGCACAAGCTGGAATCAAGATTACCGGGAAAAACATCAATAACCTCAGATATACAGACGACACCACCCTTATGGCAGAAAGCAAAGATGAACTAAAGAGCCTCTTGACAAAAGTGAAAGAGGAGAATGAAAAAGCTGGCTTAAAGATCAACATTCAGAAGACTAAGATCATGAAATCCGGTCCCATCACTTCATGGCAAATAGATGGGGAAACAGTGGAAACAGTGGCTGACTTCATTTTTCTGGGTTCCAGAATCACTGCAGATGGTGATTGCAGTCATGAAATTAAAAGACGCTTGCTCCTTGGAAGGAAAGTTATGAACAACATATACAGCATATTAAAAAGTAGAGACATTACTTTGACAACAAAGATCCATCTAGTCAAGGCTATGGTTTTTCCAGCAGTCACGTATGGATGTGAGAGTTGGACTATAAAGAAAGCTGAACGTCGAAGAATTGATGCTTTTGAACTGTGGTGTTGAAGAAGACTCTTTAGAGTCCCTTGGACTGCAAGGAGATCCAACCAGTCCATCCTAAAGGAGATCCAACCAGTCCATCCTAAAGGAGATCAGTCCTGGGTGTTCATTGGTAGGACTGAGGTTGAAGCTGAAACTCCAATACTTTTGGCCACCTGATGTGAAGAGCTGACTCACTTGCAAAGACCCTGATGCTGGGAAAGACTGAACGCAGGAGGAGAAGGGAAAGACAGAGGATGAGCTGGTTGGATGGCATCACCGACTCAATGGACATGAGTCTGGGAAAACTTCAGGAGTTGGTGATGGACAGGGAAGCCTGGTGGGCTGCGGTTCATGGGGTCGCAAAGAGTCGGACACAACTGAGCTGAACTGAAGTGTATTTTGGGGTTTTTATACTTGTTTTTTATCTTTGGCTACACTGAATGGCTTGCAGGATCTCTGTTTGCCAACCAGGGATTGAACCTGGCCACGGCAGTGAAAGCCCAGGACGCTAACTACTAAGCCACCAGGGAACTCCGTAAGCCATTGTATTTTGGAGGTCACTTTACTACAGTAGTTAAAGAATAATCTCAATAAACACATAAACACACACACGTAGAGATGAAATGTAAAAACACAGACAACCATATATTTAGCTTCTTGGGAATCCAGGAGAAAAAAAAAAGAGATGGAAAACGTATCTCCAATAAGAAGAAGATTGAGTTCCAAAAAAGACCATGTTCAGATTTCTAAACTATAGCTAATTCCAAGGGACCCTATAAAACTGCTGAGAGATTCTTTTTTTCATACAATAAAACAGAATATGTAAACTTGAAAGCTACTTAGAGGACCTTTTAAGAGATAACGGACTTGAATAAATCCATCTGTAGACGGAGGGATAATCAATTTAGAAAATGGAACTACCAGCTTAACAACCAGCTTATCACGCGCTTGTTAAAGAACCAAAGAATAAGACTAAAAATTCCAAAATATTTCTTTATCCCTTCTCAAATTGTACACTGAAATTTTTTGTCAAAAGCATTAACTAATTTAGAGTTTGCAGTGTTCACTGGCATCTCTACTAGAGGGAGAAAAGCAGAATTTTTATTTTTCCTCTAGGTAAAGGATACTTTTTAAAGTGTATTTTTAATTGGATGATAATTTCTTTACAATATTGTGTTGATTTCTGTCATACATCAACATGAATCGGCCAGAGATATACCTACGTCCTCTCCCTCTTGAAGGATACAATCTTATCAATTATCCAGAATAATTGCCTGATATTCCACTATTCTCAGATGGGCGTATGAATTAAATGAGCAGTTCTGTGCAAGAAAACAAAACTTAGAGCTTTTCACACACATACCTGTTCCATATGTTCAAATACTGCTGGAGTAGCAATAGCAGCAGGAGCTTCTTCAATAATCTTCTGATGCCGGCGCTGCACAGAGCAATCACGACCGAACAGAGAGATGGCGTTGCCATACTGATCCGCTAAGATCTGCACCTCCAGATGACGAGACTGTTTGGCTAGTCTCATCACAAAGATAGGAGATCCAGGAACTTCAGCTTGAACCTATATTAGACAATAAAATAGAACAAATTCTTAAGGGGTAAGTACTTTTCTATTTTGATAAGCTGCTTCCACTTCAACAGGCAAATAAATGCCTGGGAGTGTCAGGGACCCTGTTAGAAAAAAAAAAAAAATATATATATATATATGTATATAGTTCATACTCTCATCTCGTCTTAAGGTACTGTATTCTCAATTATATAACTATTAACTGATAGATACATAAACACATGTTACAAGGGCAAAGGACAAAATATTATGAAAACATGCACACAAATTCCACAAAACGGCAAAGTATTACCATGAATTCCAAACAGCCAAATGTACAACTTGCTCCAGATGAAAAACTTTCCTGGTTCACATTACATAATATACAGTACTGTTGTAGTCAAAGAACTTTCATCTTCAGTTTTGAAGCGTATTGCCCTTAGATACAGAATTCTATACTAGCAATTATTTTCTTTTAGCACTTTAAAGATACCCCAATGTTTTCTGATTTCTACTGAGATGAGAGCTAACAATCTTACTGTCACTCCTTTGAAAGTAATCTGTTTTTTGCAGCTGGTTTAAGATTTTCTTTTTTTCTCTCTCTTTTTAGGGGAGTGAGGTGGCAGATTTACTCTGATAAGCTTAGATGTGGTTTTCTCTGCACTTATCCTTGCAGGGCTCATCGTGGTTTTTGAGTCTATGATTGGTATCTTTTCAGGAAATTCTGAGCCATTAGTTCACTAGTTCAGAAACATTCTTAGCCATTGTCTCTTCCCCAGTGGCTCAGCAGGTAAAGAATCCACCTGCAATGCCAAAGACATGGGTTTGATCCCTCTATTGGGAAGAGCCCTGGAGGAGGAAATAGCAACCCACTCCAGTGTTCTTGCCTGAAAAATCCCATGGCCGGAGGAGTGTGGCAGGCTACAGCCCAAAGGGTCAACAAAGAGTCGGACATGACTGAAGACAATCATGCTTCCGCTCGGGGATTTCTTCAAACACTGCCTCTGCTCCGTTTGCTCTCTCTCCCCCTCTGAGACTCCAGGTATGTAATGCTAGATGATTTCACTGTCCTCCATGTGCCACATCTCTTATGCTCTGTTCTATTACGTAACAAGTCACCTCAAACTCAGTGGCTTGCTCAGGACACCAACCGTTTTCTTTGCTTGTGAAGCTGTGTTCATCCAGGCAGTTCTGGCTGTGCCTGTGGCCACTCAGTCTGCATATCATCATTTGGTGACTTGAGTAGGGCTGAATGGTCTCATTCAAATGCCTGACGGTTTGTGTCAGCTGTTGGCTGCTGGGTCTATGGAGCCTCAACTGCAACAGCTCATCTCTACTGCATGGGACCTCTCGCCCTCCAGTAGGCTAAACCAGGACTTCTTCAATGCAGCGCTCTAAGAAGTGGGTGAAGACAGAAACTGCAAGGCTTCACAAGCACTAGCCTCCAGAACTTACACAATACCACTTTGGCCACATTCTAATGGTCTAAGCAAGCCACAAGGCCAGCTAAGATTCAGTTCAGTTTAGTTCAGTCGCTCAGTTGTGACCAACTCTTTGTGACCCCACGACTGCAGCACACCAGGCTTCCCTGTCCACAACCAACTCCCGGAGCTTACTCAAACTCATGTCCATTGAGTCGGTGATGCCATCCAACCATTTCATCCTCTGTCATCCCCTTCTCCTCCTGCCTTCAATCCTTCCCAGCATTAGGGTCTTCTCAAATGAGTCAGTTCTTCACATCAGGTGGCCAAAGTATTGGAGTTTCAGCTTCAGCATCAGTCCTTCCAATGAATATTCAGGGTTGACTTCCTTTAGGATTGACTGGTTGGATCTCCTTGCAGTCCAAGGGACTCTCCAACACCACAGTTCAAAAGCATCAATTCTTCAGCGCTCCGCTTTCTTTATATTCCAACTCTCACATCCATACATGACTACTGGAAAAACCATAGCTTTGACTAGACAAACCTTTGTTGGCAAAGTCATATCTCTGCTTTTGGGGTGGGAAAAGAGATGCCATCTCTTAATGGGAGAAAAGCCAAAGTCACACTGCCAAGGGATATACATACAAGGATGGGAAGAGTTATCACAGCCATCTCTGCAAACAAGCTACTATGGTCTGCCCTCTGGCCACAGTAATTCACATACCTCCCACATGCAAAACAGACTCACCCCCTCCCAAGACCCCCAAAGTCATCCAATCATGGCATCAGGCCCGAGGTCCATTTTCCATGAGTCATGAGTCATGTCCACAAGCAAAAGAGACTTCTTGGGTGCAGCTCCTCCTATTAGTGCAAAGATCTGGGAACTAAAAAGACAAATTATCTTTTCCCAACACTTCCAACATTTAATGATGAGATGGGGATAAAAAAATACTCCAGTTCAAAGAAGAAACAATAGGAGGTACATTAATAGTCACTGGTCCACAATAATTCTGAAGTCCAGATGGGTAGATGTCGTCAGGTTTCCTTACTCCACAGGCATGGAGCTTGTTTTGCTTTTCTCTGTGGTCCAATTCTGATCCCTGGGAGTGGCTTTCTAAACCATGGCTCCCCTCTGTTCTTAGCAGCCCACCGGGGCCCTGAAAAATCTCCCTTACTACAAGAAACGACTAATGCTTACAACTGAACAACTTTCCCAGTCTGCTTCCTATTCATAGAAAATTGAAAGTTCTGAGGCCTCTTTAAAGTTTGAACTGTCTCTGTTCCTTGCAGTCCCTTTGGTACATTCGTCAGTGTAAGTATCTTGAAAAATTTATGAGTTTCCTATGAATCATATTGAAAATTCACTTCTTGCCCCAAAAACATATCCATAACTTTTCTGCACAGACCTCTCTATACCTCAGGCATGTCAGGCTGCTGTGGGACAACATCTTTAAAATTCTTAGAAGCCCTTTTTTTTCCTAGCTCTTAAATTATTTCTGAGGTCTTAAAGGATCTCCCAGGCACTCTGGATTTGGCCTCTACTCTGAAGTCATTTTTTACTTTGAAAATTTTTTGCCAGTCTGAGAGATCGGTAATGAGAAACAGTTCTATTTTTAAACTCAACAGGTTTGGAACACCTTTTTGAGTTCACCTCTTTTTTATAGTTAAAAAGAAATCATAAGCATCAAACAGATACTTTTAGCACTTTATCTAAACAGATCTCTTTAAGTAGATCTACAAGTTCAATACAGTCTCTACTTTCCAATACAGTCTCAGGTAACTGTTTCATCATTACAGAACATGGGTGACCTTTCCCCTCATTTCCGTTCCATCCTGCACTAAAAGTTTGTTTATCATTCTTCTAGGCTTCATTACCAAGCTCCTTACCATCTTTTCCAGCCTTCACATATGAGCCAGTCTCAAAGCAAATGCCACATAGTTTACTTTTTTTGCCAGGTCAGCATTACACCATTAGGTTTCAGTTTCTAGGTCAGCTATCCATTGACGCCTATCAAACCACCAAAATTTCAGTGACTTAGGGCACTAACCATTTTGCTTGCTTACAGCAATTTGAGCTGGGCTCAGTTGGGCAGTTCCTCTGCTGATCTTGACTTGCAGCCACTCAGGGAGTTAGCCATCTAGCAACTTAACTAGGCTTGGATGGTTTAATATGAACTCATGTACATGTCTCCAAGGTGTAGATGAAACTGTCAGGTCTAGGAAGCCTCAGATGAGACAATTCATCTCTGCTTTCTGTGGCCTCTCTTTTTCCAGAAGCCTAGACTATGCTCTTCACAAGCGAGCCTGGAGGCTCATTCCAAAAGGCCAAGGGCAGAAACCAGAAACCTCTTGCAGCTTTGGTTTTGAAATTAGTCACCATTTCTACTGTATTCTATTGGTCAACAGAAGTCACAAGGTCAACCAAAATTCAAAGGGTGGAAGGAATAAAAGTCACTATTTCTTTATGGGAAGAAGGCGAAATCATACTATAAAGGAAGTGTATATAGGGATGAGAAGAGTTATCATGGACATCTTTGCAAATAATCTCACAAGCTCTTTTCTGTATTTTTCATCCTTTTTGTCTCTTCATGCTTCAGTCTGAGCTTTCTTCTGACTTGTCTTCCAGTTACTAATTCTTTCTTCAATTGCATCTAAGATGCCATTAAACCCCTCTATTGAATTAATTTTCAGTTCAGTTCAGTTGCTCAGATCTGTCCAACTCTTTGCGACCCCACGGACTGTAGCACACCAGGCTTCCCTGTCCATCACCAACTCCCGAAGCCTACTCAAACTCATGTCTGTTAAGCTGGTGATGCCATCCAACCATCTCATCTTCTGTCACCCCCATCTCCTCCTGCCCTCAATCTTTCCTAGCATCAGGGTCTTTTCTAATGAGTCAGTTCTTTGCATCAGGTGGCCAAAGTATTGGAGCTTCAGCATCAATCCTTCCAATGAATACTCGGGACTGATTTCCTTTAGGATTGACTGGTTTGATCTTCTTACTGTCCAAGGGATTCTACAGAGTCTTTTCCAACACCACAGTTCAAAAGCATCAATTCTTCAGCACTCAGCTTTCTTTATGGTCCAAATCTCCCATCTATATATATGACTACTGGAAAAAACATAGCTTTGACCAGACGGACCTTTGTCAGTAAAGTAATGTCTCTGCTTTTTAATATGCTGTCTAGGTTGGTCATAGCTTTTCTTCCAAGGAGCAAGCGTCTTTTAATTTCATGACTGCAATCACCATCTGCAGTGATTTTGGAGCCCAAGAAAATAAAGTCTGTCACTGTTTCCACTGTTTCCCCATCTATTTGCCATAAAGTGACGGGACCAGATGCCATGATCTTAGTTTTTTGAATGTGGAGTTTTAAGCCAGCTTTTTCACTCACTCTTTCACCTTCAAGAGGCTCTTTATGCCTTTCACTTTTTGCCATAAGGGTGGTGTCATCTGCATATCTGAGGTTGATATTTCTCCCTGCAATCTTGATTCCAGCTTGTGCCTCATCCAACCCAGCATTTCACAAGATGCCTCTGAGGAGGCAGGTGAGGTGGTCTGGTATTCCCATCTCTTGAAGAATTTTCCAGTTTGTTGTGATCCACACAGTCAAAGGCTTTGGTACAGTCAATGAAGCAAAAGTAGATGTTTTTCTGGAACTTTCTTGCTTTTTCTATGATCCAGTGGATGTTGGCAATTTGATTTCTGGTTCCTCTGCCTTCTCTAAATCCAGCTTGAACATCTGGAAGTTCTCAGTTTATGTACTGTTGAAACCTAGCTTGGAGAATTTTTAGCATTACTTAATTTCAGAGAGCCTGAGTGAGGCCAAGCCAAGAGCATCCAGATCAGGAATTAACCATCCCACATACTTTATCTAAAATGTCAGCACAAGCAGGGCAAAAAAAATTAGGAAGGTACTGAGTCTTCCTTGTTACTCGGAAGGCCTATGAGCCACACAAATCATATAGGGAAGAGCTATCTGAGAAACTGAGCAGTTTTATATAAGAGAGAATAATTACTGCTTGAATTAGCTAAATGAATAAAACCTTAGACTGAATTGGACATTTCACTGATATTTTTTCCCCCTGCTACTAAGTAGGTAGAGGCTAAAGGGAATGATTCGATTAGTTACAGACAAAAAGTTTAAATATTTTCTAGACATCCAAATTATAGTGTGAATTAAATCACATATCTCTGATATACATATTTGTTCAAATAAAGAATGACAACTTGTACTCCACCTGTCTGAAGAGGTTAGGGAAATCATCTGCATTGTTGACTTTTCTGATTCCCTTCCCTCCTCCTCCTTCTGAGGCCTTGATCATTACTGGATATCCAACTTCCTCCGCTGCCTTCAAGAAGAAAGAAAGAAATTGAAGTGAGAATGGTATTAGTAGAGAAGGAGAAAACTGGCATTTTCTCCCTTTAAAAAAATGCTGTCATCTGGTAGGTCTATTAATATATACAGTAAAAAAAAATAGAAAGATCCTGAAGAAATGGTATTAGATGAGAAAAAAAGTACCAGAATAGTATTTGTAGTACTGGGTTGATCCAAAAGAAACTGTGTTTGTCTTTTTTAAAAAAATACTTCTTCATTTATTCAGCAGCGATGGGTCTCAGATGTGGCCCATGGGGTCTGTCTCTGTAGCCCACGGACTCTCTGGCTGTGGTGTGCGGGCTTAGTTACTCCCGAGCTGTGGTGTGCGGGGTCAGCTGCTCTGTGGCACGTGGGCCCTTAGTTCCTGACCAGGGATCAAAACGAAGTCCCCTGCATTGCAAGGCAGATTCTTAACCACCGGACCGCCAGAAAAGTCCCAAAAGAAACTGTATTTTTTGGTAGGTAAAAAATGGTTCTATATTGGCAATTTTGTATTGTTCAATCTAAAATAATCCCATATAGGTCAAAAACAAAGTAAAAAATATACATATACATGTGTGTATATATATATATAAAATTATGTATACATTCATACACTTATATATGTAAGTACAAAAAACAAGTCTAGACTATCCACCACTGGTGATTTATACAGGGAAGATGAGTAGATATAAATTTTCACTTTTTACTGTATATATTACTGTATTGTTAGAATTTCTTATAATATGCAAGAATTTGTACATCACCCATAATTTTTATTTTATTTCTTAAAAATTTACTAAAGTGTACATTTTCTTTGTTCCATAACTTTTATTTTTAAAAAAGACAAAAAAACCACAGGCAGTTCACTTAATATAAGCTGACCACCTCAGCACAGCTTCTGATCTTCTGACAACAGAGAAGACTCAACAAATCAGGATTCTCACATATCGAGAAATTTTTTCTCACTCGACTTTTTATAAAAGATAAAAATAATAAGATACCAAAACATTAATAGTCAGAAAACTAATTTTAAACAAATGCTCTAAATGCGCTTGTCATATTTACAGTATTTTATAAGATGATGATCCCAAAACTTTTTAAATATTTAATTATATACCCATTAAGTAAGGAGCCAATTAAGTCAAGATATACGTATTTATTAGACTGCTATGCTATTATTAAAAGGTCTGAGGTAGCCTTTACATGTAATAATATGGAAGATATCCATATTGTAGCTAAGGCAAAAAGCAGATTGGAGAAAAGTTAACCATAAGTTAAAATAACTGAGTCATTCCTTTGTTGAAACATTCTAGTCCTTTACAGTTTACATTATAAAAACATCTAAAAAATGTGTCACCAGAAAAAGACCATTTCAAATTTTAATTTTTGTCAGTAGTTCTAGGGATGAAAATCCTTCAGTCATAGTCCCATTTCTTCTAAATTCTCTTAACTTCTATGCTTACAAGCAAAATCAGCATGAACTCAGTTACTGGGTGATAAATGATTGAAGAAGCAGGCACAAATGTGGGAAAGACTGAAAAAGAGGATAGCCCACATGATATAAGAACAAGGCAGGCCTTTAAAATACATACCTAAGTTCTAGACACAGGTCATCCATTTAAAGTATCTTAGAAAAATTTTACTGTCATGAGGAAAATTCTTATATATAGGAAGAAGAAATCTTGGATTATAAAAATAATACATACAGTAAGACTGTAATTTTATAATTATCATAATAGTTATGGGAATCTATTAATAAAGACTGTCATTAAATGAATCTATGAACCAAAAAAGCCTGGCAAAAATTTTATGTTTATAATTATAACCAGGAAAAAAAGGAATTTTAACTGATAAGCAATATAGTTAATACCCTACAAAGGGTTTCTACTCTTTTGCAAATTATAGCAAATAGAATACACAGCAGCAATTCAATTAGAAATATTAATTCTTTCTTTTAAGGAGGTTACAGGATGCTTAACTTGAAATGCAAGCAACAGAGCAAAATCAGTTGAACATTCAGTGTTCCTCTTGGATTTATTACAGATGAGTCAAACATGAGGAGCGTGCTTTTCTAAAATATAGCTCTTTGATCATCTCCCTGGTGGCATAACTGACTCTTCCAACTAGGTAAAAAGTGAAAGGAGAAATAACTGGAGGGGACTGTGAAGGAAAGAAAAAATAATGTTGAAGAAAAGATCTCTTTTTGCTTCGGTGCATGTTTCTACATGGACAGACAATAATTAGAAGAACAGTTTCAGCCTCTATCAGCTCCCTCCCTCACTCCTCTCCAAAGGAAAAAGAATGAACCTCTGATCTGTCAGTTCAGAAGGAGAAGCTGAGCGTGTATAGCGCAGCCTTTTCCCCTTTGAGATCAGCCCACTACACAGAACACATGTTCTTTCTCAGCTCTCAGTCATACAATAAACCCGATGGCAAAAGCCGTCTCTGTGATTACTCACACTGCCAGTAACCAGCGAGTGAGCCTGCTTAACTGACGTTCACTTTACGAATCTGACTGTCGCTGCACAGCTAAGACATCTTCATCACCATCTCTGTTCATATTAAAGCTGACATTTTGATCACACACACACACACACACACACACACACACACACACACACACACAGTGGAGAAAGAATCAGGACCTCCTTAAAGTTGTGATTTAACCACCTAAGAAGTGTTCTGTCCAGGTGAGTGGCTTGCTTCAAAGCAAATTTAAATTGTTTTTGTGAAACGTAGGTCACTTCCTCATTCTATTACATAAACTACATCTCCTGGTCTTATAACCCTAACACTATCATGGGTATACATCATAAACCAGGCTCCAAATCCCCATATTTGGGACTATAATTGGTCTGTTGAAAATGATCACGCCCCAGAGTTAGTAACCTACCTTCAGCCCATCATCCACATCCTTCACATAACCTTTTTCATATAGTTCCTGAGGAACGTTTAAAATTCGTTTTGAAAAATCATTTTCGTGCCAGTCCACACAAAGACCTACAATAGATAACAGTGACTTAAAAGCGGCTACAAGACTTTCTGTTCTTGTCGATTTTCTTCTTTATACCTTCTTTAAAATGTTTTCATATTTATTCAAACTTGAGGGTAGATATGAGAAAGAAGAATACCATAAAACCCTGATCAGTCCTTGGAGTTAGCAGGATTTACCTAATATCAAGATCCGGCCACTTGGGTTCTGATGCTGGAAAAAGTCAAGAGAGATAATAGGCAGCAACTTAAAAAAAAAAAAAAAAAAAAGGACCTGCATACAAGACAAACAAAAAAAGCAGGCCAGACTTCTCACAGAAACTCAGCAAGCAAAGTATCTTCGATTTGTGTGTTCAGGCCTGCTCCAGGGCCAGAGGTCTGAGAAATAATTCAATCTTTATGAGCCCTTGGAAATGGAAATGGCGGTTTTATTGGCCTCAGCAGAGTCACAACTCCAAGCTTCCTGACTGTCCCTGTACTCAGCCACAGGGGGAATGGTACAGCCTCTCCATTCAAACTAGAACAAACTCAACCTTTTATTTTAAACTGTTTGACCCAGCAGGTCTGCAAAGGATATTGCAATCCCCCTGGAGAGCCAGAGTAACAAGAGTTCAAATCTGTTCAGACTCAAGACAACAGTAGTTCCCATCTGTAAGAGGTTTTAGTGTGTGTCTGCTCCCTATGCTTGAGGACCGAGAAACAGAAGTTCATAATACTGTCAGCTCTAGTAATCCACATGGCACTCTTTAAGGGATCTGTCAAGAATAAATCATTTTTAGAAAAAATTCAGGCTTCTGCATGCTTGGAAGAAAGGTTGATTATTGACCTCAGTTTTCAGGGCAAATGAGTGGTTGAATGGTATTAAATAGGCAAAAAAACTGTCAACAGATTATGGGCTCACATTAAGAAAATACTGGCCAAAAAGAACACATACATGGATCCATATAACTGAATCACTTTGTTGTACACCTGAAACTAACACAACATTGTTAATCAACTATATGCCAATATAAAAATTTTCAAAATATAAAGACTGAATAAACAAAAAGAAAGAAAGAAAATACTCGCAGGCAAATATCTTAGTAAGTGGGTTTTGGCTTTTTCTTAGTGATTTCAGTCATCTCCCAGGCAGGTTCAAAGGCCTATTCCACCTAAGAAGACCATCTCTGAGGAAGATCCTAGACTAGGAAGATCTATCCTAGCATAGATCTGAATCCACAGAACCAGATGAGTTTTCTCAGAGTTTTTCCAAATTAAGTCCCAAGATCATTTACATTACTGTTTAGCATCTCTGTACAAAATTTACATTCTTAACACATGATAGAATGTTGTATGAAAGGAGAGAAGGTTAGCACTCCCCTTGACAAAGATGGAAGAGGCTCTCGGGCCTGACAACACGCATATGCTTATGACATGATAGAATCACAGATACAGCAATTAAGCCAGGAGATACAAGCTACCAATCAATCAACTTGAATTCTATTTCTTGTCAAATATTTAATACATTTTAAAGCAGGCTTAAGCCCCCAGCCACAGTCCCAAATATCCTACTGAGCTTTTCTGCACTTTAAGATACAAACAAGAAATAAAATTTCTTACCACTGCCACTCCATGGAAGAGTTGGGATACCAGCAGTTTGAGCCACTATGGAAGATGCAATCTTATCCCCCAAAGCCCACATGGCTTGGCTTGGAGGACCTAAAAATAAAACAAGAAAAGAATCCTGACTGTAACATTTTGGCCTCATTTCTTTCCCAAGTATTTTGTCTTTCGTATAATTATTTTTGTATTTGTCTTGTATCCCCCACATCGCATATCATCCATATCAGAAACTTGATTACACGGACTGCTATGTTTTGGCTCATCTTTGTATGAGCCTTTACAGAACCTAATGTAGCAAATTTTTACACACAGAGAGAATTCAATATATGTAAATATATGCTGAATTAAATCACTGACAAATCATCCTTCATGATCCAACTCTACCAGATTAACAAAGTCTTCTCTTTTTTTAATGATTATCCTGAAATAAGGACAATAAAGTTTTGGGGTTCAAGTCTAAATTAGTATACTCTCCTTGGACTTAGGGAAACCCAAAAGGAAGATTTATCATTAATAGGTTTTACAAAGCATAATCATCATTGAGACAAAGACAGAAACACTTACCGCCATATAACCTTGATTTTTCTCTCTCTGTAGGAGAGCAGAGAAGTCAGAAGAAATAACCCTCACTTACAGGAATATAACCTATATGCTTAAATGTGAAGGTACTGATTCATATTTAAGGGCACACTGCCAGGGTATCCTAAGTATTCAATCATCTTTTCTACATAAAAATAGGTCCTTTCTCCACATGTTTTCTTAAGGTTAATGACAAAGTTTTTAAAGGCCAGTGTTCTGGATAGCAGAGCCTCCTCCATATCTCATAGAAAAGAACCCAGGGACAGAAAACACAATCAAGATACAAAATGTAAGAAGTGATAATGGTAGGAGAAAAAGAAAATGAAGAAGGTTACTCTCAGAGTTACCGACTGATGAAAAATAAAAGCCCAGTACGTGATGAAAAATAAAAGCCTAGTACATGTTAAACAGAAGAAAAGCAAAATAGAGAGGGGAAATATGGACCAAAATGACAGAGAGAAACAGAAAAACAGGAACAGTATGTCAGAAAGGCTTACCCATGAAGGCAATGCCATTTTTCAAAAGAAGTTCTGGGAGCTTGGGATTCTCAGAAGCATGACCCCAGCCGGCCCAAACTGCCTACAAGGGAACACAATATGATTCATTCTTAAAATTCACAGTAAAAAGAACACGATTCAACTGTATTCCTTTCTAACCAAGACTGGCCGTACTTCATGAGGTACAATAGTGCCACAGCAGCCTAATGCTTAATTCAGCTTTTATGCCTGATTCTTGGCCAACTTTTTACAGAACAACAATAAGCAGTCGACTGTGGTAAAACCTCTGAAGATATAAAAAACAAGTTGAAACTGATGTTAAGATCCAGCTGGTACTGTTAATCTTCAGGAAAGTCAGTTCACAGCCTTTCAACTACACTACAGAGCCTCTTCTAGAAATGCTGGTTTTCTTTTGTAGATTGCATTACTTTGGCCACCCAACTCCACCGTATCTAGTGGTTATAATGCCATACAAATCTCAAGTTTTTTTCCTCTTTGGGCTTTAAGACACTTACCCTAAACTCTCTATAACAATGTGAAAGAGAATTAAAAAACCTCCTTCTACACTACCGTATTCTGGACTAAGAGTATTTCATTGGAAATTGGTAACCTTCACTTACTGGGAGGTTTGAAGGTGAAATGGATAGAATAATCTCTGAAAGACCCTTATAAACCTCTTGTTTAGATTATGTTTACTTTATGGTGACTCATTCCACTCTTCTCATCTTTCTTTTCCCTCTCTGTATATCCCATATAAAGGCTCTTATCAAGGTTCAGAAAAGGTGCTTTATATAAAATTAAAATTTCTTCACTGGCTATCCCCTTGTGCCTAATTGTAAAATGGTTGAATTTGGCACAAGGAACGCTTCTCAATAATCTATAATGACCTATATGGGGAAAGAATCTAAAAAACAGTGGAAGACCTGAACAAAAGGCCAGACACTATAAAACTCTTAGAGAAAAACACAGAACACTCTTTGACATAAAGCGCAGCAGGATCTTTTTTGGTCCACCTTCTAGAGTAATGAAAATAGAAACAAAAATTAACAAATGGGACCTAATCAAACGTAAAAGCTTCTGCACAGCAAAGGAAACCATAAGCAAGGTGAAGGACAATTTTCAGAACAGGAGAAGATATTTGCAAATGAAGCAACTGACATAAAACTGAGAATATGTTTTATTCTCCAAAACATAAAAATAATAGTGGATATATGTCTATGGATAACTGATTCACTTTGCTGTACAGAAACATAACATTTTAAATCAAACATACTCCAATAAAAAAAAATTTTTTTTTTAAAGGCTGAATTTGGTTTTCAAGGAGATGCTGGCATGTCTTACTTGTACCGGGATCCTTTTAGCAATGTCAAGAATTAACTCCACATTTGCATAGTTGTTGTTGTTGGGGCCTCCTGGCACGGGCACATAGTGATCTGCCATCTTGATGTATTCTGGAAACACAAGCACATTAACAATAATTAAATTTACTTTCAGAAATGTAACATCAGAGAAAAAACTACACAAAAGACAGGTACCATCATATGTAATCATGGGACAAACTACATTCGTGGGATAACTTCCAGAACCATTCATTTGGAGGCTCTTTGTTAAGTCACAGGCACTAAAATGTGATATCTCATAGTGAGGAAGCTCTGACACTAAGCAGCAGTTCTCGAACATTTCACTGTGTGAGCTTTTTGAAGAGTCATCATGACCTCTATATTAAGGACGATGTGTCACTGAGAGGCCCATTATTCTACTTGGAGAAAAAGTTCTATCACACCTTTCATCTTTAACTTGCACTATATTCTGAGAAGGCCCCTTTCCTGGTATAAAGCCGGGACAAAATGAGGAAACCAAGGAGAGACTGGAGGGTTTGCAGACTTGCTAAACAGGAAAGGTGAGTTACAGGAGTCTGTCAAGTGCTTGAAAAACATTTGTTTATCTGAAATGTTGAGGATACTACATATATGAAAGATACTTAAAAAGCTAACTTCTTTCCTTCCTTATTTTTTTTTGGGAGGGGGCACAGTATCCCCTTTCAAATCTGTCACCTGATGTTTCTTCCTTTTCTGGCAGTAACTGTGGCAGAGCAGCTGCAATGTAAAGACTGTATTAAGCTCTTTATATACATTACTTCATTTAATACTCCATAATCCTTTCTATAATAGGTATTATGAGCATCCAGTTTAAAGGGAATTATGTCTTGGAGCAGTTAAATAATCTGCTCAAGGTCCATCTCCACCCTATTTTTTAAACAGATTTTTTTGGGGGGCGGTTGGTTGCTGTGATAGGGCTCTATTGCTGCACGTGGGCTTTCCCCAGGCACAGGCACTGGGGTGACTCTTCACTGCAGTGTGCAGGCTTCTCACTGAGGTGGCTTCTTTCGCTGCACAGCAAAGGTTCCAGGCGTGCGGGCTTCAGGAGCTGAGGCTCTCTGGCTCCGCAGGTGCGGAGCACGGGCTTAGCTGCTCCACGGCACATGGGATCATCCCAGACCAGGGAAGGAACCCGTGTCCCTTGAAAAGATCCCACAAGCTGCAGAGCAACTAAGCCTGTGTGCCGCGATTATTAAGCTTGTGATCTAAAGCCTGGGAATTGCAACTACTGAAGCCCACGAGCTCCAGAGCCTGTGCTCTGCAACGAGAAGCCACACAGTGAGAAGACTGTGTGCTGCAAGAAGAGTAGCCCTGATCAGAGTAGCGAGAGAAAAGGCTACACGGCAACGAAGACCCAGCACGGCCAAAAATAAAAATAAATGAATACAATATTTTGAAAAAGAATGGAGCCCATCTCACTGGGAGACTTTTCCTTGCTGGCTTGGAGGAAGCAGGAAGTCCTTTGGGGATGGCCCACATGGCAAGGAGCCAAGAGCAGTCTCTAGCCGACAACCAGCGACACATTCAGGCCCTCAGTCCGACAGCCCACAGAAAACGGAGTGCTGCCAACAACCAACCATGTGAGCTTGAATGCAGATCCATCCCGAGCTGAGCCTCGGATGAGACGGCAGCCCCACGTGAACACTGACGCCAGCCTAGTGACAACCTGAAGTCACAGACCCAGCTATAGAAACTGTGAGATAATAAATGTCCACTGCTACTTTTTTTGGAGGGATACTTGCCATATGGTAATCCAGTATTTTATTTATTCTGTCCACTAGTAACTACTATTTGATAATATTTAAAATATTAATAGAACTTAATCTAAGAGAAGTTCAACTTATGTTATTATTTTACATTTCAGTACTGGATATTAAAATTATGATGGTCTAAATTTTATGTCAAAAATTTATAGTGGATGTTTGACATTGGTTGTTTACATACAATTCAGTTTTTAGTGGAAAATGGTTTGGTTGCAAGAGAGAACATTTGGTTTACTTCAACTAATAGGAATATCTCTTAATGCTGGGATGGCCTCTTCATATTTCTTCTGCTGTTGGTTTTTGGCACAGTTATCTGTGATTGTATGAACAGAGCTGAGTGGAGGGGTGCTCATCATGCTTATTCCAAATAAGAGTATGTAACAAATGACTATAGGAATGAGGTGCAATTGCCCAATATTTTTGGGGTGAACAGGTTAAGTGTAAGGAGTTCAGCCAAGATTCAAGAATTAAACCCCACATATCACATGAAGCCAAACTGAGAGTTTAAAATCTTGCCAGTTATCACATCCTCCAGTATTACCTGCCACAAACAGATCTTTCAAGTTGCTACCTGAATCATCCAATTATTTACACATATATGTTAAAGGTATCTAAATTTTAGATAAGATACACATTGAAATATTTACAGATGCAATAAATATTTGCTTTAGAAATTATGCTTGGAGGAGAGAGGAGGTTTAAATATAGCTGAAAGAAGTTGATTTTGGGTAACAGATAGATGAGAAGGAGTTCATTATGCTCTTCCACATTTGAATTGTGAAAAACAACCACTTCAATTAAAATGCAAATCTTTAATGTCAAATATACATGCAGACACAGAGACACACATACACATACCTAAAAAGATAAAGCTCATGCTTTTAAGGATAAAAAACAAGACCATCCTTGACAAACAGTAGATCATGTCTTGTACTTTAACAAGCCATCTGCAGTTTCCAGATAACCCCTGTGTCACACCTTCAAATATTTGCATATATGTTCTTTCTGCCTGTAACACCCTTGTCTTCCCCCTAACTGCTTCACTAACTCTTACTCATTCTCGGGGAGATATAAGCACCTCCAGAAAGCTCTCTTACCTCTGTTAACTCCTCTTAACTCTTAACCCAAGAGCCAGGACCAGAGTTAAGATGTCTCATCTTTGTGTTCTCATAGCACCCTGTACATATTCCTATTACAGCACTTACCTCACTGTATTGAAATTATTTGTTTCCTAGAGCAAGATCACAGCTTATTAAACTGTGGGTCTCCATGCTCACTGTGTGAATAAATAGATGAATTAATAGGAGCACCAAATAGAAATAAGGAAAAAGAAATCATGCAAGGTAGCTTACATTTATTATAGACAATTTCTTCTTTACAACTATCCAGTGAAACAGACATGACTTTCCTTGTACAGATACAAGACTGCAGCTCAAAGATGCTGAAGGATCGATCTAAATGAATGAATAACATCTGCTTTCCAATCAACTGGTGCCTTCTCTTTTTCTAAAGATAATATAATAACCCTTACTGCTTAGGAATAGTCTTAATATCATTGTCTCAATACAGAGAGTACATATAAAGACCAAAATGAGTTTTAAAAGACAACTCTTTAAAGACACAGGTTGGATGCCTGGTTCAGGAAGATACCACATGACACAGAGTGACTAAGTCCATGCGCCACTAAATCTGTGTACTCTAGAGACCGAGAACTACAGCTCCGGCACCTACACACCATAGAGCCCATGCTCTACAGCAAGAGCAGCCATTGCAACGAGAAGCCCACACACCACAGCACAGAGGAGCCCCAGCTTGCCACAACTAAAGAAAAGCCCATGCAGCAAGGAAATGACCCAGTGCAGCCAAAATAAATACATAAATGAAACTATTTTTTATTAAAGTATGAAGCAGAAGTACTAGCTACAATCTTTCAACTCTACCAACCAACAGTCTACAATAACCTACCACTCTCAGATGGAGGGTCATCTAAGCAGAGAGAATATGCAGAAGAACCTACAGAGTAAAACTTACTTGGGTCCTAAGAGGTCTCTATACCCAGGAGGACGGGGGAAAAAGAATCTTAATACTGAAATTCTCTAAAATTCAATGTAGTTCATAAGGGAAATGGCACTTCCTTCCAAGCCTTTCTACTTAAACAAGCTATAAGAATGTGACCTAGTAAATAACACTGAAAACCCAAATCAACACTTTGGTTAAATTAACACCTATTTTTACTTAGAAAGAGGAGTTTATGTTGAGGCTATGTAGAGTACAATCCTGGTCTGTGCCTATTATTGATACTTTTTAAAAGACAAGTCCTTGGGTTTAGGAATCCCCCAAGTTAACATCCTCTTCCTTAAAGGTTGTGCCATTCATTGTTTTACGTTTGAGGATGATGCTTTCTTAATGTTTAATAACTTACCTGCATTGGCTTTCAGGTCTTCAGGTGTGACCATGACAACAAATCGGATTGCACGTTCATTTCGAAACATCTCATAAGACCACCGGCGGATGGACCTCATGCATTTCACAGCTGCAATGCCATTGTTGGCAATGAGAACCTGGCAGAGTTGGGGGATGGGAATTGCAAAGAAAAGTAGAAAAGGCAGGCAAAGATGGAGGAAAACACAAGAAAAACATTTTTGTAAATCTTTCTCTGAAAAGCCAGAGTTTCAATTAGGAATCTGTATTGCTGGTCTAGGCAATTAAGAACCAACTCCTGCATGGTCAAGGGATATTTTAAGATGTTAGCAAAGCAAATACTTCAATGCTGTTGTTGTTGTTTAGTTGCTAAGTTGTGTACGACTCTTACAACCCCACGGACTGTAGCCCACAAGCCTCCATTGCCCATGGGATTTCCCAGGCAAGAAATATTGGGGTGAGTTGCCATTTCCCTCTCCAGGGGATCTTCCCAATCCAGGGATCAAACCTGTCTCTCGTGCAGTGCAGTGGATTCTTTACCACTGAGTCACCTGGAAAGTCCAAAGTATGTGCCAGCTAAAACTTGCTCCTTTCTTAGTTCATTTCCTGAAGGGGAAAGTCAGTTACTCAAATCTTCTAAGTTGAAAGAGACTCACCACTTAGAGAACAAACTTATGGTTGCCAGGGGGGAAGAGACAGTTGGGGAATTTGGGATGGACATGGACACACTGCTGTATTTTAAATGGATAATCAACAAGGACCTACCCCACAGCACAGGGGCCTCTGCTCAATGTTCTGCGGCAGCCTGGAAGGAAGCGGGGCTTGAGGGAGAACGGATACATGTATAAGCATGGCTGAGTCCCTTCCCTGTTCACCTGAAACTGTCAGAACATGGTTAATTGGCTACACCCCAACACAAAACAAAAAGTTTGAAAAAATAAAGAAGACTACTTAAAAAAAAATCTTGTGAGTCTGTGAATTATTCTACCATTCCTATTATTAGCAAAGAGAAGAAACAAACTTTAGGGGGAAGATGGATATCAAACAAAGCTGGGCAAAGTTTTTAACAGTGTAGTGTCATGCACTATTCTCTGTTGAAATGAAATAAGGCACACTGCCCTGAACATGTATAAGAACCCCTACACCTCTCTCCAGAATGCTGACTCCAAATGCCTTAGAACTGTAGAGGAACTGCCCCGGAAAGAATAGTCACAAGAAAAAGAGTAAAGGATCAGTGACCCTGAGACTTCTCTGTTAAACAAATCTTTCACCTCCTCGAATGCAATCATGACCCTCAGGATAACAGAGGTGAGGAGACACGTAATCTATCCTCATTGGAAGACTAACGGGAGTACGCCGCTAAAGCAGTAATTTTAGGATTGGGAATATAGGTCTGCACCCTTTAAACTTTTAATCTCTGTAAGCTACTGCAACCAAGTCAATCTCTCAGCTCTGACATGATGTGAAAAAGTGACTCAGATTTGCTCACATTTCAAAATACTTATAATCATTTTAAGTATTTCATGTGGTATATACCCTCTAAATATCTCAAATTTCTGCTGGGATCCATGTTACAGTGTATCAAACTTGTTTAAGCCTTCTGTTCTGAAACTCTCTCCACTCCCTTAGCTATAAATCCCAATGCGATGACACTGATCTCATCACCACCCCACAAGCTAATCAATTTCTCATACCCTCTCAGATCAGTGTAGCCCAACTCTAGGAAAACCTCGAAGTCTTTCTAAAAGCAACTTATGGGCATTGCTTCACCTTTTTACTTAGTTATGATTAAATTATCAGTGGTAAATACATATTACAGAAAATAGTGAAGTTATTTAATCATTTAATTATTTAAGAAAGCTAGGGAGGCAGAAAGGATAATTCGACACAGTCTCAGAAATTCAATCCACATGTGAGTTTTAAGCAAATCTAGACTACAAATCACAGAGAAGGCGATGGCAACCCACTCCAGTACTCGTGCCTGGAAAATCCCATGGGCAGAGGAGTCTGGTAGGCTGCAGTCCATGGGGTCGCTAAGAGTCAAACACGACTGAGCGACTTCACTTTCACTTTTCACTTTCATGCATTGGAGAAGGAAATGGCAATCCACTCCAGTGTACTTGCCTGGAGAATCCCAGGGATGGGGGAACCTGGTGGGCTGCTGTCTATGGGGTCGCACAGAGTTAGACACGACTGAAGTGACTTAGCAGCAGCAGCAGCAGCAGACTACAAATCGAGGCATTAAATCTCATGGGCTTTTGAAAAAATAATTGAGCAGGTTGTAACTTACCTTCTCAATCACTTTATTCCCACCAAAACGAGTAACAAATTCCGCTGGAGAGGCCACAGTGAAATCTCGCTGTGAGTCCATTTTCTTCCGGTCTCGACCTTGCTTGACTAGGTGCAAGCCAGACATGCTGGATCTGTAAAAACAGAGAAATCACCAAAGTCTATAGATGAGATTTCTTCACATCATCTATCTCCCCTGGAGACCTGCTTTTCACTACCCAGACTTAAAAGTGTACTTCCTATTGCACCCTTGTGGAAACTACATGCTGGCAGACCACACGGTTTGTAAACAGAAGAGAGAAAAAGAAAATGACCATTGCTTGTGGAAATTTAAGGGGGAGGGTAAAAAGTGCTCCTAAATAATAAAAGGCAATATTAAGGTTTACCAACAGACGCCATCACAGAGAGACAGGCAAAGAATAGACTAAAAGAGATGGCATAAATAATATTAATAAACTCAGAGAGACTGTTAAAACTAAAAAATAAACAGTTAGCCAGCCTGCTTCTGCATTATGATTCTGACACACAGAGGACCTTCACCTCTGTTATCTCTAGCTTCCATCTTTCTTACTAGCTATAATTCTACATTTTTAACTGCCTATGGCAGCCCACTCCAGTACTCTTGCCTGGAAAATCCCATGGATGGAGGAGCCTGGTAGGCTGCAGTCCATGGGGTCGCTACAAGCCGGACACAACTGAGAGACTTCACTTTCAAATGTTTTAGTTGGATATTCCATAGATATTTTGAAATCAACAACTCCAAAAACAATTTATTTATGATGCAGCATAAAAAAACAAATTTCACTGACCTTAAGATAACACACTTTTTTTTTTTAGCTTTTTAAAATCTCTGAAATTGCTATGTATCTTACAACTGATGGTGTGCTTTATTTAACTGGCAGAATTTCTTTTTCTCGTGGTACATACAATAATGGTGCCTCTAACAATTAATGGTGCTTTAAATTATATAGCAGTGGAAACAGTGTAAGCCTGCATTTAAATTTCAGATCTTCACCAAATAACCTTGCTAAGCTTCACTTTTTCTTTGATAAAATATGCATGGCACACACACACAAAAAAAATGCATGGTATTGGGACTTCCCAGGTGGCCCAGTGGGTTAAGAATCCGCCTGCCAAAGCAGGGGATACAGGTCAGACCCCTGGTCGGGGAACAAAGATCCCACATGACATGAGGCAACTAAGCTACAAGTGGTAACTACTGAGCCTGCACACTCTAGAGTCTATGCTCTGCAACAAGAGAAGCTACTGCAATGAGAAGCCAGAACAGCCCCCACTTGCCGCAACTAGAGAAAATCTGCATGCAGCAACATGACCCAGTTCAGTTAAAAATAAACAAGAAGAAAGGAGTTGCAAAACATACATACCCACAGACACACACACAGTCCCTAGAGATCAGCTTTCAGTTTCTTAGGGAGAAAAAGACGGAGGAGGTATAAGCCTAGGATAAGGAACTGTCTAAGAATAAGACAATAAGGGAAGCAAAGTGTTTATTGATAAAATTAAGGTGGTGAAGGGACCTATCATATGGTCTAATCAATAGTTTAGAGAGCAAAGGAATGTTCTGAGGGTCACTTATAATTAAAGAAGGGAAAAAAACAGAAATATATATTACTTTTAATGATGGGATCCTTCATATAGCCATAATCAGAAGTTAGGCACCATGCTAAAAACAAGCTGATAAAATGGAAAGATACGGAAGAACTCAAAATCTTTACTTCTCACCTACCTTTTCTCAGGAAGCTTTTATAGAATGTTGTCTTCCAAAAAGATAAAAGTAAGCCAAGAAAAAGAGAGACAAAGAATGCAAGAAATAGCACAGAAGAAAAGAGAAGGGAATTCTCTTAAGCTGACTGTTAAAACTGGAGGACAGACTGCTCCAGGAAGAACGTCCCCTTGAAAAAAATGGACAGATGGCCTACTGTACTTAACCACAGAAAAACAGAATAAAACTTTGTGTGTGTACGGATGTGTGTAACAAATATATATGTAAATATATGTGTGACTGAGGAAACCAGAATTGAAAGAGACACATGTACCCCAGTGTTCATCACAGTACTGTTTACAATAGCCAGGACATGGAAGCAACCTAAATGTCCATCAGCAGACGAATGGATAAGAAAGCTGTGGTACATATACACAATGGAATGTTACTCAGCCATTGAAAAGAATGCATTTGAATCAGTTCTAATGAGGTGGATGAAACTGGAGCCTATTATACAGAGTGAAGTAAGTCAGAAAGAAAAATACCAATACAGTATACTAACACATATATATGGAATTTACAAAGATGGCAATGATGACCCTATATGCGAGACAGCAAAAGAGACACAGATGTAAAGAACAGTCTTTTGGACTCTGTGGGAGAAGGTGAGGGTGGGATGATTTGAGAGAATAGCATTGAAACATGTATACTATCATATGTGAAACAGATCGCCAGTCCAGGTTCGATGCAAGACACAGGGTACTCCGGGCTGGTGCACTAGGATGACCCTGAGGGATGGGATGGGGAGGGAGGTGGGAGGGGGGTTCAGGATGGGGGACACATGTACACCCATGGCTGATTCATGTCAATGTATGGCAAAACCAATACAATATTATAAAGTAATTAGCCTCCAATTAAAACAGTGCTTGCTTCATCCTGCAACAGGTGGAATAAGCCAAGGAAAAAGGAAAAAAGGATGATTAAAGACAACCTTTGCCAAATTGGTGTTTTTCATTGGTTTCTATATTTGCCAAGGTCTCTTCAATTTTCAGGTAATTTTTTTCTAAATAAAAACTCCAGAATGCAAAAATAAAACAAGTACACAAACACACACATGAGATACTAGAGAGACATTTAATGACTGCCATCAAGCAAATCATTCAGGCCTTTCATGTCGACCCTCTACTGGAAAGGGACAGACCTGCAAGAGGTCTGAAAGAAGGGACTTCCGTGGTGGCCCAGTGGTTAAGAACGCGCCTTCCAACGCACTGGATGCAGGTCCGGTGCCTGGTTGAGGAGCTGAGATACCACATGCCACAGAGCATCTAAGCCTGCGCACTGCAACTAGTGAGCCCCGGTCCTCCAGAGCCCTCGAGCCACAACTAGAGAGTCTGCGAGTTGCAACTGCTGACGTGGCTGCAACTACTGAACCCGCACGCCGCAACTAGAGAGACCATGCTCTAAACGGAGATCCCATGTGCTGCTACTAAGACCCGATGTGGTCAAATAAATAAATAAAAAAGAGAAGTCTGAAGAAGGCCAAGCAGGCCTGATTCACTTCCTCCTCAGGCTGAGTTCTAACAGCAGGAAGAAGAAGGATTCAAGGCAGGACACCTTGCCACCCTCAACGACTCCAGGCTAGCTGCCCACTCTCACACGACGCCAGGACAACAGCAGAGGGCACCTTTCCTGGCCCCAGAGACACAGTCTAAAAAGTTCTCTGCAAAACTACCTTTGACGGGATGCTACAGACTATCCAGGGTTGCTATTTTCCTTCAAAATAGATGAAACGACTTCACGCTTGAAAGTCCAGCCAAGCCCAGTGACCACACTTGGCACAGACTGAGATCCCTTAACCAGAGAGCAGCTTGCAGCAGGTCTGCACAAGGGTGCTTGTTTTCAACGTAGCTACAATGTCACACGTGGTCTCGGGTATCTTTGGTTCAAATTCTGAGTGTAAAATAAAGGTTCAGGAATTCAGGAGCACACATGAGATTTTTAATTCATTTCTTTAAGAAAAAAAAAAGTTTCCTACAGACCCATAAAAAAAAATCATCAAATCAGATTGCCCATAAATTTCAGGGCTTAGCTGTCAACACCTTTACTGCTTTCTGAAGACACATATTGCCTAGACAGGGCCCTCTAATACTTACCTTTGAAGCATGTAATATCTCATCTCTTTATTCTCCTCCGCAGAACCCTCCATATCAAGATGACAAAGGAACAGAGGTTTTTCTCTTCGGCTGTCGGCCTTGTAACACAAGCCGGAGTTCGTCCTCCCGCTGCAGGTGCTTAAAACCCAGGAGGACAAAAGAGACCGTGCCTTCTGCCTACTTCTTGGCCCTGCTTCAGTCAGAGCAGAGTATTCCTCATGGCCTCAAACCACAGTCTTTTTGTCTACTTTGTCCCCAATCTTCATACTTCCCCTCCTGTTTGCACCCTCCCCCCCATTACACTGGGCTCCCACACAGAATCAGCTGATTTCCCAAGGGGCCAGAGAGGAGAGGGGGAGAAATATAAAAGCGGGTATAACTCTAAAGTAGATCTCAGCAGCTTCTGCCTTAGCTGCAGCAAAAGTACTTTAACAACGCTCACTTTCTTCTGACGGTCACTAGAGAGAGGCTCCAGGCCCCTCCAGGCTGCCAGGAGCACGTGACAGGGAAGACTCAGGGCAAAAAAAGAAAACCAAACTTACGAGGACAACTACGCCAAGAAAATAATGGGGTCAGGAAATCCAGAGGGAGGAGGAAAGAACAGGTGATTTCTGAGACCCAATCACAACAAGTACGACTGAGTTTCAGACTCCAAGATGGGGGGAGAGCAAGTCAAGAGGGAAAGCAAGCTGGTCGGAAGGACGAGACACACCACCACTGAGGAACTTGGAATAAAATGGGAGTCACAACTCTAATTTTTAGGCCAGAGTAGTGGTGTGTACGTACACACACACACACACACACACCCCTTTTTTAAAAACAACAAAAAATCTAAGATTTTATTCACTAAAATTTGAAAATAAGACTGGTGCTGGCACAAACAGGATATAGAGAGGACGTGGATAAGAATCACAGAAACGTAAAGGGGACCAGACAAGTATTTTAGACACAGAAGTCTAACCCAGCGTTTAAGCAGGGAAGAAAAATCCTGCCTAAAAAGCCACTGGGACACATCTATTGTTATGCTCATTTGCCATAGAGGGACAACAAATCACTTAAATAAACAAATGGTGACTGAAAGGGAAATGGTATCCTGTTCTAGCTTTTAATTAAGTAGATACTGAAAATACTGCTCCCTTGTCATCGCAGAAAAGATCATGATTTCCTGAGCCAAGTCCTCAGGAATGGTGTTAATTCACCAGAGTCACATGTAACCTGATTCAGGCACCACAGAAAAATTCCTTCTCACCAAAATGTTGAATACAAATGGTTAACTCTTATCTGATGTAACTATGCTGAGAATCTATTAACATTCCATGAAAACCCTTCAAAACAGAAGTACACAAATGATCTGGAACACAGATAAAAATCAAATAGAAGATAAATTATTAAGACAAACCTTTATGTTAGAACATTCAGGTGACCCAAGGTGAAAAGACTCAATCAGGCCACTTGCTCAATATGACCACTGGTCATAATTAAAAAAAAAAAAAAAAAAAAAGGAAGTCCTGGATTGGTTTCTGGACTCTACATTACTCCTCTTATACTGTGCTAACATCTGATAAAGTCAATAAGTTTACTTTTTCCTTTAAAGACGCAGATGCAGAGGAATCCTCCTATCTTGATCTCTCTTCAGGATAACAAGTCTCAAAAAACAGAACACTGAAGCCTTTGGTTCAGAACAATTACAGTGACCACAGATGTAGAAGCAGCTTAATTTTTACACACATCTAAGTGTCTCCATATGCAGGCACTTTCCAGAAGAGAATCACTCTCTGCCTTTGTTATGTTAAGTTCAACATTCAAAATGCAAAGCATGGCATATAGAAAAAAGCAGGCTATTTTGCTCTTGATTACATCAGAAAATATACTAAAGAGGCACTCTCAGGAATCAAGCGTGCTTCCCTTCACCAAAGGAATCTTTCTAAAACAGCCAAATGCTAACGGCACACCCAGCTCCAAAACAAAGCTAGTGTTTCCCATCTTTTACAGATGCCGCTCACCATCTTCCTGTAATGTGAGAATACAAGAAATAAAAGGCCATGTTCGTTCCTCCAAATTCAAGGCACCCTCATTTTTAATCTAACATGAAAAGAGAGTGTCCAAGGTAGACACATACCTGGCACCAAATCCAACTAGAAGCCCACACTGACCCCAGCACTGAAGCATGCCAAGCACCAAGGATGACGTAGCAGTTTATCCGGCAGACAGTGATGCATTTAGCTGGCTCTGCTGCAAGGCAGTCTGAGTTATACTGCAGCACGCGCTGGGAGACAGTGTTTTTACAGTGGGGCTTTCCCAAGCAAAGAAATCTTGAATCAGGGATGTACCTCTTTGGAAAATCAGTCTGCTGTAAGGGACTTCCCTCCTGCTCCAGGGGCTGAGACTCTACACTCCCAATGCAGGGGGGGCCTGGGTTTGATCCCTGGTCAGGGAACTAGGAAATGGCAACCCACTCCAGTATTCTCACCTGGGAAATTCCACTGACAGAGGAGCCTGGTGGGCTACAGTTCAGGTGGTCGCAGAGTCTGACACGACTGAGCACATACACACACAGGGTACTAGATCTCACACGCCACAGCTAAGAGTTCGAATGCTGCAACCAAAGAGCCCGGCAATGCAGATGGAAGACCACACATACCACAACTAAGATGGCAAAGCCAGATAGATGAATATTGAAAAAACAAGAAGACTAACTGGCCATATATATGTATAAAGATTTAGCTGTGGAACTTCCCTGGTGGTCTAGTGGTTAGCATCCATCTTGCAAGGCAGAGGACTCAGGGTCGATCCCTGGTTAGGGGACTAAGATCCACAAGCCACAAAGCAACTAAGCTCACTCGCTGCAACTACTGAGCCCGCACTCCAGAGCACCCATGACACAACTAGAGAGTCCAAGTATCACAACCACTGATACCCACGTGCCCTGGAGCCCACACGTGCAACGAGAGAGTCCGTAAGCCATAATGAAAGACCCCGAATGACGCAACAAAGATTCTGTGTGCGACAACTAAGACCCGATGCAGCCAAATAAACAAATAAAATAAAAGAGTTAGCTGTGGACTCTAAGTTCTGTTTCACTGATCTATATGCCTCTCCCTGTAGCAATGCCACAAAGCCTTGATAACTACGGCTTTATAGTAGGTTTTTGAAATCAAGTAGTGTAAGTCTTCCAATTTTTGCTCTCCTTTTCCATTAACTGTTTTGTCTATTCCAGGTCCTTTGGGTTTCCATGTAAATTTTAAGACAAATTTGTCAAAGTCTAGAAAGAAAAAAAGAGCCTGCTGGGATTTTGCCTGAACTGTGAGTTTATAGATCAGTTTAGGGGAAAATCATCATTTTGACAATACTGAGTTTTCCAATCCCCAAACATGAACTGCCTCTTCATTTACAGGCAGACCTCAGAGATACTGCGAATTTGGTTCCAGACCACCACAATAAAGTGAATACTGCAATAAAGATAGTCACAATAATTTTTTGGTTTCCCAGTGCACAGAAAAAGTATGTTTACTCCATATTGTAGTCATTAAGTATGCAATAATAGTATCATGTCCACAGAAAAAATGTACATACCTTAATTTTTAAAAAATTTATTGCTAAAAATTGCTAATCATCATCTGACAACGCAGGGTTGCCACAAACCTTCACATTGTAAAACGAAATTATCTACATAGCACAATAAAATGAGCAGAATTTTAAAAAGGTATGTGTATACTCAGACTTCAATTGGGCTTCCCAGGTGGCTCCGGGGTAAAGAATTCACCTGCCAAGCAGGAGACATAGGTTCAGTCCCTGGGCTGGAAAGATCCCCTGGAGAAGGAAATGGCAACTCACTCCATGGGAAATCCCATGGACAGAGAAGCCTGGCGGGCTACAGTCCATGGGGCTGAGAAAGGATCGGATGCGACTTAGTCACTCAACAGCAGTAGCAGCAGACTTTAATTTCTCTCAGCAATGTAACATAATTTTAAGGTACAAGTCTTATGCTTTTTTGTTAAATTGATTCCTAAGTATTTTATTCTTTTTGATGCCATTCTGAATAAAATTATTTCAGTTTATTTCTTTTTGCTTGCTCATTGCTAGCTAGTACATAGAAATGCAACTAATTTTTCTATATGGATCTTCCACCTATTTAAAAATTCTTAACTTTATTGAGATAGAATTCACATACCATATATTTCAGCCATTTAAGGTGTATGATTCAATGGTTTTTATTATGGTCACAGAGTTGTGAACCATCATCAGAGTCCATTTCACAACATTTTCATCACCCTCAAGAGAAGCCCTGTACGCAGCATCAGTCAGTCCCTATTTCCCTCAAACCACTCCCCAGTCCTAAGCAATGACTAATCTACTTTCCATCTTTATAGATTTGCCTATTCTGGATATATAAATGGGATGATATCATGTATGGCTTCTCTCACTTAGCATAATGCTTTCATGTTGTAACATGTATCCATACATCATTTCGCTTTATAGAAATAATTTTCCACTGGGTGGACATACCACATTTTGTTTATCTATTTATCAATTGATGGATATTGGGTTGTTTCCACTCTGTAGCTATTATGAATAATGTTGCTGTGAACATTCACATACAAGTTTTTAAGGGAACATATGCTTTCATTTCTCATAGGTAATTAGGAGTGAAATTATTGGATCATATGGCAAATATTTAGTTTTATAAGAAATTTCCAAATTATTTTCCAGACTGGCTGGAAACAATTTACATTCATTTACATTCCCACCAACTACCCACAAAAGATCGAATTATTCCATATTCTTGCAAACATTTGGGGTTGTCAGTTATTTTTATTTTAGGCACTCTGACAGTTGTATACTAGTATCTTACTGTCTTAATTTGTACTTCCCTAATAGCTAGTGATTTAAAACATCTTTTCACATCTTTATTTGCCATCTGTACATCCTCTGGTGACATTTGCTTCTTATTTCTCTCTCCTTATTGAAAATATTATTTATTGATTCATTGTTGTCATACTTTTAACAAATTCTTTAAACATGTTTTCCTTTAGTTCTTTGAATACATTTATGATAGTTGCTTTGAAGACTGTCTGCTAATCCAGCATCTAAATGCTCAGAGACAGTTTGTGTTGACTTTTTTTCCCTAAATATGGCCTACACTTTCCCATTTCATGTCTCATGATTTTTAACATACTAAATAATTTATTGTAGCAACTCTGGATTCTGATTTCTTTCACCCATGAAGACTGCTGCTATTACCAATGTTTGCTCATTGATTTTTCTTTCTTGGTTTAATAATTTGCCTGGGCTAACTCTGTGAGATCTGCCTCTCTCAAAAATGTAGTCATTAATGTCTCAGTTCACTTTCTTCTTCTTGTGCATGTTTTTATGTCTGAGCCTCCTTTCTAAGAGGCTACTTCTCTACTTGTAAAACTTAGTCAGTCAGTGTTGAGGCAGCGGTTACACGCAAACACCTGAAGCCAGTGAGGCTTTTGCGTTCTGTCCATGTGTCTGTGTGTGCAACAGAGTAGTGCATTCAAAGTTCAGGGCATTTTCACGTTACGTCCTGGCTTCCGCTTTCTGCTGAGCCTCGTCACATCTACTTTGTGCAGACAAGCAGCCTCAGCCAGCAATATGCTTACCCCAGCCACAAACACACCTCAAGCTAGGAGAGTCGGCAGCCCCCCTCTCTCGTCTGCTGCAGGGATCGTCACGGGGAGCAGGGTACCATCTACTACTCAAAAGGAACATGCCCCCTTCAACTGCAGCAACACCACCACCCATCCTCAGGGCACACCCACAGCAGCAAAACCTCCATGCCAAACAAGCCGAGAGCGGGGAATAGGAACACTCCTGGCAAGAACACCACAGACACCTACTGTTCTTATGGAATTTCAGTAGCTTTTCAAACATAAACTTTTCTCAGACTGTTGTATGCCTTACAGTTGATTTGAAGGCTGAAACTGTTTTGTCAAGCTTTATAGCTGCTTTTTGGTGTTAAGGATTTGTTCATCTCACTCAGTTACAGCTGGAAGTCCTGCCTGTTTTATTTACTTTTGAAATGTAACTTCATACAATAAAGTGCAAAAGTTTTAATTATGCATTCAATTAATTTTACCCCGTATACACACATAACCAACCACTCAGAGTCTCAGAAGGCTCCAGTGTGCTTTCTTCCCAGTCAACGTCTTCCCCAATGTAAACACTATTCTGAACTCCGTCACCATCAATCAGTTTTGCCTGCTTCTGCACTTCATATGTATACTGTCCTACTGCGTGTATTTGATCAATAACATGCTGATGAAATTCATCCATGATGTGGCAGAGCAGTACTTTGGTTTCACTGAAACATTCCATTGTGTGACTATCGCATGATTTATATATTTATTCAACTGATGGACATTTGTGTTATTTATGAATTTTGATTATACTTGTACTGGGTTTCTGGTGGACAAATGCACTCATTTCTTTAAGGACAAATCGCCAGGAATGGCTTTGCTTATTGATAGATATATGTATGTTTACTGTAAAAGATACTACCCAAATACTTTTCTAAAGTGGTTGTACCAACTTTTATTCCCATAAGCTATGTATGAGACTTTCACATACATACATGTATCTCACACCCTTGCTAACACTTGACATTGTCAGTCTTAATCTTGGCCTTTTGGGATGGCCATTAATTCACTGTAATTTTTAATTTGCAAATCCCAGATGACCAGTAATATTAAACACCTTTTCATAGGCTTATTTGCCAGCCGGGTATCTTCTGAAGAAGAAGTCTTCAGAACTTCTGAAGTTCAAGTGTTTTCCCTATATTTCTATTGGGTTGAAATGTCTTCAAAAGACATTGAAACATATTTTCCTTACTGATTTATAGGATTCTGGCAGTGAGATTAATTAATATTCTTCTTTCAGCAACAGAGAGCAATTAGGCCAAAAAACATCAAGAATACAGAAGAACAATGCAATCAAACTCAACTGACATGTATAGAAACTGGAAGGCCAAATTACCAGAAGAGAAATCAAAATAGGAGAAAGAACAAGAAGAATTTCACAACCCAGGCAGCATTTGAGAAGAACCTTGAAAATTGAAGTCTCCAAAGTATAAAAGGAATTTCAACAGTCAGGGGAAGAGCATTCCAACAAGAAAACCTGAGAGAGGGCTGGGGCAGGAGAAAGAAAGAGAGGGAGAGGGGAGAGCAGTGGGAAGGGAAGTGGGAGGACACCTGTGGGAGAGCAGGCAAGCGAGCAGATCCTATGATGCCCTTGAGTACCTACTGTCTTCTCTTCCTTGCCATCAACTTCATAAGAGTTGAACTGTTGAAATTCCTGCTCTTTCATCATTTCTTCACTCCTTAATCTCTTGCCATCTACTAAAGCTGTTCACCTCAAGCTCTCCAACTCACTCCCGGGTGCTTTCTCTCCAGCTTCCATCACCATTCACCACTTCATGCTATGTCTTCTACCTTTAATTATCTTTCCCGTGGTTCTCCTTCTACCTCACTAATCATTTCCTTGTCTCCTTTTTCCTCCTCCTCCCATCAAAAGGTAGACAGTTCCTTAAGATACATTTCCCTTCTACCTATCTCCTCTTCCTCATAATGATCTAATGTACTTGCACAACTTTAATTTCAATGCAACAAACATTTATTAAGCATATACTATACCCCCGGTATTGCTCTAAACTGTGAGAAAGTAGTTCTCAGCTCAGGTTCCAGATCAGACTCACTGGAGAGTAGCAGAAGACCAGACACTATAATTTAATTAGTCTGGGACAGGGCTCAGGAGTCCCTATTTCTTTAAAGCTCTGCAGGTGATTCTACTACATAGCCAAACCTCTATACTGTGATCCATTTTACGTATATCTTAGTGTGACATACACGAGCCTTAATGATCTGACCTCTATCTTACCAACCTCTTCTTTCATTGCACCAACCACCCTGTCCCCCTTATATTCCAGTACTATTCAATGTCTTATAACTGCCTGAACATGCTAGATGTTTTCACAATCTGGTACCTTTACACACATTGTCAACCCCACCATCTCTACCCTTCCTACTATACACAAACCTATCTGTTAGCTTGGCTGGTTTATGTTCATCCTTTAAAACCTAGTTCAAACATCTCTGAGACATAATAGCCCACCATAATAATGATTATAGCTGTCGTATTACAAATAACATCAGGACCCCGGCACAATGTGTGGCTAGAAACTAATATGTAACAGGAACCCAGTGAATAGTGCTGCAAGATGATCAGTTTATATCAGAAAGATCGCAATGACCATGTGGCACTTCTACTGAAGGTGGAAAAGAGACTGAAGAAAAGCTAAAATGCTGTTGCCATAAGAAATAAGAACAAGAGCAATGGCAGTAACAATGGAAAGAAGGGGATGGATTCAAGAATTATTAGGGGCTGTTTGAAGGAAAACAACAAAATTCTGTAAAGCAATTATCCTTCAATTAAACAATAAATAAAATTTTTAAAAAAGAATTATTAGGGGACAGTATGAAAAGAGAGTATGTAATTAGGAGTGAGGGATAGCTTGGAAGACCAAAGAAATGGATATGCCGTTAATTAAGACAGACCAAGGGAGAGGATGTGGTATAGGGAGAACAGGGGTTTATAGCACCCACGGCAGAAAAACGGGGGTGGGGCTATTTAGGGAGTTTGGCATCAACATGTACACACTGCAATATTCAAAATGGATAACCAACAAGGACCTACTGTTGGTAGGGCACAGGGGACTCTACTCAATGTTACGTGGAAGCCTGGAAGGAAGGGGAGTTTGGGGGAGGAAGGGTTCGTGTATGTTATGGCTGAGTCCCTTTGTTGTTCACCCGAAACTATCACAACATTGTTAAACAGCTATACTTCAATATAAAATAAAAAGTTAAAAAAAAAGAAGAAGAGGGCTGAAGCCAGGAAGTCTTGCAGAAGACCACCAATTAAGGGGCATGTGCCCACTGAAGCACCTAAGAGATCCTAATGTTATAATATATTCTGATAATTTGCTACCTTCTTTTTCAACAAATCACTAGTCACTGTCACCAAAAAGCAGGGAGGGTAACAGGACAGATTAAGAAATTTAAGGAATACAATATACAGGGTATGGTGGTAGGGGCTTCCCAGGTGGCGCTAGTGGTAAAGAGCCCGCCCATCAATGCAGAGACACTGATTCAATCCCTGGGTCAAGAAGATCCCCTCCTGGAGGAGGGCATGGCAACCCACTCCAATATTCTTGCCTGAAAAATCCATGGACAGAGGAGCCTGGTAGGCTACAGTCCATAGGGTCACAAAAAAGTCAGACACAACTGAAGAGATAGTGCGTGCACACACACACACATGCATGGTCCAAGACTGGGTACCAGTTTTGGATGAACCAGGATTTTGAAGTCGACTGAAGAAACTTTAATATGACGTACATATTAGATGAGATGAAAATATATCGAAATACAAAAGTGGAAACTTTTAACAAAAACAGAGATTGTAAAGCAGTGTGTACCGGATGATCTCAGTTCAGTAGTGAGAAATGCAATATGCCCATGTGCACAGATAAGGATTCAGAAGACTATACAACAGGGTATGAGCAGGAGTTATCTCTGGGTGATGGATAAACAAGGCTTTATTTTTGCTTTCTTGTATTTTGCTTTTAATTTTTCTTATTGCTTCCTTGATAAAGCATTCTTTAAAAATATTTTTTTCTAGGACATCCCTGGCTGTCCAGGGGTTAAGAATCTGCCTTGCAAGGCAGGGACAGATGTTCAATCCCTGGTCCAGGAACTAAGACCCCACGTGTCATGGAGTGTACTACAACTACTGAGCCGGCGCTCTAGAACACGTGCTCGTCAACAGAAGAAGTCACTCTAATGAGAAGTTGGTGCAGCCCAGCAGAGAGGAGCCCCTGCTCACCGCAACTAGAGAAAGCCTGTGCACAGAACAAAGATCCAGTGCAGCCAAAAATAAATAAATATCAAATACATATACATGGATATCCGTATATATATTTCCAACTTCTGTCTCTTTTAAATAAGGCTGACATTTAATCAAAGGAAAACTGCTCAAAGAGAACACCAACATATTCATTACACCCAAGGTTCGAGTTAGGTCTAGTGGCTGACGGCATGAGCTCTGACTGAATTCCATACACAATGCGCTGTGTGGCCTCCGGCATGTTACTTAACCTGTGTCTCAATTCCCCATCCTAAACGGTGGGTAATAAAGGTAACATTATTTGGCTCACGGAGATTAAGTTGACACTCCACGTAAAGCATGTCAGAGTCTGACATGTAATAGTCAAGCACGTGAAGATACAGGTTTGAACCCTGGTAGGGGAACTAAGATCCCACATGCCACAGGCCAACTAAGCCTGCATGCCACAACTGAGACCCTACGCAGCCAAAAATAAATAATTAAAAAAAAAAAAAAGCTTCAAAACTCTGTAGCTAGTGCTTCTGAAGAGTCAAACCTGTTACAAGCAATCCCATGTGTGACTTCTAAATTTTCTAAGATACTGGTAAAGTTCTTTCCTTTCTAGGCCACAAAGTGATAAAGAATATATACCTCACCTTCAAGGAGCCCTTCCTGAGTGAATTTAATGACTCTCCCCTTCTTCCACAGCACGAACTACTGTCTTAAACCCCGGCAACAGGACATATTAGGTTTGATTCATATAGATAAAATGTTGGCCATTTGATATTTGGAATAAACATTTTAAGACGTTTAAGAGACAATTAAGATGGCGTTTCAAACACATGAATTACAGGATAAAAAAGGTTTAAAGAAATCCCAGTACCGGCACTTCCCTGGTGGCCCGGGGGCTAAGACTCCGCGCTCCCAATGTTGGGGGCCCTGGTTCTATCCTTGGGTGAGGGAACAAGATTCCACATGTGACAACTGGAGATCCCATGCACTGCAACTGAAAGGTCCCGCATGCTACAAACAAGATCTGGCACAAATAAATAATAAAGAAAGAAATATTTTTTTGGAAAAAAAGAAGGAAAGAAATCACAGTACCTTAAAGAGGTAAAAGATGCAACTGTGGGGCTTATCTTCTGCCAACTGGACTTCAACCAGTATACTAGTCGACAAAACTGACTGCAACCACTGTTTGGTTGATAGTGTGATAAGTGGAGTAATCTGGATTTGCACAGCATTATAAGTAGGCAGAACAGTCTGACCTCAAGTAGCATTTCACAAAGAGCAGAGAATATGTCAATATCCATACAACCAGAAGCCTCTGTTAAACGCCACCAAACCACACATTAGGTATCAAAATTGAGATGCCTACGTTCAGTCTTTAATGGTCTTTCTCCTCAAATGTCCAATTAAATATTACTAATGAGGTTCAGAAATAGAGCAACCTAGTTGATATACAGGTCACATACCCTAGCCCATCTTCTCTAAAAACAAACAGTCAAAGCACAGTTACCTACAACGAGGTCTATGTAGACCCACCAAGCTATAATTACTTTCTAAGGGTATTGTTTTCAAATGTCTGGGTCGTAAGCTTAGAGAGTGATTTATCCAATCTTTCACTAGAGAATATGTGATGCAAATCATCTCCAACTCTGGGAAAGTCTATTTCCTTTTCCTGCCTACCCATTTATCATGCCCACTAGCCTTCTCATTGAGCACCTAAAATCAAGCCCTAACTTGAAAGAGGGGCCCACTGTCATTCTGTACTATGGCAGTTATTTCACTGGGCTTTTTTTTTTTTTTTTCTCTTTTTTTTCTTTTTTTTTCTTTTTCTTTTTTTTTTTTTCACTGGGCTTTAGACGACCTCCAGTTAGTGTCTTCTGAGAATGTACCTGCCTCTTTAATCTATATCACCTGTGAAGGATTAGGCTACTCATTCTAGGAGCTAATCATAAACTCAGCCAGTCTCTATTTAACTTCCGGTTCAAAGGGTGAAAAGGAGTATCTGAATCAACGTCATCATTTTCACAGCTTAGGAATATGAGTCCAAAGAGTTAACACAAATTACCTGTGATCACGCACTTAATTGGTGGCAGATGTCAGAACAGAGTCTTTCTGATATACAAAGTAAATCTGGATCAACTTAAGTTTCCCCCAAGTGACTTAAATAAATCAACGGAGAACTTGTGCTCTATTTGGAACAGTAGCTATCCCAGAAGCAAGTAAGAACTGGCACTGTCTCCTTCCCAGGCTGCTGATCACACTTTAATTCACAGTTCCTCAACGAGCTATAGGCATGAGTTTTGCAATGGCAGAACACGCAAAGAAATCCTCAGGCACTCATATCATTGACTACACAGACTTTACAATAAGAATCATCAACTTTGGGAATGATTTGGCAACCATAAACTGCCTTGTAATATCATCAGCTGAATATCTTACAATGGTATTTATCTCACCATTGCCAAACTCAGAATTTCCTAACCCAATAAATGGATATTCTGCTTCACTTGGCCTCAAACTGGACAAATTTCTCAAGATGCTGTGGGTTTTTAAAGATCTAGATTTCTCCCAGTGTTTCTCAACAGGAGTAATATGACATTATGAGAACCATCCTCAGTGTGTTATGTGTGATTATCCAGTACACTGCAGAAGGTTTAGAATCTTTGGTTCTGTCTTCCAAATGCAAGTAACCCATGAGTCACAACCCCTACACATCTACAAATGACCTCTGGGAGGAAGATACTATCCACCAGTATTAGCCTTCAGGCCAATCATTAAGTGAAAATTAAATACGAAAAAATATTTACATAAAGATAAAGACCTGACCTCTTCCCTGCCACTAAATACTGACTTCTATTCCTCTTTATTTTTAGCCCAGAGATTAGATATAATGCTTTATTCACTAGCTCCTAAAAACCAGCTTTGTGGGAACTATATAATTAGAACACTTGCATGGTCAGGGAAGTGGAAGAGGAGGAGACAAGTTACTTATATGAAATCAGGGCATCTAACTTTGAATTCCAGTTTCTAGCTATTTATCTTTAGGCAAGTTCTTTTCCCTCTTCAGTCCTCAGTACAAAAGGCATTAGTCTAAATTCTCTCTCTGGTTCACTGCAGTTTTGGGAATCTGTGAAGTAAAACATAATTAACTCTCCTAACTCTTTTCTTTGGACCTCCATGTAGCCAAACATGGGTGACCACTGGTACTCACTACTTCCTCTTTCAGAAGCAAGGAACCCAAATCCCCAGAGAAAACCATAAGACAGGACAATCACATTCAGCCAGACCCAGCATAGGATTTTACTACAGATTCTGATTCTTAAGTGTATAAAAAGGAGCTGACTTCTTTTACAAGCCATTAATAATAGAAGCACAAGATAATAACAGCAGCAACAGTCACCCTAACTTATGTTTGTCTAAGCTTACCAATAATCTCAACCCTGGGTGCATGTTATCATCACTCAAATAACATTTAAAAAATGCCCCAACTCTACGCCAAGCCAGTATCAAGTGAATCAGAATCTCTGGGGATGGGCTCATTTCTCAAGATTCCCCAAGGGATTCTTATGTACAGCGAAAACCAAGAACCACTAATTCAGACCCTGTAATCCAAGAAATGCAAAGCAAATGAACACAAGTTCACATGTTGGCTGTACAAGCAAACATCTATAAATAAGAATAATATAGCAGTACTACTTATGGACATTCTCAATTACATGCAGAGAACTGCGTTTCTAGAGGAAAAGGAGAGCTCTGCAACAACCCCTTGTTCCTCAATAAAGATTGGCCTTGGGACTTCACTGGTGGTCCAGTGGTTAAGAATCCACCTTGCAATGCAGAGGACCCGGGTTCGATCCCTGGTCAAGGAACGAAGATCCCACATGCCAAAGGACAAGTAAGCCTGTGCACCACACCGCAACAGTTTGCGACTGTGCCCTACAGCCCGTGCTCTGCACAGCCAACATAAATTAAAAAAAAAAAAAAAGAATATAACTTCCTGACATGATAAAGCAGTTCAGGAAAGATTATTACCACTTTGCCCATCCCTGCTAAAGTCCTATCACTCACTGGACAGTTACAACAATGTTAGTCAAAGTAATAAGACTGAAGTTCCTCAGCCTCACTTGCTGAGTCTCCTAAAAGACCCCTTGTAAGAAGAACAAGAGAACAGTGAGAGGAAACATTTAGGAAAAGATGCTTTCAAAAACCTGTACCCCAGGAAAAATATATCATCTCTCACTTACTCATCAAAACTTTCAGTCCAGTCATGTAGAAAAAGGTGAAATAATCTTGACTCAAAATATTCTTGCTCTTTCTAGAACAAGATCAGTGAAACTAATAGGACAGGTTCCATAAGAAAAGCATTCAGCTTCTCTGACTTACCTCATGTGTAAGGCCAAACCATCCTGGAGGCTCGAGACCCCCAAGTCGGAGAGCGTGTCTGAGCTGACTGAGGCTGGTGACAGAGAGCCTTCCTTCTCCTCCAGCAGGTCAAGCTTGACCAGGCTGCTAATCTCATCCTCCGAGTTATCTTCAGACACGGAGCCAATTATGAATCGGGAGTGCTGGTTCAGCTCCAGAGGTTTGGCCAAGGAAGAAGGTTCATCCATTGTTCCTTCAAAATGAGTTCTCAGAGCTATGGAGAAGATGAAGCATAAGGAAGAAAAACAGGTTATAATAAAGTAAATAAAGTAATAAAAACAGGATAATAACCTACATCTGAGGAAAGTCACAAGTTAGACCCGATACATCACAGCTGGCACCTGGAAGCAAGGCGGAGTCTGAGATCTAGTATTCTTGGCTATTCTTTTTCAAAGATTTTGCTTTCATTTTTTTCTTAATTCTCTCTTTTTTTTAAATTTTGGCCTACACTACACAGCATGTGGGATCCTAGTTCCCTGGGCCAGGGATGGAGCCTCCTGCGTTGACAGCACAGAGTCCTAACCATGGACCACCAGGGAAGTCCCAAGAATTTTGCTTTCTAAAAGAAAATTCAGATCATAGGAACTACACCTAAAAAAATTAAAATCAGTTCCCTTTTCCTCGAAGAACGTTCTCTCTAAAAACTATAAGCCATTCCCAATGTCTATAAATTTGGTCATGTCCAGGAAATAATAATGACCAATGGAGAAATCTTTGCAAGTAGGTGAAAGCTCCTTGCTGTGATATTGTGATTTCAGCTGTTAGTATTGGGGCTTCCCTGGTGACTCAAAGGGTAAAGAATCCGCCTGCAATGCAGGAGTCCCGGGTCTGATCCCTGGGTTGGGACAATCCCCTGGAGAAGTGAATGTCTACCCACTCCAGTATTCTTACCTGGAGAAATCCATGGACAGAGAAGCCTGGTGGGCTATAGACCATGAGGTCGCAAAGAGTCGGACACGACTGAGCGACTAACGCTGACACTTACTAGAGAGAACATGGGTGAGGGTGTGGGAACAGCAATGGTCCTCTGAAACTTGGTGTTTAAAGTAAAGTATACAACTATAACCTGGTTCCAAATACTACACTGTGAGAGGCTATGAATTTTATGTAACTGTATATATTTATTAGACATAAGTGAAATAACATATAACAAATTATACATATTTATTATATATAAGTGAAATATATTTCTAAATGAACATACATATATAGAGAAAACTAAATGTGTATATATACTACACACTACACACACACACACACACATATAGTTTGCTTGAAAGCAAACTCCAAATGAGCATTTCTTAATTTAAAAAAATCTTTACTTGTTCCCATGAGTTTTTTCTTAAAATTGCATCTGTTAAAAATTCACCCCAAAATGTCTGTTTTGGGCTCTAATGTGCTGACTGCTGAAACTGATAGGGAGAAAGTGAATCTACTGTCAAATTTAAAACTTATAATTAAAATTAAAGAAGTGTTATCTCAATTAAGTATAAGTTTTCTAGATACAGGGCCTTACCAGTCAAGAGTAGATGTTACCAACTGCTAACAAACTAATTAACAAAGATCAAAACATAGCTCAAAGATGAGAACAATAATAAAAGCCAAAAATAAATGAAATATTTACTCTGTCATTTCAGAAATCCTATTTAAAAAAGTCAAAACTACACACCAGGGAGGCCTGGCGTGCTGCGATTCAAGGGGTCGCAAAGAGTCGGACATGACTGAGCGACTGAACTGAACTGAACTGAACACACCAAATTGGTATTGAACAGCTTATTGCCTGACCAACAATTCTAATTGAGAGGAATGATTCCCAGTTCTGATACTGAGATGCTCTAAGAAAGTTACAATAATAAATTTATTATTAATAACTTCATATGCTACAAACCACTTTGATGTATAAAAGGTAACAGTAGTGTTCTTTGACATTAGATAATAAAACATCAAGATTTTAAACTATTCGAGGATCATCACTAAATATGTTAAAACCACACATGCACCATTAGCTGCTTTGTGTAAGTTATGAATCAGAGCTTATTCATTGACAAAAACAAAACAGGATCTGCGAACAGAGCAGTGGTTCTCCAGTGTGGCTGCTGGGCCACGACAGAGGTTGCAGCAACCACATCACCGGGCTCCGCCACGGACCAGCCGACCGTACCTGAGCCTGCGAGTCGGGGCACAGCAATCCATCTTGTAACCAGTCCTGAAACTGGAAAACCACTGTGCCAGAAGAACGGAACAATAATAAAAATTTGGCAGGAGTGCTAAAAAAATACCTATAGACAATCCTAAAAGTGAGTTGAGGATTACTTAATTTTTCATTTTAAAAACCAGAATCAAATATTAATATAAAAGCATCATGTGACAGGAAAAACTTGATGTCTCAATTCACTATACAGAGGACTTCCCTGGCAGTCCAGTAGTTAAACAACTCCATCTTCCACTGCAAGAAGCCCAGGTTCGATCCCTGGTCTGGGAACTAAGATCTCTCATGCTGTGCAGTATGGCCAAAATTAAAATAAATAAATTCCCTATACATTTCTCCTTTAGAATATTAGGTTTCTTTTTTTTTTAATTTAATATCTCCAAATTTTATAAAGAGGCTCATTTCCAGAATGCTTGGTTTTCAAAAAAGCCAAGTCATTAAAAAGAGAAAAAAAAAAAAAGATATAAGGGGGAAAGGGAGAGAAGGAGAAAGGGAGGGAGGGAAAAACTGTAACAGATTTACCACTCTGAATAACACCAACAGGTACAGCAGCAAAAAGGCTGCTTCTTTCATATTTTTAGAGCAGTGACTAATCAAGCTTAAAAATACTAGATAAAAAAAAATTTCTAAATTCCATCTCAACTAACACAGAAAATGACAGTTGCCTTCTTCACAAGAGAAATAAGTAAGGCACTCAGGGACAGATTCTAGTTTATAATCTAAGCAAAATTAGATAACTGAACACACACACAACATCCTATTGAGAAAGGACCAACTCTCTGATTCCAAGGGAGAAGAAAAAGAAAGGACTAAACAAATGAAAGGCTCCATATGGTCAACTTCAAATTGTTCTTTCCAAGCTTTGGACATGAAGACAGCCTTCCCTATAGGTTCCAGAGACTGAAAGCAGCTAAGAGTCAATAGGTTAAAAGCTCGTCCACCAACCAGCAACTCAATACTTGAGTGGTATTCCCGGGCGACAAGCCTACAAACCACAGAAAAGAGAAGTCGTGTATGGAAAATCACTGAGTAGCTGCCAGACACTCTAGAAGCTACTCCATTGCCCGTCCCATTTCCACTGATTCCAGCCAGAATAGAGGAGAAAAGGTGGTGGATTTCTACCACGGCGGTCTCATGCGCTTTCACGCTACCCCCTCTCAATCTGCTTATATTCTTTTGTGGAAGGCAACTTTTAACATAATAGTCTACAATTCCATATTTCAGCACATGAACATAAAACTTTTATCACACTGTACACATTAAAGAGAATGATTTGTAACTGACCTCTTATAATTCTTATTGTCTGAGCAGATATCCACTTCCAAAAAGAACTAAAGAGAGAAAGAGAGAGATTTGAAGTGTTGTTGTTTAAGAAACTCAAATTTTATCAATTGCTGTTTTGTTCATCTTAGTACAAAACACTCAAAGTATAATTTTTCTGGTCAAATATACTATTTATTACCTTGAAGTTCAAAGTTCAGTTGACTGTTTAAATCTGTAAATCAAAAGCATTATGCATTCAAAGACTTTATTATTCATGAAAAATATTAAACAATAATCCAAGCTTACCATTCCACAAGGTGACTTTTCCAATTGTGTGTCTCGATGGACACATTCTGACCCTATGACTGCAGGGAGCCGGCCTGAATGTACAGGCCCCTTACGGCCCTAAGAGAGATCAAAAGGTCTCTCTTTGTCCTGCCACCCCTTCTTGTTAAAGTATAGACTGGCATTTGTCTCCTTCAGGAAAAAAACACACCGGTGACCTTTTTGCCTGTTTTTCTGGTGCTGATAAGCTCATCACGCCTGAAACCTGTTTTCATCTAATGTTCTATTGATGAAGCCTGTTTTCTATCTAATGTTCTAATGATCTTAATCATGTTGGGCGCTAGGGTAATTAATGCTTTACTGATTTTAAGTGTGGGAATTTAAAACATCTGTAGCTCTGCACGTATGCAAAACCCTCGATCTATTCTTAGTAACTCCTGTTAGCATATATATAGGTGTGGTATTCTTCAATAAAGTTGGCGGAGTCAGACGCAAGCGGACACCGTCCCTCTCAACCCCATCTTTCTCTTTCTGAGTCTTCTTTTTCCTAGGTACTCTGGTAATTGCGTTCTTGACCAGTTCGTTTGCCGGCAGGCTCCGGCAATGACTTCCAATATTTCATCAAAAAGGAGGCAGTGGGGACAAGAGAACCACTAGATTCTCAACAATTCACTCAGGCTCTGATTATGTTTCCACAAAGGTTGGGAGCCAAGGAGAGGACAGATATCTAATTATTAAGTCCCTAAACTAAGGGATGAGATGGCTGGATGGCATCACCGACTCGATGAACATGAGTTTGAGTAAACTCCAGGAGTTGGTGATGGACAGAGAGGCCTGGCGTGCTGCGATTCATGGGGTCGCAAAGAGTCGGACACGGCTGAGTGACTGAACTGAACTGACTGAAACTAAGGGCGCCAAGAATCTCTAGCTATTTCCCAAATACTCAGTTTCCTTCTTTGCCCAACAATTATAATGTATTCGGGGTAGAAATTCTCAACTTTGACATGTAACGATCACCTGTGGAGTTTTATTTAAAACAAATAAATGGGTCAAGAAGATGGGGAGTATTTATACAATGGGATATTAGCCATAAAAAATGAAATTTTGCCATTTGCAACAACACAAATGGATTTGGAGGGTATTACGTGAAATAAGTCAGGCAGAGAATGGCAGATATTGTATGATACCACTTACATGTGGAATCTAAAAAATACAACAAACTAGGAAGTGAATATAACAACAACAACAAAAAGGCAGATTCACACTTACAGAGAAAAGACTAGTGATTACCGGTAGGGAGAGTGAAGGCGGGGAGGAACTATAAAGGGGTATGGGATTAAGAGGTACAAACACTATGCACAAAATAAGCGACAAGGATACATTGGGTAACACAGGGGCTATAACCAGTATTATAGTAACTTTAAAGGAAGTATAACCTCTAAAAACTGTTGGCTCTATATTGTGTACCTATATATAACATTGTATGTAATACTGACCATCAACTATACTTCAATTTAAAAAATTATTTAAAAAACAAACCTATATATATACATTAATATACTTAGATATTAATATATTATAATATATTTATATATTTATAATATTTATTCATAATATAAATATTTATAAAATATTTATAAAAATATATAAATAATATTTATATTATATATTTATATACATTATTTATATATATTATATATTATATTGTTATAATATAACAATTATATTGTTTTAATATAATATATTGTTGTAATTAATGTTATAATATATATTGTTATAACAATTATATTATTATATATTACATAATAATTAATATATATAATTATACATGATATTATTGATTATTATATTATTAATAATATATAATATAAAATAATATAACATATATTATATATATATTAAATAATATATATTATATATATATAAAGCCTGCATGCCCTGAATCCTCTGTTCCTGCAACAAAGAAGTCACTGCAATGAGAAGCCAATGAATATAATATATTATATATATTATTTATATATATAAATAATATATATTATATATAAATAAAGCCTGCATGCCCTGAATCCTCTGCTCCTGCAACAAGAGAAGCCACTGCAATGAGACGTCTGTGCACTGCAATTAGAGAGTAGCCCCCACTCTCCATCACTAGAGAAAGCCCTTGCACAGCAGTGAAGATCCAGCACAGCCAAAAATCAATTTAAAAAATTATAAAGTAAACAAACCTAGGCTTGAAAATCATTGCTCTAGAGTACAGAAGAAAAAAGAAGGAAAGAACCTCTTTATACAGAGAGGAAAGTCCAGAAGCTCAAAGAGAGGACCCCAAATGACAAGCAACAGGACTGGGGACAGTGCAGGTATGCCAAGTGCTGAGTTAGGGTGTACCCGATTGTGTAATCTGAGCTAGTGTTATTCCCTACAATTATGGGAAAGAAGGCAGTGAAAAGATGCAGGAAAAAGTATGTAAGTGTGAATGGAATGTAAACAAAGGAGTCAAAACCAAGGGCCAAGATGACACTCTGACCCTACCACATACTGGCAGTGCACCGGAACAACTCATTAAATGTCTCCGAGTCACCTCATCTGTGAAAATAAAAAGAAGTCACATGTACCTCATGGGACTGCTGTGAGGACTGAGAATACAGGAAAGGCTTTTACAAACGATGATGCACTGGACCACTGTGTTTCAAATATGAGTTAACCAATAATCAGAATACTAAGACATTAATGTAGTGAGTTACAACCAACATTTTAAAACTCAAGTAAACAGAAAATGTTGGGACTTCCCTGGTGGTCCAGTGGTTAGTAATCTACCTTCGATCCCTGGTCAGGGAACTAAGACCCCACATGCCAAGGAGCAACTAAGCCCATGCACTGCAACTCCACAACTAAGGAGACTACGCTCTGCAACCATAGAATCTGTGCCCCATGGGTCCGCAAGACACAACAAAAGATCCTGCATGCCACAACTAAGACCCGATGCAGCCAAACAATATATATTAAAAGATAAAGAAAAATTAAGCATTTTTTAAAAAGAAATGGTTAACAGTGCACCATACTGAAAGGATAAATATTGCTTTGTAAATTTTTGTATCAATTGCATATATTTCATAATGTTAACAACATCTTATTATGGTTGTGTCCAAAAAGTTAAGTCCTTTTCTTTTTTTTTTTTTTTGCTACACCCCCTGGCTTGCAAGACCTTGTTTCCCTGGCCAGGGATTGAACCCACGTCCTCAGTGAAAACCCTGCGTCCTAACCACTGGACCTCCAGGGAATTCCCCCAAAAGTTAAATTTTAAAGTCACAATTTGGCAAATAGATGGGGAAACAGTGGCTGACTTTATTTTTCTGGGCTCCAAAATCATTGCAGATGGTGATTGCAACCATGAAATTAAAAGATGCCTATTCCTTGGAAGGAAAGTTATGACCAACCTAGACAGCATATTAAAAAGCAGAGACATTGCTTTACCAACAAAGTCCGTCTAGTCAAGGCTATGGTTTTTCCAGTGGTCATGTATGGATGTGAGAGTTGGACTATAAAAAAAGCTGAGTGCTGAAGAATTGATGCTTTTGAACTGTGGTGTTGGAGAAGACTCTTGAGAGTCCCTTGGACTGCAAGCAGATCCAACCAGTCCATCCTAAAGGAGATCAGTCCTGGGTGTTCATTGGAGGGACTGATGTTGAAGCTGAAACTCCAATACTTTGGCCACCTGATGCAAAGAGCTGACTCACTGGAAAAGACCCTGATGCTGAGAAGGATTGAGGGCAGGAGGAGAAGGGGACGACAGAGGATGAGATGGCTGGATGGCATCACCAACTTGATGGACATGGGTTTGGGTGGACTCCGGGAGTTGGTGATGGACAGGGAGGCCTGGCGTGCTGCGGTTCATGGGGTCGCAAAGAGTTGGACATGACTGAGCGACTGAACTGAACTGAAAGTCACAATTAATCTTCAAACTGCCCCCTCCACTTTATCCTCTCTAGCAAACACAGTGGGTTAAGTACCTAAACCAATGGCTCTTAAAGTTTCCTAAGTCAATACACTACAAGAAATCTGATAAAAGCTATGAACCCTTTTCTGACAAAAATTCATGCTCACCCAAATTTTGCTTGCATACAAGTTTGGGAACCCTAAAGCCTTGCCATGAAATAGGCTTAGACTTTTTTCTCTAAGTGGTCAAAGAATGGAGTTGCACCCTCAAGAAGGCTCATACAGCTGCTGTCTTATCACCTCTAAAATAAGGCCTTTCCCCAAATAGAGCTGTAGAACATTCTACTAAGCCAAATGAACACTTCATTATATCAAATGTTAGCAAGGTCAAATTTTCTTTTATTTAAAAATACATATAGTTGACCCTTGAACAACAGCAAGGGTTAGGGGCGCCAACCCTCCACACAGTCAAAAAGTCAGGCATCACTTGGAGGGGGCCTTCTGTATATGCAGTTTCCATACATGCAGTTCCTTCAAATCCAAGATTCAGCATCCACAGATGTGACCAACCTTGGTGCCCACAGTAATTACAGTATTACCCTTGTCTTTCAAAGATCACCTGTCGATATTCTTGAACTTTTATTTGGGGACCTGAAAATATTTGCAGAAGGCTCCCAAACTGTACCCTACGTCACTGAAAAAAATGAGGTAAAGCTAACTATAGCTAATGCACTTATTTATTTAGACATTTCTCTAAATAAAATAGAAGAGACTTCGCCAAACTTACGAAAAATGTTCTTGAACTCAAATGACACTGTATTTTCCCAGCAATTCTAATATAGAGGCAGCAATTAGTTTTCACAGTGACTGATAAAAGTATCCAAGCTAACACAGCATATCCTTGCCCTTTTAAGCCATAGTAACTTCACTGCAGATGGTGACTGCAGCCATGAAATTAAAAGACGCTTACTCCTTGGAAGGAAAGTTATGACCAACCTGGATAGCATATTAAAAAGCAGAGACATTACTTTGCCAACAAAGGTCCATATGGTCAAGGCTATGGTTTTTCCAATGGTCATGTATGGATATGAGAGTTGGACTGTGAAGAAAGCTGAGCGCTGAAAAATTGATGCTTTGGAACTATGGTGTTGGAGAAGACTCTTGAGAGTCCCTTGGACTGCAAGGAGATCCAACCAGTCCATCCTGAAGGAGACCAGTCCTGGGTGTTCATTGGAAGGACTGATGCTGAAGCTGAAACTCCAGTACTTGGGCCACCTCATGCAAAGAGTTGATTCACTGGAAAAGACCCTGATGCTGGGATGGATTGGGGGCAGGAGGAGAAGGGGACGACAGAGGATGAGATGGCTGGATGGCATCACCAACTCGATGGGCATGGGTTTGAGTAAACTCCGGGAGTTGGTGATGGACAGGGAGGCCTGGTGTGCTGCGATTCATGGGGTCGCAAAAAGTCGGACACGACTGAGTGACTGAACTGAACTGAACTTCACTGAAATTTTAATCAAAAATAATTACTGAATTTTCCTGGCCATTTTTATCATTCTATTGATGAACTCTTCACTCCAGTATTCTTGCCTGGAAAATCCCAAGGACAGAGGAGCCTGATGGGCTGTAGTCCATGGGTTACAAAGAGTCAGACACGACTTGGCACACAGAAGGATTTTGGCATTAATTCAATATCCATGAAGGTTATACAGCTCTTTTTTAATTAACTAATTTACTGATTTGGCTGCATCAGGCCTTAGTTGCAGCACTCAGACGCTTCAGTCGTGGTGCACAGGCTTCAGCAGCTGCAGCTCATGGACTCCTGAGTGCAGGCTCAGTATGTAGCGCTCAGGCTTAGCTGCTCTGCAGCATATGGGGTCTTAGCTCCCCAACCGGGGATCGAACTTGTGTCCTCTGCATTGCAAGGCAGATTCTTAACCGCTGGGCCACCACGGAAGTCACTATACGATTTTTTTTAAGCCATATTTTATTTTCCTGCAAATTTTGAATTTTAAAATGACAAGCACTGTGTTCTGACTAGTGAGATAAATGACAAAATATTCAAAGATAAATAAGATTTGGTCCCTGGCTAAGTGGCTGTGGGCACCTAAATAAACAATTACAGTAGTATAATAGTTGCTAGGTGTGGAAACACAAATCTGGAGATGATAATGATGAGGGCAGGGATCAAAGAAGACTTCCTGGAGTGGGAAGGCACAAGCAAGGATTAACTAAGAAGAAAATCAAGGAGGGAGACAAAGGAATGAATTCCATGTAGAAGAAACCACTGAATAAAGACCTGGGTAGAATATGATTTATGAGAAATACTACATCTGAATGCCCCTCCCAGGCAGTGTTTGTGGTAAAGAACCCACCTGCCAATGCAGGAGACACAAGAGACACGGGTTCAACCCCTGAGTAGGGCAGATGCCCTAGAGTAGGAAATGGCAACTAACGCAGTATTCTTGCCTGGAGAATCCCATGGACAGAGGAGCCTGATGGGCTACAATCCAGGGGGTCACAGAGAGTCGGACACGACTGAAATGACTTAGCATGCAGCACATCTGAATGGCTGCAAGAATTTGAGGCCATTTCCTTCAAGAGCCAGCTGGAGACTTTGGGGTTGTTGTTTGTTTTTTTGGTCAGGGGCAGGGGTGTTTATTTTGTTTTGTTTGTTTTTGGTAAACAGCAACGTATCTCTTTAGGATATAATAGAGAAAATAATACGGTGTACTTATCTGTCCTAGTCTTCATTTCTCAGTCTAGGGATTTAGAATATTTATCAAGGAGGAAGCTGGTGCAAATTTCTGCACCTTTCAAGAAATCTTTAAAGAAGACTTGTCAAACTTCTGGATAAAGATGGTAAGTTGAATGCATATCCACTTTTGCTCCTGCCTGAAAATCCCATTAAAACAAAAGGAAAGAAAAAATTTTAAAAGCATAAGGCAAAGAAAGTCACCCCTTCCTTCCTCCCCCCAAAAAAGTCAGGGGAGACAACAGCAAGATAATTTTCTTGAAAGAGAGATGGAAGAATGATAAATGACTACACAGACCCAAGAAAACGAAATTACGAGCCATTGTAGTAAACATAGAATCAGTATAATTTACATCATAGAATCTCTAAAATGTTCAGGAAGTGGAAGTGAAAAATGGAACTATAAAGAGGATGAAATTCTATTTCAGAAGCTTCAGATCCTTAGATTTTCTCCCCAACTGTAAACCCAGGTGCCTCCTGCTCTGCCATCCTGAAGAAGAGACTGAAGATTTATTCTCTAGAGAGTAAAATGGAGAGTTTCTAGGCTGAGGGATGCTGGCAACAGTAAAAGGGAGGATACCATATTGAAAATGGAGAGATTAAGTAAACACATCGAGTAAGACTTCCCAGTCTTCTCTCCCCAATTTTCACCCTCCAAGAGGGAAACTGAAGGATCATTCTATGCAGAATCTAACCAGATGAATGAAAGAAAAAGAAAAAAAAGCCTCAAGTAGAACAACAACAAAGAAAATTAGAGATCCCAAATTAAAATGCCCAGTCAGATCACCCTACAGTGAAATAAACAGTCAATGAACCTCATTCACATTTTCATAATCTTGGATTAGTTTTTCAATACCCTCTCTTAAAGTTTAGCAGTCAATTAAGGATTACTAGATGTCTGAGAAAAATACGAAAGAATTCTTTTTTAAATAATGACTACCTGTAGAAAACAATGCAACTTGAAGAGATTATGCAATACAAAAAAAATTTTAATTAGGGGAGGGGAGGCAGGAAGGCAACCTAACTCCTGTGGTATTTTTTCTACAAACTCATAACCCTAGAATAATCATGAGAAAACATCAGGCAAATTTGAATTAAAGGACAAAATACTTGAACAGTTCTCTTCAAAACTGTCAAGATCATTTAAAAAAGAAAAAGAAAAGAAAGACTAACAAACTATCATAAATCAAGGGAGACTAAAGAGACATCACGACTAAATGCAATGCAGTTTCTTGGATTAGATCCTGGAACAATAAACTGGAGAAATCTAAATGAAGTCTACAGTTTAATATTACTGAACCAATGTTAACTTCTTAATTTTGACAAAAGTACTGTAATTATATAAGATATTATCACTGAAGGAAGCTTGGTGGAGGGTATTCAGGAATCTTATGTATGCTATTTGCAACTTTCCTGTAAGTCTAAAAATCACTTCAAAATTCAAAACAAAAGTAAAAAATTTAATTTTAAAGGACTATCATTATCCTGAGAGAACTAAGATATTACTTACATGAAACACATAGGATATTTTTTTCCATTTATCTATTAGTTGGAGGCTAATTACTTTACAATATTGTAGTGGTTTTTGCCATACATTGACATGAATCAGCCATGGATTTACATGTATTCCCCATCCTGATCCGCCCTCCTTCCTCCCTCTCCACCCGATCCCTCTGGGTCTTCCCAGTGCACCAGCCCCAAGCACTTGTCTCATGCATCCAACCTGGGCTGGTGATCTGTTTCACCCTTGATAATATACATGTTTCGATGCTGTTCTCTCTAAACATCCTACCCTTGCCTTCTCCCACAGGGTCCAAAAGTCTGTTCTGTACATCTGTCTCTTTTTCTGTTTTGCATATAGGGTTATCGTTACCATCTTTCTAAATTCCATAGACATTACTTACATGAAACACATAGGATATTTTTAAAGCAAACATTTAAAGAACAAGAAAGAGTTCTTGTAAGTTAAAAATACAACTACAGCAATGAAAACTCAGTACAAAAGTTAGAAGATAAAGAAATATCTTTCATAAATCAGAATAAAAAGAAAAAAGAATGAACAATAAGAGAAAAAAGATAAGTACTAGAGAATCTATTCAGAAGGTCCAAAATATGAAGAAGAAAGTATGAAAGTGTTAGTCGCTCAGCAACGTCCAACACTTTGCGACCCCACGGACTTATGTAGCCCACCAGGCTCCTCTGTCCAAGGGATTTCCGTGGCATTCTGATTCTTGCTCCTTTGTATGTGACCTTTTTTTTCTCTCTGGATTATGGAATCTTCTCTTTGTCTTCATTTTTTAAAAATTTTAGTGATGTTGCTTGGTGCCTGTCTGTTTTTGTTGTAGTAGACCTTTGATGGACCTTCTTAACCTGACCATTATGCCTTTCAGTTTCAGGAAGTTTATTGACTTATTACATCAGTTTTAGCCTTCCCTCTATTTTGTTCTGTTCTTACTTTTGAGAGTGCCACTTCTTCATATGGGCTTCCCTGGTGGCTCAGACAGTAAAGAATCTGCCTGCAATGTAGGAGACCTGGGTTTGATCCCTGGGTAGGGGAGATCCCTAGAAAAGGAAATGGCAACCCACTCCAGTATTCTCGCCTGGAGAATTCCACAGACAGAGGAGCCTGGCGGGGTATAGTCCATGGGGTCGCAAAGAGTCAGACACGACTGAGCGATTATCACTCATTGATGGTCAATTTTACTTCTGGGTATAGCAGCAGCTCTCCATCTACCACCTCAAGTCATATGGCAGCACCACCCCACTGTGCACACGCTCTTCACACTATGGAAGCCAAGGTGGACAGAAATAACCCTGTCCTTCAAATATTGGGGATCTGTGCTCTCATCACTCACTGCTGTTTCTGATCAAATACGTGTAGATAAAGAGGCAGACAGCTACAGCTGTTACACCTCCTCCCACTGTTGCAAACCCCTCATCCTCCAGCTGAAGAGACTTCCAGGGGACTTAAATAACCAGCGCCTGGAACTTCCCTGGTGGTCCAGTGGTTGAGAGTCCACACTGCAACTCAGGGAACGTGGGTTTTATCCCTGGATAGGGAACTTAGGATTCCACATGCCATGGGGCAACTAAGCCCTCAAGCCCCAACAAAGGATCCTACATTCTGCAACTAAGACCCAACACAGACAAATAAAGAAATAAATATTCAAAAAAAGAGAGAGCGAGCCACTGCTCTTTTATGTACCCTTCATTTTCCCGCTTTGGAGAGCCAGACACTAAACACTAGCACATTCAAAAACTACTTCATATACAGGGAAAAAATAGAAAGTGACTGAATATGCTGAGGGGAAGACTCAGGAAAGATGTGAAGAGACCTAACATCTATATCTCAGGTTGACCTTCCGCATGGAGACTGTCTACAATGATCAAAAAAACAAAAATTGACAATTAAAAAAAAATCAAATTCTAGGAAGAAAGAGAATCTGATTTCCAAAATTATCACATTATTAAAATCAAATATCCAGTTTTCAACAAAAGATCACAAGGCATACAAAGCATGAGGAAAGTATGACCATTAAAAAAAAACAACTAAATCAACAGAAATTATTCCTAAAAAACACCTGATGGCAATATTAAAGCAACTGTCTAAAGATGCTCGAAGAACTAAAGGAAGATGGGGACAAAGTCAAGAAAACAATCTCTGAATAAAATGGAAATAAGAATAAAGAAATAGAAAACCTAAGAAGGAACCAAAAAGAAATTCTGGACCTGAAAAGTACAATAACTGAAATGAAAAATTCACTAACGCAAACTTGAGCAAGCAGAAGAAAGAATCTGCAAACTCTTAAGATAGGACATATAAATTATCAAGTTGGAGGAATGGAAAGAAAACAGATAGACCAAAAGCAAACAGAGACTAAGGGCTCTGTGGGACACCATCAAGAGACCAACATATGCACTGTGAGATCTCAGAAGGAGAAGTGAGAAAAGGGCAGAGAGAATATTTGAAGAAATAATGGCTGAAAATTTGCCAAATTTGATGAAAGACAGGAATGTAAATGTTGAAGAAGTTTAACAAACTCCAAATGAGACAAACTCGAAAGACCAATAGGCATGCTTTATAACCAAACTTTTAAAAGTCAAAAGACATAGAGAATCTTGAAAGCAGCAAGAGAAAAGACTCATCAACTGTATACCAACATGTTGGATAATCTAGATGAAATGGATAAATTCTTAGAAACAAAACTAAATTACAAAGAAATACGAACTCTGAATAGACCTATAACTGGTAAGGAGAATAGTAATAAAAAATCTCCCAATGAAGAAAAGTCCTGGATCCTGGACCTCCCCTGGTGAATTCTACCAAACAATTAAAGATGAACTGATATCAATTCTTCTCAAACTTCTTCAAAACACTGAAGAGAACACTTCCTAACTCATTCTATGAGGCTACAGTTACTTTAAATATCTTTGACAAAAAACTAGCAAACAGAATTCAGCAGCATATTAAAAGACTTATTATATACCATTTCCAACTGGGATGCAAGGATTCCACTGGATTCCAAGAATGCAAAGATGATTCAACATACATAAGTTAATCAATGTAATACACCACAGTATCAGAATGAAGGGAAAAAACCCACATGATCATCTCAATTAATACAGAAAAGGCATCTGATGAAATTCAATACACATTCATGATAAAAAACATTCCAGGAATAGAAGGAAATCTCACACAAAAAAAGTCATATATGAAAACCCCACAGAAAATATTATACTCAGTGGTAAAAGACTAAAAGCTTTCCTCTGAGACATACAGAGGATGTCCACTTTTACAACACACTTTTTCACCACAGAAATTCTAGCCAGAGCAATTAGGTAAGAAAAAAGGAAAAGGAAAAGACAATCAAATTGGAAAGGAATAAATACAATTACCTCTGGAGGTGGTATGATCTTAGATGTAAAATCTCTAAAGATTTTACACACACCAAAATAGAAAAACAAAAACTGTTAGAGGTAACAGATGAATTCAGCAAAGTGGCAGAACACAAAGTCAACACACAAAAGTCAGTTGTATTTCTACATACTAACAGTGAACAAGCTTCCATTCACAATAGCATTTAAAAGAATAAAATATATAGGAATTAACTAAACCAAAGAGGTAAAAGACTTGTACAATGAAAACTTTTATAGTTTTTATAGTTTTATACATTGCTGAAAGAAATTAAAGACATAAATGGGAAACACATGCCATGTTCATGGATTGAAAGACTGAATTTTGTTAAAATATCAATACTGCCCAAATTCAGTGCAATTCCTATCAAAATCCCAATGACACTTGCTGTAGAAACAGGAAAAACCTACCCTAAAATTCATATGGAATCTCGAGGGTTCTTGAATAGTCCCCCACCCCAAAACAAAATCTTGAAAAAGAACAAACTGGAGAACTTATACTTCCTGATTTCAAGAACTGCTTCAAAGCTACAGTGGTCAAAGCCATGTGATACTGGCATAAACAACAGACGTGAAGACCAATGGAATACAAGGGAGATCCCAGAAAGAAACCCTTGTTTATAGGGTCAAATGATATTTGACAAGGGTGCCAAGACTATTTAATGGGGAAAGGACAGCCTTTTCAACAAATGGTGCTGAGAAAACTGGATCTCCACATGCAAACAAAAACCAGACACTTACCTAACACCACAGACCAAAATGAACTCAAATGGATCAAAGACCTAATGTAAGACTTAAAACAACAAAATGCTTAGAAGAAAACACAGGACAAAAACTTCATATCATTGGATTTGGCAAAGATTTCTTGGCTGTGACATCAAGAGTATAGGTAACAAAGGAAAAACACAGACAAACTGGATTTCTTGAAAATTAAAAGAAGTCTGTTCATCCAAAGACTATCAACAAGAGTAAAAATGCAATCCAAAGAATGGGAGAAAACATTTGCAAATCATATACCTGATAAGTAATAAATGTCCAGAATGTTATAGAGAACTCCTAAAACTCAACAACAAAAAACAACCCAATTCAAAACTGGACAAAAGATTTGAATAAACATTTCTCCAAAGAGGACCTATGAATGTCCAATAAGCACGTCAATATGCTCAACATTACTAATCATTTGTTGTTGTTGTTGTTGTTTAGTTGCTAAGGCATGTCCAACTCTTTTGTGATCCCATGAGCCCACCAGGCTCCTCTGCCCATGGACTTCCCAGGCAAGAATATTGGAGTGGGTTGCCATTTCCTTCTCCAGGGGATCTTCCCAACCCAGGGATCAAACCTACATCTTGTGCATTGGCAGGAGGATTCTTTACCATTGAGCCACCAGGGAAGTCCTTACTAATCATTAGAGAAACACAAATCAAAACTAAAATAAGGCGGCACTCCACAGTAATTAGGATGGCCACTATCAAAAACAAAGAAAACAAGTATTGGTAAGGATGTGAAGAAATCAGAACCCTTGGGGTGCTATGGGGTGCAAACTGGTAGTACTATGGAAAACAGCATGATGGTTCCTCAAAAAATTAAAAATAGAATTACCATATGACCCACCAATTCCACTCTGGGTATATACTCAAAAGAACTGAAAGCAGGATCTCAAAGGGATATCTGTACACCCATGTTCATAACAGCATTATTCAGAATAACTAAAACTTGGAAAAAAGCAAGCATGCATTGATGGATAAATGGATAAGCAAAATGTAACATATACATACAATAAAATATTATTCAACCTTAAAGAGCAATATGCTAAGATGTAAATAAGCCTTGAGGACATTATGCTAGGTGAAATTAGTCAGTCACAAAAAGACAAATACTGTATGATTCCACTTATATGAGGTCCTTGTCAAAATTACAGACCAAGAGTAGAATGGTGGTTGATGGGGGCTGGGGAAGAGGAAAACAGGGAGTTACGGTTCAAAGGGTATAGCAGTTCAGTGTTACAAGATGAGAAAAGTTCTAGAGATGGCTGGCAGTGATAGTTGCATAGCATTATGAATGTATTAAACATCATAATGCAAAACTGTACATTTTTTAATGGTTAAGATGGTAAATGTTATATGTATTTTACCACAAGAAAAAGTGAAGAAAAATCACCTCATGAGCTATATATTAATTACAAAAGTGAAAAAAAAATTACAAAAGTGAATAAGGATTTTTACAATGAAAAAATATGGTGGGGGACATCCCTGGTGGTCCAGTGGTTGAGCGTCTGTCCGTCAACACAGGGGACATGGGTTCAATCCCTGGTCGAAAAGATCCTACATGCTACAGAGGAACGAAGCCCACACTCTAGAGCCTCCGAGCCTCAACTTCTGAGCCTGTGTGCTACAACTACTGAAGCCCGCCAGCCTAATGCCAGCACGCCGCAATAAGAGAAGCCCACTCACCACAACTAGAGAAAGCCCCAGCGCAGCGACAAAGACCCCGTGCAGCCAAAAAACCTCACTATATGTACATATTACTCTGACGAAAATAAAAAGGTAAACAGCTCACCATGTAATGTTAAGTGAAGACATCAAAGATGAAGGATGGTATATAAAGAATGTATTTGTTGTTGTTGTCTAGTTGCTAAGTCTGTGTCTGACTCTTTTGCAACCCCATGGGTGGTAACCTGCCAGGTTCCTCCATCCACGGGATTTCCCAGGCAAGAGTACTGGAGTGGGCTGTCATTTCCTTCTCCAGGGGATCTTCCTGACCCAGCAATCAAACACACATACCCTGCACTGCCAAGTGGGTTCTTTGCCACTGAGCTACCAGGGAAGCCAAAGTATGTACAGTTCGTATTAAAACGTTGGCAGAGTAGGGGACTTCCCTGGTGGTTGAGTGGCTAAGACTCCTTACTCCCACTGCAGGGGGCCCAAGCTCCAGCCCTGGTCTGGGAACTAGATCCCTAAAGAGTTCGCATGTCGCAACTAAAGATTCCACATTCCACATGCCACGAGGAAGACCTGCTGCAGCCGAATAAACAAAGAAATAATATATATTTTTTTAAGTTGATAGAGTAGGAAGAGAATACAAGAGCATCTGTTTTAATACGAATAAAATCTCTAGTTATTATTAAGAAATAATTAAATTAAATTAACTTACTTAATTTACTTAACTTACTTAAATTACTTAAATTAACATATCTGATAATTACCATTAAAAGTTATAATAAGAAATAAATAACACTGCTTATCTCTGGTAAGGAGAACTGAATGGCTGCAAGACAGAGTCAGGAGAGAGAATGTCACTGTATATGCTTTCGTACACTTACAATTTTGAATTATGTGAATGTAATATTTACTAGCAACAAAAAGTTTAAATGTTTAATAAAAAGCTTTATCCATTAGTATCCATGCTACTCTAACTCCTTATCTCATATCTGCCTGAGCATTTAAGAAGACAACTGGTGTGTCACTCACTCTATTTATTTGTGGCTGTGCTGGGTCTTCGCTGCTGCTCAGGGGCTTTCTCTAGTTGTGGCGAGCGGGGGCTACTCTCTAGTTGCGATGCCTAGGATTCCTGTTGTGGCGGCTTCTTTTGTTGCAGAGCACAAGCTCTAGAACGCAGGCTCAGTAGTTGGGGCGCACAGGCTTAGTTGCTCCGCAGCATGTGGAATCTTCCCAGTCCAGGGATTGAACCCAGGTTCCCTGCACTGGTATGCATACGTGCTAAGTCGCTTCAGTCGTATCCAGTCATGTCCAACTCTGCAACCCCATGGGCTGTAGCCCACCAGGCTCCTCTGTGCATGGGATTCTCCAGGCAAGAATACTGGAGTGGGCTGTCATGCCCTCTTCCAAGACTGCATTGCTAGGCAAATTCTTAACCACTGGACCACCAGGGAAGTTTTCCATTCATTTATTAATACGTGTTACTGTGTAACTGACTTTGTTATCTCCTCAATGAAGCTGGAAAACTTATTATCTCTTCCAATTGTCTGAAACCTACTACCCTAACACTTTACAATGCTGTGTAAACACTAGGCTTTTGTAGGCTAAGTGTTCCATAGAAATTCAAATGAATATGAGGTATGACGAAACTAGGAAGTGTGAATCACGAGTTCAGATTTCAAACAGTATTCCCTTGAAACATTTAGAGGCCTCCAGGTAAAAAGCCATTTTGTGAATTCAAAAATCTCTCAGACTATGAATCAATTCCTCCCCATAATCTTATTTCATAGAGCAGCATTTAGAAAAAGCTGAAACCATGATGTAAGAGTTGGACTATAAATAAAGCTGAGTGCCGAAGAATTGATGCTTTTGAACTGTGGTGCTGGAGAAGACTCTTGAGAGTCCCTTGGCCTGCAGGAGATCCAACCAGTCCATCCTAAAGGAGATCAGCCCTGAGTGTTCATTGGAAGGACTGATGTTGAAGCTGAAACTCCAATACTTTGGCCACCTGATGCGATGAGCTGACTCATTTGAAAAAACCCTGATGCTGGGAAAGATTGAAGGCAGGAGGAAAAGGGGACGACAGAGGATGAGATGGTTGGATGGCATCACCGACTCAATGGACTTGAGTTTGGGTAAACTCCGGGAGTTGGTGATGGACAGGGAGGCCTGGCGTGCTGTAGTTCATGGGGTCACAAAGAATGGGACACGACTGAGCGACTGAACTAAACTGAAACCATGATTCAGGTGTCAGCTACCTTCCAGAGAGCAGCCAGGATTCAAGGAAAAAAACAATTTCTTCCTTGAAGAACTGTTGCTTGATTTTTTTTTTTTTTTTTGGCCTGACCCCAAGTGTTCTGGATGTGTTAGGCATTGTATTTTACATTATCAGGCAGAAATGTGGAGCTGGTGAACTTTACACGTTAAACCCAAAAGTTCTAATCCTCTTGGACATACAACATTTTCAAGGTTTTAGGGAGACAGTTTTAGGCTGAAAATAATGAACAACTCTCAAAAATTAGTTGCCTGTTGATGCACCAATCAGACGATGAACTGCCTAGAGCTGGAAGTTTCCAACAGGAGTATTGGATAAAATATTTTCATATTAACTATCAAGTTGAACTAGAAAATTCCTAAGGTATATTTTAATACTAAAAGTTCCATTCAGTTCTCAGATTTTTATAAGATGGAATCAAAGGGAAATTCAACAGTTTGCCTTGCCAGGCTCAGGAATACCACTAAATGCTGAAGCACAAAACACAAACAACCCAGCTATCTATCCTCTTGGTGCCAATTTGCTGATATTACTTCTAGTAAACTTAAAAACTAATCAAGCTCCTATCAACCTACTATCCCCCCAACTCGGCATGTGTGTATATACATACACGTACACATGTGCCAACTTATGACTTAAGAACAGGTTTGAGTGGTCTACAAAAACAAAGGATGATTTTTAGGAACCCCATTAGAGTACTCTCTTATTTCTATCATACGTGTGTGCTAAGTCGCTACAGTCATGCCAGACTCTTGGTGACCCTATGGACTGTAGCCCACCAGGCTCTTCTGTCCATGGGATTCCCCAGGCAAAAATACTGAAATGGGTTGGTATGCCCTCCTCCAGGGGATCTTCCTGACCCAGGGATCCAACTCAAGTCTCTTATGTCTCCTGCGTTGGCAGGTGGGTTCTTTACCACTGGCACCTCATGGGAAGCCCATTCTATCATACTGCTACTGCTAAGTCACTTCAGTCATGTCCGACTCTGTGTGACCCCATAGACGGCAGCCCACCAGGCTCCTCCGTCCCTGGGGTTCTCCAGGCAAGAACCCTGGAGTGGGTTGTCATTTCCTTCTCCAGTGCGTGAAAGTGAAAAGTGAAAGTGAAGTTGCTCAGTCGTGTTTGACTCTTAGCGACCCCATGGACCATAGCCTACCAGATCCTCCATCCATGGGATTTTCCAGGCAAGAGTACTGGAGTGGGGTGCCATTGTCTTCTCCGATTCTATCATAGGAGATAGTCAAATATTCATAAACAAAACCTTACACTTCCTGAAAAAATTTGTCCAAAACTAAGTCTGCTTTTCAAACTTTACTCCACGAATTCATTCAGAATTTTCAAACTTCATGTTATCATTTCCAAAAAAGAAAATCATTATTCAGACTTACTCTATCTGGGACGACTACTTTGTAATTACTACTGCCATGCAACTTCAGTTTCTGATGCCATGTAATGGTAAATACTCCTGTGGTTCCTTATACAAAGGAAGGTGAGTGCAGCAACGTGAAAGGATGGAATAAACCTAAGTCCCAAATAACATCCATGAAAGGCTAAACCAACTGGGACCACCAACCTTTGGGTAAGGTGCTAACATCCCTTGTTGCTGAAGTTTCTTTTCACTTGCTTCCTTCAACATCCTGAGACTAAACGGCTTTATGATGGCTTGAATAAATAACAAATTGGTAAGAGAACTGTGTATCATGAGAGCATACATAGTAAGATTGACTTGTTGAACTCATAAAAACCTATGCCCTATTAATGAGATTTATTCTTTGTATAAGTGAAATGACCTCTGACCACTATTTGTCATAGTTTCCTCTATGTAAATATCATCTCACATAACCCATTAGAGCCAAGTAGTGGATATTCACTGAACTTTAAAATCAGTGAAACAAAAAACTAGCTAAGCAACAATCTGTTACAGTGGAAGATCAATAAAGATTTCCTTTAAAAATGCTCAGTTCAGTTTAGTTCAGTCGCGTCCGACTCTTTGCGACCCCATGAATCACAGCACACCAGGCCTCTCTGTCCATCACCAACTCCCGGAGTTCACCCAAACTCATGTGCATCAAGTTGGTGATGCCATCCAGCCATCTCATCCTCTGTCGTCCCCTTCTCCTCCTGCCCCCAATCCATCCCAGCATCAGGGTCTTTTCCAATGAGTCAACTCTTCGCATGAGGTAGCCAAAGTACTGGAGTTTCAGCTTCAGCATCAGTCCTTCCAATGAACACCCAGGACTGGTCTCCTTTAGGATGGACTGATTGGATCTCCTTGCAGTGCAAGGGACTCTCAAGAGTCTTCTCCAACACCACAGTTCCAAAGCATCAATTCTTCGGCGCTCAGCTTTCTTCACAGTCCAACTCTCACATCCACACATGACCACTGGAAAAACCATAGCCTTGACCAGACGGACCTTTGTTGGCAAAGTAATGTCTCTGCTTTTTAATATGCTACCTAGGTTAGCCATAACTTTCCTTCCAAGGAGCAAGCGTCTTTTAATTTCATGGCCGTAATCACCATCTGCCTCAATAGTTAAAAGAAATTTTTTATGGCCAATGAGTCTTTGGTGTTCATTTACTTCTTCATAATCTTACTGTTTTAAGGGCTTGGAAAGACACTTGGTGCATACCTGCTATTATTATTAATCTTTAAGAACAATTTTAGATAATGATATAAAAAGCTTTTTCTGAATTGTAAAAAGACTCCTCCAATTAAAAATATTAAATTCCAACATATTATTCCAATAATTTTTATTTTAACTTACTTCTTTCTTCAACCAATACTTTTAGGATATTAGCTATCCAAAAAAAAAATTTTTTTTAAGAAAGGAAAACACTAACCCCAAACCTGTTAGCCAGTCTGTGTGACAGACAAAAAAACTTCCTAGTCATTGACTGAAAAGGAAATCAAACATTACATAGTCATCTACACCTGAATGTGTCCATGGCACTTTGAAAAGGCAAGGATGGGATGAGAGTTCTAAGGCTGGCTTTCACAATACTAGTTCATTGACATAATCTTGTCTTCTGAACTATTAAGATAACTAAACCAAATGTCACCATTTCTCAACGTTTCCTCCCACTTTAAAAACCATGACATCTTAAAGGAGATGTATTTCTGCTCTGCACTGGTTAATTCCAAACAAAACTTGTGAAACACAAATAAACTCAGGTGATTTCATAAACTAATACTTTGACATCTTTCTTATGTCATTTTACAATGTTTGCTAATTATCCTGAAATTCACAACAGTTCCTCCTGTTGTTAAAAATGAGGAAACTGAGGCAAGAGAAGTGAGTTGCTACTTTACAGCAAGCAGTGTCTCTCCAGACACTGCAAGCTGCTGTCCTGCCCTATTAAACCACAGTGCTTTTCTTAAAGGTTTAGTGGCTAAGTGGCTCTGACTCTTTTTGACCCCATGGACTGTAGCCAGTTAGGCTCCTCTGTCCATGGGATTTCCCAGGCAAAAGTGCCTATCAAATAAAAAGGCACGTGGAAAGCCTTCTCCTCACAGACATGCAAGACATCTCCACCAAGAAGAGACAAAGAAGAGAATTCCTATCCGTGCCCCCCAGAAAGAAGAAACCATAAAACAAAGTAAGCACACTTCTCAATCTGCACTGTGGACAAGGGGATAAAAAAAACGAAAGAAAAAGAAAAAAAAAAAAAAAGAAAGAAAAGAGAGAATCGAGGGGGACCAACTTCTGAGACTGAAGACCACGTTATCAGGTTTATTCCGCACACTGAGAAATTACTGAAACACTGCTTAAGGAGAAATGGAATCAGAAATTCCGAGATTTCATTCTTAAACCCCAAAACAAAAACACCTGAAATTAAAGTATTTCCGAAACCTGTACAGTTGTTAGCTTATTCTTACTTGCTTCTATAAAACTCACAAAGCCTACTTGGAGTCCCTAGTGTTTAGAGCTGATTCCTAGTGTCCACCAGCGTCCACTTTCCCGCGTCCAATTCCAGAAGTACGGTTGGCGCTGACCCAGGCAGGATCTCCCTGCACGTTTTCCTCTGAAATACATTAGCCTCACACCACCTGGCGACGTCTTACCTCCGACAGCTTCCCGTGATCAGTACCATAAACGTGAGGGAGACAGTAAGAGCAGGCATGTACCTTTTACTACGTCCCTTACAGAAAATACTGAATAAAACTCTGGGAGCAGAAACTGGCAAGGGACACCTCGCCCGGCCCCTGGCTCCCACCACGATACAAAGACAGCAAAAGCAGAAAGCAGCCCGGGGTCTCTGCACCCCACAACCTCTCTCTCTCTCTCTGCAAGAGAGAAGCAGACTTTCAGGGCAACAGGACCCAGTCCTCAACATCCCCCTCCCACGTGGATCTCCTTCCTCTCCGCAGCGCAGGGTCGCACTGGAGACTGGGGTCTGGAAGGGATCAGACCACGCCGGGGCTGGCGCGGGAGGATTGGGGGGACCCGCTCCAGACAGACACACCAGCCCCTTCCTAGAGGCCCTGGGCTGTACGTCTCCCGGTTCCGGGGTCAGAGCTCCGACGCCCGGAGACCCCCCCGCCCCAGATCCCTCCACGTCTTCCCCAGAGGAAAACGCGAAGCCCCAGAAGAACTGCGGGGAGAGCCGGGCTACCAAGCACCGGGTCCGGGCGGGATGGAGCCCGGGCCGCGTGCGGCGGAAGATGGGAGGCGGCCCTTCGCAGCCGCCGCCCCTCCCCGGGCCCCGGCCTCTCCCGGTCCCGAATCGCAGGCTGCGAGGCGGCCTTCCCCTCCTCACCTCAAGGCGGCGGCGGCGGCTGTGTCCCGCGGGTCCGGCGGTCCCGGACCCCTGCGCGGAGGCAGCTCTGGGCGGGAGGAGACGCCGGTAGCTCCGGCGATGGCTGACAGGCGCGCAGCACCAGGCCGGCCCGGCACACGGGGAGGGGCGGGGCTTCAGGGCTCCCGCCCCGCCCCGCCCCGCCCCCGCTCCCACCTCAGCCGGCGAGCCCCATGAGGTGACTACGTCCGGGGTTACTCGAGGCCGTTCACCTCCGACCCCGCTCCCCGCGGCGGCGCGGTCTGGCCGGCCACGCAGAGAGGCGCGGGCCCCGAGGGCCCGGCGACAGCCAATGGGAGGACGGCGCGGGGCGGGGCGACGTGAGGCGATACGGATGGTCCGAGCGCCGCTCTGCCATTCGGGGCCCAGCGGCTAGAGGGCGGGCGGGTCCCGGGTGGCCGCCGGCCCTTTCTCCGGGGGCGGTGCCGAGCCGACGGCCCGGCCGGCTCCCCCTCCCGGCGAACCCGGGAATGGGGGAGTGGCGCGGGGGGCCATCCGGCTCGCGGCGCGGGAAGGGAGCCCTGGATCGAGCAGGACTGAGCGAGGCGGGCGGTGCGCAGGCCATGTGAGGACCTTACCCTGTTCAATCCCCGTGTCCCAAGGAGGATTATCGCGGAGGGTATCGCATTCATGAACTGCCCAGGATCACACAGGCTGGTTTCCCAGTTAGTGCTGGCAAACCAAGCCCTGTTCTGAGACAACATAACCGGCCTCGCTGGGTGGCCCGCCCCAAAGGAGTCTGAGGTGCTGAATCCTGAAGCACTTGAGGGGAAGCCTCGATGAAGGAAGCTCAGTAAGAAGGACAGAGTGCCAAAGGACAGGCTGCTGCGCCTGCCCCGAGCCTGGAAGGCAATCAACTCCCGGCTTCTTGGAAAGGAGCGTGCCTCCCCATCTCCACGGTGGTTAACCAGGTCTTTGAGAAGATAGCCGATTTCTCTAGTTTTGCCAGTTATTTTACAGCAAGACATTCATGGTGATTCTGTGTTGAAAATTAATAGTAACTGGAAAGAATCCAAACATATAATAAAACTATAGAGCAGGAGAAAAAGCAAATTAGAGAAAATTGCACTTCAGAAGAAACTGAGTTTAACTCTTTCCAATCCTACCCAGGGTACTCTTCTGAACTTCCAACAAGCTTGTGCTAAAGGCCAAGAATGGTACAAAGGATGACAGTTTGGTGGGAAGAAGTCCTGAGCCAGGGGGCAAGGAGTGAACAGGGTAGAAATACACAACCTGAGGTCAGAAGTTCTTGGAGGGATGCAGAAGCAGGAAGATAGGAAGGTTGGTCAACAGGGAAGAGTATTCTAGAAGCCGTCGTCATACCTTTAGGTGGTGACTTCTCCCAGAGTTTACCAACCTACTTGAAGAGAATAGACACTGGAAACACATTCAGAAGGAAAATGTGAACTTTATATAGAGCAGTCACCCAAGCTTCACAATAACTGTCATTAGATGCACCTGTCAGTTGAACAAAGAGAGGAGAATCAGAATATAGAGATAACTGAGCACGGCCTCACCATTTAACAAGAGGTTTGACTTGATTGACTGAAAAAAAAAAAAAAAAAGCCTGGAAATAGGAAACTTTGTCTCTTCCCTATGAAGCTGCCATGAAGGAAGTGACTTTACAAAGAACTAAAAATCTTGAGGTTATTTGTCTTATTTTTCATCTACCTTTCCTAGTTCCTACTACTTATAATAGATTCTTTCTTAGAGATGTTGCTGTTTATCAGCCTTAGGAATACTGCAGAACCAGGGGTTGTGCTCAGGAACTGTGTTTATGTGAACCTTCAGCAAGCCCTTACAGGTCTTGCTTTTGACCTCATTAAACATTTGAGGTAACTGAGCTCTGTAAAGTACTAGCCAAGGAGAGGCCTAATGAGCAAGCTACCATGAAAGAAAATGAAGGATGAGTTAAGATACACCAAGACTATTTAGATAGGATATAGTAATCTAATTATCATCATCAAATGACAATTGGACCAAGAGTAGGCAGAGAGCTGTGTCTTTAAGACTGCTCACCTGGAATTTCAACTCCGAAGTGTTGTTTTGTGTGGTGCATGCTGCAACCTGCCCATCTCCGCTATAGGCTCTTTAGCGCTGTTCCATGGGTACTTGCCACACAAGCTTATGTCTGTAAGAAGTGGTGGAGGAGCATTAGAGGGTGGAGAGAACTTACTATACAAGACTAACAGGTGTGAGAGAGGGAGAGAGTGGCCCATTTCTAGGTGCCATAATGGCTGTAACAGACTGAACTGTGATCTAAATTGACATGAGTCTGAACCCTCAGCACCTCAGAATATGAGTATAGTTGGAGACTGGCTCTTTAAAGAGGAAACTGAACTGAAATAAAGTCATTAGGTGGGCCCTAATTCCAAATGACTAGGGCCCTACAGGAAGAGGAGATTAGGACACAGATACACAATGAGGGAAGACCATCTGTGAATCACAACTGATGAAGCCTTTACCAGATGTGGCTGTTTTGCTAGAGAAGATGGTCAACTACAAGCCAAAGAGAGAAGCCTAAAAAGAAACCAACTCTGCTGACATTTTAATCTTGGACTTACAGCCTCTAGAACTGTGAAGAAATAAACTTCTATGGTTTAAGTCACCCAGTCTGTGATACTCTATCATGGCAGCCCTAAAAAAAACTAATACAAGTTTCCAAATACCAAATGGCTTCAAGGTTTTTTAAGAAGGTTAGATTAAGGTATCAGAGATTTCCCCTGAGCATTTCAACCTTAAAAATGGTCTGTCACCCTACTTTGGGGGAAATAAGAAAAGCCTGAGGGCATATCTGTCTTTAAGATATCCCAATCTAGTTGGGAAGACAAAATGAAACACCAAAACAGAGTGTCTTGATCTTGCTCTTTAATTGATAACCATGTAAGTTTTAGAAGACCGGTACATAAAAGGGGATAAATTCTCAAAACTAAGTCCAGAAATACATAAGCAGTATGTGTGTCACTCCAGGATATTTTGGCGCTTCATTGTCAATTCTACCTCAGTTTGCAGTAGTGTTTCTCAAAGTATGATGTTCCACTGGCCACCTGAAACAGAATCAGTCGGTGCTTGTTCAAAATACAGATTACCAGCCCCACTTCAGACTTTTTTTTAGGCAGTAATTATTCACCCTGGAGTTAAAGAACAATAGTTTAGGATTTATCATTATTGTTCCCTCTCTGCTGTCAGTGTCTCCAATGAAGAACAGAATGTCCTACATATGCACAAACTAGACAGAAAAGTCTGGCAGGTCAGGCCAAAGTTGAACCAAGGTAGGAAAGAATGTGCCTGAATAGAAAATGGACCCACAGGACTTCCCTGGTGGTCCATCAGTTAAGAATCTGCCTGCCAATGCAGGGGATGCAGGTTCAATCCTTGGTCCGGGAAGATCCCACATGCTGCAGAGCTACTAAGCCCACGCACCACAACTGCTGAGCCCACAAGCCCCACCGCAATGAGACGCCCATGCACTGCAACGAAGAGTAGCTCCCCACTCACTGCGCCTAGAGAAAGCCCACGAGCAGCAACCAAGAGCCAGCACAGCCAAAAATAAAAATAAATATAAAATATTTATCATTTTTTAAAAGGTAGATGGACCCTCAAACAGCACCGTCTCCTGGTGGCTGTCTGGCCACGGTTCCAAATTCCTTAAATGGCAGAGTCAGTGATAGACCTTTAGAACAGTATTCTTGCCTGGGAAATCCCATAAACAGAGGAGCCTGGCAGGCTGCAGTCCATGGCGTCACATAGGAATCGGACACGACTCAGCAACTAAACAACAGCACAACATAGGGGATATAATACGATGTTATTTCCCACTGGCCCCCAATACAGAACACTTACACTAATCTGGCTTCCAGCTCTTGCCTTTCTTATCTTTACTTTTGCTTATGCTGGCAAGCTTGTCCTGCCTCTTTCCTAATTTTCTGAATTTTTCTATAGTCTGTGGGAGTCCCATTTTCTCAAAGAAGATCTCTTTTATTTCTTCAGCTCCTACTGATGATCCTTCCTTTGAATTCTACTAGCAATCTGGTCACCACCACATGGTTCAGCATTTACTGGGCTAAAAATTCTTTGTGGGTATGCTGGTTTCAGCTCTCCAGCTGAATTTTAATCATCTTAAAAGCAGAGAGCATTTCTTACACTTTGGTATTGCCCTCAATAGCTAGGTAGGGCTATTCATACCTCACTGACTGAAAACAAAGACTGGCTCTGTACCTCAGCGACCTCTCGGCTTCCAACGTCTGCTTGTCCGTCTTCAGGTCACGTCTGGGAGGCAAAAACCTCCAGAAGGATACTTCACAGATGGACAGACTTCAAGAGAGTCAGTGCCTTGACCAGAACTGAGGCTCTAGTCGTAAGATAAGAGAAAAAAGAAGACAAGAAGGCCTGATCAGAACACTGTGTTCTTCGACTCTGGTCAGCCGTGCAGGTTTGTCCAGGGTTAAGAGCCTGAGGGAACTTCACACCAAAAGGTCAGAAACCGTCCGCAGGGAAGGCCACTTTATAAGTCTGGTCCTGATGATGAAAGGCAAGATTACACAACGAGAAAGACAGCGTTCGCCACAGAGGCTCCGCACGATGTTTTCACATGGACGCTTGGGTTTTCACAAGGCATTTCAGCTTCTCCTCCCTTCTTATTATCCAATCGCAGACACTTTCAAGGGCTAGCTGTCCTATCTATAATTGGCAGTCACCAAAACTTGACTGCCTCTTGCGTGACACCTCCAGTATCTTTTCTTTGGGCTCTGCTGGGTCTTCTTTGCAGTGCGTGGGCTTTCTCTAGTTGTGGCACAAGGGCTTAGTAGCCCCGGAGCATGTGGAATCCTAGTTCCCTGACCAGGAATCATTCAAACATGTGTCCCCTGCATTGGAAGACAGATTCTGAACCAGTGGACCATCAGGGAAGTCCCCAGTATCATTTTTTTTTTTAAAGCCCTTTCTAAGTCCTATGTACTTCATTATTAAATACCTAGAGAAATCTTAAAGTGGACCTTTATCTGAAGGCAGGGAAGCTAACCTGTTTACATCTTGCCTTTTCTTGGGATTCTGACATTTCACAGTAATCAGCTTTAGACCTTCTCATCTCCGACCTCACTCTACTGCAAGCCCATGAGAGTGCTCCCGGAGAGCTTCCTCCTGGTCCTGCCTTACTGACTCTTCAGTTTCTCCAGCATCTCTGTCTCTCCTGAGTCTGACTTAGCTTTCTCCTGCTACATGTTTAGACCTCACCTGTCTATCCCAAATAAATACCCTCACTCCCCACCACTACTATTATATGTGCGTGCATACTAAGTCGCCTCAGTCATGTCCAATTCTGTGTGACCCCATGGACTGTAACCTGCTAGGCTCCTCTGTCCATGGGATTCTCCAGGCAAGAATACTGGAGAGGATTGCCATGCTCTCCTCCAAGGGATCTTCCCAACCCAGGGATTGAACCTGTGTCTCTTAGGTCTCCTGCACTGGTGTGCGGGTTCTTAACTGCTAGCACCACCTGGGAAGCACCTACTATTATGTATGAAACATGATAAATAATAAAACACAACGCTAATAATTTTTGAAGAGCCTTTACTTTCAAGGAAAACTGAACCATCACTCAACTTCCTTTCATCCTTTTCATCCCTTCAGTCTTCTTTAAAATAATTTTTAAATTTTTATTTATTTTTGGATGTGCTGGGTCTTTCTTGCTTTTCTCTAGCTGTGGCGTGAGATCTTATTGTGATGGCTTCTCTTGTTGAGGCCCATGGGCTCTAGGGGGTTCAGGCTTCAATAGTTGTGGGACATGGACTCAGTTTTCTGCCACATGTGGGATCCTCCCAGACCAGGGATTGAACCCATGTCTACTGCACTAGAAGGTGGATTCTTTACCACTGAGCCACCAGGGAAGTCCCATCCCTTCAGTCTTAAAGTTTCCCTCTCTTATAACTTGGAATAGAAGATTTCAGTATCCCTGCCTTTTTAAATCTCACCTCTAGTTAACATACTAGACCAGCAGGTTTATCAGTGGACCTGCTTCACTGATATGCCCAAATTTCTTAATGGAAATGAAAAGAAAGAAGTGGAAACCAAAAATGAGTGAAAATAAAATGTAATTTAAATCAATGAATGAGATGGCCATATTGATTGGCTAGTATAGTTCTGGGGGTGAATACAGACAAGCAGTCCTGAGAAGTACTGGTTCTTGGTATTGGCAATCTTAGCCAACAGCAAAGCAGGGAGGCTGCCTTCCCTGTGTTCTGCACTGTAAAGAGCTGAGCTCTTTAATCAGGTAAACCAGGTTTTACATCCTGACTCCATCACTTAATTAGCTCCATAACCTAGAGCAAATGACCCCCTTTCTGGGCCTCAGTTTCCTTGTCTATATAACTGAGATAGAACACCTACCCTGTAAGGTTGTGTTTTGGATTAAATGTTATAGCCAAAATGTAAAGTTTCTAACACAAAACTTGGAGGCAGGCTAAAACTATTACTTCCCCCTTTCTCTCCGTTCCCCTCTCCATGTCCCACTAACGTTCAGTACAAGAACAGAATATCCTATGGATGCTCAATGGATTCAGGAATGATTACGGTATTAAGTTCACTACCCAACCCCAGCCCAGGGCCAATATTCCCAGAGGAACAGAGCATGTGATCAGAACCTTTTACCCATACTTGGAGGGAGCAAGTAAGTAGGAGAAGTGGCTCTGGCCTGAGTGTCTGAGAACGAACTGAAAGGCTGGCAATGTGAGCGTTCGCCAGGCCCTGCAAAGTCCTGTGGTTGTACCACACTAAAAAGGCAATTTGGCCCCTGTAGGACAAAAGGAACTTTCATATACCGTCAGTGGGAGTGTAAATGGGGACAACCTCTTAGAAAACAGTTTGCCATTAATTAGTGAAGCTGACCATACCCAGCTTCCAGTTATGGATTTATACTCTGGAGAAACTTTCAAATATGTCCCAGGAACATTTTCTCTTCTGGTCCCAAACTGGAAACAACCCAACATCTCTCAGCAGTAGAATGGATAAATAAGCTATGGTGCAATCCAAAGAGGAGGGGATATGTCTATACATGTGGCTGATTCACTTTGCTATACAGCAGAAACTGATACAACATTGCAAAGCAACTATATACTCCAATAAAAATTTAAAAAATAAATTATGATACCTTCATACAGTAAAATATTATAAAGCAATGAGAATGAACAAACTACTGCTGCAAGAAACAATATGGAAGAATTTCACACCCATAATGTTGAGCAAAAAAAAGCCAGACACAAAAGAGTGTGTTTCTTCAAAAATAGGCAAAATTCACTTGTGGTGGTAAAAATCTGAATCACGGTTACTCCTGATGATGGGTGGTGACTGGGAGACAACACAAAGAGAAGCGGATCCACTTTGTGTTATATGTAATAAAAAGTTTACTTTAAATTACATAGGGTGTGATCTATCCATTTACGTAAGTACAATAGCAGTTAAAAAGTATGTAAGTACAAGAGCAGGTAAAAAGTACAAGAGCACTAAAAAGTAATTTTTTAGTTATTAAAATTAGTAAATATTAGTTATAGATAGTTTACTATTTTTTAAAAAGTCTGGGAAACTGATGATTGGGAGAAGGGAAAGGAGTGTGACCAGAGGGATAGACAAATCAAGAGCTTCTCAGCTACTGTGAAAGTGAAAGTGATAGTCACTCAGTCAGGTCCGACTCTTTTGCAACCCCGTGGACTGTAACCTGCCAGGCCCCTCTGTCCACAGAATTCTCCAGACAAGAAATTGGAGTGGGTTGCCATTCTCTTCTCCAGGGGATCTTCCTGACCCAGGGAATGAACCGGGTCTCCTGCATTGCAGGCAGATTCTTTACTGTCTGAGCTACCAGGGAAGCTATAGGCCATGTTCAATTTCTTACTCTGGGTGATGGTTACATACGTTCATATTATTATTACTAAAAATACGCTTGTGTTGGGATTTCTCTGATAGTCCAGTGGCTAAGACTCTGCATGCTCAACGCAGGGGTCCTGGGTTCAATCCCTGGTCAGGGAACTAGATCCCACATTCCACAACTGAAGACCCCAAGAACTACAAATAAGACATATTATTTAAATAAATAATAAATAATTTTTAAAAATATGCTTATGTTCTATATACTCCTCTATAGGCATGCTATATTCCACAATAAACGAATTAAACATAAACCCAAACAAATAAAAAATACACACCCTTAAAAGATAGAGTAGCAGAATGTGGCACTGAGATCATTTTCAAGCTAGAAGAGCCCTTTGAAAACATCTTGTCCAACCATCTATCTCATTCAAGAAACTGAAACAGAAGTCAGAAAAGGTGAGTGTCTTACTCAAAGTGACTCAGTCGATTACAAAGCCTAATCTGGAACCCAGGTGAGCCTCCCGTCTTCTGGTCAAGTGCTCCAGATGCCCATCCAGACTCACCCCATCAACTCTAGTTTCCTGCTGTCTTCAGAGTCGCATCTCTCATCTTCACACTCCATGAACCTCACTATCTTACAACTTGTTTTCCTCCTAAACTTGGAAGTTTTGTGGTGGGGAAAGTGAGATCAGGAAGGAGATTGCCCCCTCTATAGATACTGCAAACATTTAGAAAACCACTCAAAATGTTGAGTAGAAGGGGGGAAAAAAATCTAGTCGTATAGAAACAGTTCTGGGTCTGTTTCTCCACTACTGGATATTCTGACTCATTAATGAAGCTCTCCGGCTTCTCTGTACCCCACAATAACTCGGCTCCAACCTGCTGGCTGACTTCTGGGAAGGGTCTGACAGTCAATAAAACAAAACTCTACCGGGGAGTTCCCTGGTCCGGTATTTAGGGCTCCTCACCTCCACTGTAGGGGAAGTTCCCTGTCTCTTTGCCTCCACTGTAGGGGGCACGGGTGCAGTGCCTGGTTGGGGAACCAAGATCCCACGTGCTTCGCAGCATGGCCAAAAAAAGAAAAGAAAAGAAAACTCTTCTTCTCTTTGTCCTGGCTTGTTGTTGTTCAGTCCATAAGTCATGTCCAACTCTTTGAGACCTCGTGGACTGCGGCACGCCAGGCTCCTCTGTCCTCCACAACCTCCTGGAGTTTGCTCAAATTCATGTCCATTGCGTTGGTGATCTCCTAGCACAAGCTTTGTTTTTGCAAAGAGTGAGCTCTTCTGCCACCTAGTGACAGAGAATGAGAATAGCCCTCACAGCCTTTCCTACACCTGCTTCAAGGTAGCGGGACTGAAACAGGCTACCCAGATGCTAATGGACAGAAAATTTCAGACAGAGCGACAGACAGCAGGGAAAATTGTCTGCTACCAGAAGGGAGCAGAGAACCATGCAATCGCGTTAATGAACTAGTGAGCAAAAACCATGAAACTGAGGAAAAGCAACGGAACCCCTTTGTAACTCTCTACCCACCTGCCCTGCCAGGAGAATCTGGCAACGGAGACGGTGCTGCTCTGGACCACTGAAGATGATCTGAGGCGCTGAGGTTCTCTCCACTTGGCTTGCTTCACTTCGTGCCCTTCCATAGGCAGATGTCTTTCAAAGATGACCTACGCTTCTTCACCTCCAATTCACTCTTAACCCCCGCCTACGTCCACCAACTCCGCTAGAACCGCTGTTAACAAAATTGTTAAACCCAGTGAACATTCTATCCTCCTTATACACTCTGCTCAGCATTTGACCAATTCACAATTCCTTCCTTGAAATACCCTCCTTTCTCGCCTTCTAGGACATCCACTCTCCTGGTTTCCTTAGCTCAGATGCCACCTCCTCAGAGAAGTCTTCTTTGACTCCCCTACTTTAAGTGGCTTCTAGGAATTCCCTGGTGGTCCAGGGTCCAGGCTGAACTTTTACTACTGAGGGACCAGGTTCAATCCCTGGTTGGGGAACTAAGATCCTGCAAGTCATGCAGCACAGCCTAATAATATAATAATAATGACTTCCCTGGTGGTCCAGGGGTAAAGAATCTGCTTGCCAATGAAGGGGACACAGGTGTGATTCCTGGTCCGGGAAGATTACACCAGTCATGGAGCAACTAAGCCCAAGTGCCACAACTACTGAGCCCACACGCTCCAGAGTCCATGCTCCGAAACAAGAGAAGCCACTGCAATGAGAGGCTCGTGCACCACAACCAAAAGCTGCCCCCGACTCACCACAGCTAGAGAAAGCACGGCAACGGAGATCCAGCGCAGCCAAAAATAAATAAATAAAATTAACTTACTTTTTTAAAAGTAGCTTAATAATAAAGTGGCCTCTGTCAGTTCCCCACCTCACCACCCTGTTGCTTCATGATGATTATCACAATCTTTAATTATCTTGTATATGTATTTGTGTATTGCTTATTATTAGCCCCCTACCCTATTTGGGGCTTCCCAGAGGGCTCAGTGGTAAAGAATCCACCACCAATGCAGGAGGCGCAGGAGACATGGGTTCGATCTCTGAGTCGGGAAGATCCCCTGGAGTAGGAAACGGCAACCCACTCCAGTATTCTTGCCTGGATAAACCCATGGGCGGAGGAGCCTGGCATGGGGATGCAGAGTCCCCCTTGAACAGAGAACCCATGGGGTCACAAACAGTTGGACAGGAATGAGCATGCAAACATGCACGCGCTATTTTATTTTCAACTGTTTATTGTCTGCTTCTCATCATTTCACATGCAGAAGGCAATGGCACCCCACTCCAGTACTCTTGCCTGGAAAATCCCACGGACAGAGGAGCCTGGTAGGCTGTAGTCCCTGGGGTCGCTGCTAGTCGGACACGACTGAGCAGCTTCACTTTCACTTTTCACTTTCATGCATTGGAGAAGGAAATGGCAACCCACTCCAGTGTTCTTGCCTGGAGAATCCCAGGGACGGGGGAGCCTGGTGGGCTGCCATCTATGGAGTCGCATAGAGTCAGACACGACTGAAGCGACTTAGCAGCAGCAGCATTTCACATGTACGCAGATTTGGCTGGCTCACTGCGAGAAAGGTGTCTGGCACATAGTAGGCACATAATAAAGATGTGTGGCATGAAGGAATGAAAAGAAAGGCACTGTGGCTGCATGCTCAGCACTTCTTCCCCTCCTTCCACGTTTCAGGAAACACGTCTTTCAGGGACACCTCTGTCCTTTCTGTTTTCCCACCAAGATTTTCCTTCATGCTCCACTTAGCCAGATTTCAACCTGAATTAAAATGTCAGGAAACAGAATAGTACTTAAATTATGATTTGACTTAGACCTTATGAACTCCCTTATGGAAAATCCCTTGAATCAAGCTCCCTTTATATCATCAGAGCATCACCCTCTAGAACCAACTTATGCATAGTCACTTGAGTAAGTGCACTCCCAGTGGGTAGAGCAACTGCAAGCCTCTGGACTCAGGCAGAGGGTCTGAGGAGATCTTCATTTCTGCTTTATCATCCCCCTAGCTGTGTTGCCACAAGGTCTACAAAGTATTACACGAGATGAACTGTTATGCTGTTGACAGTGATGGTAGCTGCCATGTCTGACTCTTGGTAACACCATGGACTGTAGCCCGCCAGGCTCCTCTGTCCACCTTCTCTGGGCAAGAATAATGGAGTGGGTTGTCATTCCCTTTTCCGGGGGATCTTCCCAACCGAGGGATTGAACCTGGGCCTCTTGCATTGTAGGCAGATTCTTTACCATCTGAGCCACCAGGGAAGCTCCCTACGCTAGATATATACTCTTTATCAAAAAATACAATTTTCAAAAAATCTACAACAGTTATGTTTAGGAAAGCCTTCCCAAACTGCACACAGTATCACTCTTCTAGTGCAGTTTAGCTCTTCTCCCTTCTCAT